>NC_132790.1:13694583-13998541 GCF_048418805.1 Vulpes vulpes
TCCAAGCCAGAAGTGAAGATAAGGTGAGCAGATCGAAAGCTCAACCAATTCTGACAAGATGGAGAAGGCCTGAGGTGTAGGCCGAGTCTGTGCCGCTTCTCTCAATCTAAGGCTGTGTGTCAACAGGACATCTTGAACAGGGCAAGCCTGGGAGCAGGCACCCAGGAAAGGGTGCTCTTCCTCCTTTGTTCACTCTTTCACCTCCTACCCCTCTTTGTCCACTGACCCGTCACCTTCAGAGCGCGACCCCAGGCTGCAGAACTCAGCCTGTCCTTCCTCCCTTCCCAGCTCCCATCGAGCTGACCTGGGTGCAGGTGTCTGCCCTGCAAACCACCCTCAGGAGCAGCCAGCCGGCATGCATGCCATCATCTGTGAGCATGCCCCTAAGTGCCAACCATTGTCTCGGGTCTTTTGGAAGGAAGTCAGGTGAATGATTCACCGATGAAAGAATCTGGTCTTAGGAAATAAATCCAAAGTCAAACCCAGGCTTTTTTTTTTTTTTAATTTTAGATGATGGGAAATCTCTTATCTCTCTGTCAGCTGTGTAAAGAAAGCAGCTACCTCATTATTTAATATTGGCAAAAGTGATTTAAGGGCTTTAGCTGGAAGCCAGTAAAAGTGCATATACTACAGCAGTGATGGGGGAGGGAGAGGGGACCTGCTCTTCCCGACAAGCACACGCGTATCAGAATCACACAGGCTGCTCTTTCACTCTGTGCGTGAGTTCATGCAGAACCTTAAGCATTTTAAGATGCACTGTGACTGGGGTAGCAGTGGCCTAAGGCTGGTTCCTGCAGCCAAAGCACAGCCATTGAGAGCCACTTCCACTTCTGCTCCCAGAAGGAGCTTGGGGCCCAGGGACTGCCACGAGGGGAGGCCCTGCAGTAGTATGCCTCCTGGCACCCTCTGCATGGGGTGTGGGTCTGGCCTCAGAGCCCAGGAGCCGGAGGGATGCATCGCCTGCATGTTTTGTTGACACACACAAATTTTCTCTGCCGGGTAGGATGATTTATCTGTATGTCTTCATTGAGGGCAATTATTTTTTAGCATCTTGCTGGGCATGCTGGGTGATCTCATCATGGGGAAGAGCCCATGAGTGCCTGTCTCACTTGGAGCAAAAAGTGTGAAAAAGAGCCTCCCTTCTCTTGGCTCATAGAGAAATTGTCCTTCTCTGGCACCTTCACACAGAGATGAGGAGTCTGTCTTCTTCTCTACTGAGAGACACTGGTTTGCCCACAAAACTCATCAAGGATGACTTTTAAAAAGCACCTCCCCGGGGTGCCTGGGTGGCTCAGTCAGTTGAGCGTTCAACTCTTGGTTTAGGCTCAGGTCAGGGTCTCAGGGTCGTGGGATTGAGCCCCGAGTAGGGGCTCTGTGCTCAGCGTGGAACTGGCTTCCCTCCTTCTCTAAATAAATAAATAAATAAATAAATAAATAAATAAATAAATAAATCTATCTTAAAAAAAACCCACACCTCTCTTTTGGAGACAGTTTTTCTTTTTTAAAGAGAAAGGGGGAAAAAGAAAAGTATTTCATCTCTCCCGCTTTTAAAATAAAAGCAAGTCGCATAAATGTTGTTCAGTAAGTTAACCTAATGCTAGAGATGTCTTAGATTTCCAGACATAGATAGTTGAGTCGGGGAAGAGGAAAAAGGGGAGAAATGGGGACATAAAGACACAGAACGGGCCCCGGCAGCAGAGAAGAATCCACGAGCAAGGGGAGAGACAGAAGGGAAAGACAGGGAGAGGCAGCAGGCCGGGAAACGGTGATGGGCGGGCAAACAGTAGGTGCTGGGGGGTGGGGGGTGGACACCAGAGGGAGAGGGCACAGCCCCCCACCCACAAGGCTCCCTGGTTCTCCTCCCCCTTGGGTCTCTTCTGGCTTCTTCCACCTTCTCAATACCCCCTCCATTCCTCACCAAACGACCCCTCAGTTTGGATCCCCCCACCCACTGCTCTTTCTGTGGGCCAGAGGTGCTTCCTCCGTGAATCAGGCCAGATCCGACAGGGTGGCCCCCACCCATGTCTTCTCCCTCTTCGACTTCAATGCTGTGCACCATGTGGGCTGCCTGTGGGACTCCTGGATGGTGCTGGGTGCGCTGGCTGCCGCATGGGGGTGCGGGGTGCACGCCTGTCCCTCTTGCAGTCTTCGCCTCCGGAAACTGGCGGGAATGATCACACCTGGCCTGCTCCCAACACCGGGTTTGGAGGCCTAGGGGTGCGTGCGTGCCCGGGCCTCTACGTGATCGCCGAGAAGCAAGGCACACGGTGAACTAGGAAAGGATGCACAAGGTGGAGTTGTGGTGCTCCTCCTGCCACCTGTCTCTGTCCCCGCTGCCCGTCTTGTCCCATCCTCTACAAACAGGCTTTTCCCAAGGCTTGGCTTGGCTCTTTTGAATTCCTAACATTTCCTCACTTCCCCTTCTTTCGTGGCCTCGACCCCTGGCCACAGCTGCTGGCTGCTGGGATGACATCTGTCTGGAACTGTGGCCCCAGTGCGGCCCTGGAGGCCCGGGGGTCCGTCCCCCTAGAGGAGCGGTAGAGGCAATGCTGTGCCTTACAGGAAACTTCCTTCAGTTTGCTCCCTTACAGGAATGAGAAAACCCAGCTGAGAAAGCGTGACTTTACTGCTTACCAGCTGTGTTGCTTTGGGGAAACCACTTAATTCCTCTGTGCTTCAGTTGTCTGTTTTTTTGTCTGTAGAATGAGTTTTCATGAGGATAAATCATCAGATACATCGGATAAATTCATGCAGGCTGCTTACAACGGTGTCCGGCGCGAAGCAAGTTCCAGGTAGGTATTTTATCTAATTAAGTGCTACGTTAGCGAAGAGTGACATGATTTGTCCACATTTGCATGTTCGTTTCTTGCTCAGGAGGCCTTGGGGACTCTGTGGCGGCTCACAACCAAGGGGCCTGAGGACAATTCCCCACTGCGCCTTGTGCCAAGTCTTGTTTCACCTTCCTCCACGCTGGAATCATCTCTCTGAAGTGAAACCAGGTATTTATTGCTTGCCACCCCGTCCCCTCCTCCCCCTTGGAGCCCTGGTGCGCGCTACCCAGGCCAGTGACATCACCAGGAGAGGCAGATGTGCTTGTTCGGGCAAGGGGATGACGCCAAGGGAGGGGTGAAAGGTGCCTCCAGGTCCCTGTTTCCCCTGCCAGGTCATTCTGGCACATGGCATCACGGGGGACGGCGGGGGGGGGGGGGAGAAGTAGGTCTGAGTAGATAAGGATGGAGCTGTGTGGGGGGACTCAGACCCAGTGCAGGGGCAGGCATGGATCTCAGGAAAGCAAGGAGAGAAACGAGCAGTTTTATTTAAGAGAGATCTCTCTCTGGGATCTCTGGGTGGCTCAGCGGTTGAGTATCTGCCTTTGGCCCAGGGCCTAATCCTGGAGACCTGGGATCGAATCCCATATCGGGCTCCCTGCATGGAGCCTGCTTCTCCCTCTGCCTGTGTCTCTGTCTCCCTCTCTCTCTCTCTGTGTCTCTCTCTCATGAATAAATAAATAAAATCTTAAAAAAAAAAAAAAAAAAGAGGTCTCTCTGACTCTTGGATGGAAACAGGGCTCAGTGCAGGGCACGACAGGAAATAAGGAGAGCCAGTACATGGCTGTCACAGGAGGGACAGAGCGCTGAGTCTAGGTGGTGACAGTGGGGAAGGAGCAGAAGGACCGGTGAGCCCAACTGTAAAGGAAGAATTGGCCAGACTTGGTGACCACTTAGGTGCCAGCGGCAGGGAGGGGTAGAGAATCCTGGGTGGCCTGTGGTCTCCAGAATAACGGATGGGAAAGTGCTTGACTGACTGTGACAAGCTCTATGCTGCCAAAGGGGTCATTTTGCACAGGAAGACCTCACAAAGAAAAGGGGAAAATTGTAGTGTTGGTTGCTTCCTTCGAACATAGATTGCACCCCATAGCAGGAGCTGGCAGGTCCAGACCGCGGGCAGATAGGGGTCTGGTCTGGGGGTACTCCCATTCAAGCTGGGGAGGTAGGCCCTTTGGCTGAGGGGGCCCCGTACTTCCTGCCTTGACCAGGCTTGGTCGCAAACCAGGGAGGACCTGAGCTTCCCCCAGGGAAGAGACCTCCAGGCCAGCCTGAGTTGCCACCTCCTCTCAGTCTTCGACCCTTCCCCAGAGGCACTGGGGTGACCTGTAGCTTCAGATTACAGTTACTGGCTTATCAAGGCATTTGTCAGCTGGTTGCTTCATCTGTAAAATGGGGACGATGAAAAAAAAATTGGGATGATGATAAGAGGAGGAATAAGCTAAGAAATACATGTAAATTTCCAAGTACAATGTGGGCACATAGGAAGTGTTCAGTTAAATGAGCCACTCTATCACTGTTACTGCTTATTAGTATACTTATCGCATCCCTGTCTGGTTTTTTTCTCCCCTTGCCTCAATACCTCCAATACTTCCTGGTCGCTCACCTCCCTGGAAGATTCCCACACACACACCTGAGGACTCAGTGGGGATCTGAACACACCGCCACAGGTTCAGGGCGGATCTGCTTCCTTCTTTGAGTGGATCTACTCTACTGTCAAGAGAGGAGACAGAACCAGGAAGGACAGAGAAGCCCCCGGGGCTCTGAGGCCTCTGCTCAACACCAAGTGCATCACTACCCCACCTGGTGGAGTCCTCACAGCCCTAGGAGAGGCATCATTGCTATACTTTATAGAAAATGTAAAATGATAAGAGAGGTCAAGTGGCATGATTAAAGGTCACACTGAAATAGCCATGGGGATCAGGACCAATTAGGGGGCTGTCTGACTCAAAAATCTGGGCCCTTACTTCTAAGGCCCCCATGATCTCATAAAACCTCCCATCTCTGGATGGCCCCCTCCTACCCAGGAGCAGCCATCCCTTTGATTATTTAGCTCAAAGGAGGAAAGTAAGTCATTCAGTTCCATGCGGCCTTCCAGATGGAGTCACCAAAGGAACAAAGTGTGCCTTAGACCTAGAGAACCCGGACTGGCTGGGTGTGTATCCCATTCCTTCTGGGTGTGGCCGGGACACAGCGATGCTTGTGAAATGCAAGGGCTGTGAAAGGAGTCAGGTTGAGGACGTGGCTGAGCAGACACTGACCTGCGCAGCATCTCCAGTACACCTCGGGCTCCAGCCCAGGCCGTGCCATAAGCAGGCTGTGAAGCAGGAACAATTGCACGTCATAAACCCCCGTAAGGGCACAGAGCACCTACTCTGCCCTGACTGATGGGAGACACAACCTCAACTGCTCCCTCAAGCTTCCTTAGTTTCCAGCACTGGGAGGAGGCACCCACAGTTCTCATAGCCTGCACTCCCACGTGCAGCTTAGATACCTCTTTTCCATCTATGATCTCATTCGACCACAAGTGGAGGTAGAGTCAAGAGTCCTGGGTTCAAATCCAAGATCTTCCATTTACCAGCTGTGGGCTGTGAGTCATTTACCACTCTCACTACGGCTCCGTGAGATTTTCACTGGGTAGGTGAGGAGATTTGGCTCATAGAGGGCGTGAGCATAAATGACAGAAAAGGGTTTTAAAATCCAGGTTTGTGTGATTCCAAACCCAAGGCTCTTTCCAAAAGAACCTCTGGGCCGTGGAGAAAGGGAAACCTCAGCAAGCAGAGCTTCTCTACTTCTTCTCCTACTACCATCTGGAACATAACCAAACAACCAAACTCAATCACCGGCCAACTCAACACGTTGGGCAGAAGGACAAAGCTCTCTGTCCCATTCAAGTTTTATCAGTAAAGACTCCGCTGCCTGTATGAGATTGTAGCTCCTGTGGGGGACTCCGTGCCGTCTTCTGGACAGCACAGACTAGCTATGTGAAGGCCTCAAACCTTGGGAGGTACAGCCTCTCTGTGGGGTGTCAATGCTGACCAGGAATTCAAGTGGCAGGATGTGAAGAGTGGGGCTGAGGCAATCCACGTGCCCCTGAGGATGATCCCAGTAAGGCACTGGGTGGCTGAAGACCAGGCACAAGGCTTGTAGAAATGGGAAGCCTTCAGCTCTGAGAAATTCCTGCCCTGTTTTCTGTATCCATAAAAGGATCAAGTCAGTGTGACTTCTGGAGACCAGGCTGCTGGATGAGTCCGAGGATGGACCCTCTGGGTTATTTATCTTGGTCTCCTTTTTCTAGGAGGGGATGGAGCCACACTTTGCATTACCTGGTTGCAGAGTCCAAAGAGAAGTAGCTTATTACTCATTCATTCATTCACATATTCATTCATTCTCCCGGCCAGGCACTGGGGATACTGTGTAGCAAGACAGAGCATGGCCTCTGCCCTTCCACGCTCAGTGAAATGACATGAGATTTGGGGCAGGTGGACCAGGGCTCTGCTCCTAGCCCTAGCATTTACTACCCGGATGATCAGATGGTCTTACCTGTTCCTAGACCCTCTGAACTGCAGTTCTCTTGGGTGTCAGATCTGTGTAATGATGCCTTCCTTTTGTCATTTAAAAGAGTGAAATGGTTTAATTAAGCTAATGCAAAAGCCATCGAGATCATGTCAATTTTGGTTATGACTGTGAATAATGTCACTATGACACTTTTCCACTCAGGGTTTTTTCTCTGCCTAACCTGTGTTTATTGTACCAGAATCTGGGTGAAATTTACTGAGACAGCAGGCTCTGACAATATTGATTGATCTACTCCGGATCATTAGCCTGCTTCTTTTTAAGTATTAAAATTCATGTACTATAAAACTTGCCAATTCAAAGTACACGGTTCAATGTTTTTTAGTATATTCACAGGGTTGTATAACATCACCAAATATAATTGTAGAACATTTCCATTCCCCCTAAGAGAAACCCCACAGCCATTAGCAGTCCTTCCCATTCCCTCCCATCAACCCACCACAAGCAATCAGGAATCTTTCTGTCTCCATAGATGTGTCTATTCTGGACCTTTCACATAAATGGAATCATCTTTTGTGACTGGCTTCTTTATTACTTAGCATAACGCTTTCAGGGTTTCTGTTGTAGCATGTATCAATAGCTCCTTTCTTTTTATTGCTAAAGTAATACTCCATTTCATAGATGAAGCGAATTTTATTCATGTAATCATCAGTTAGGAGACATTGGGTTATTCCTACCTTTTGGCTGTTAGGAACAATGCTGCTATGAACATTAGAGTATAAGCTTCTGTGTACACCCATGTTTTCCTTTCTCCTGGGTATATTCCTGGGCAGGGGGCTGCTGGCTCTGTGTGTAACATTTGGAGGAACCGCTGGAGTGTTTTTCAAAGCAGCTGTACCATTTTACATTCCCACCAGCAGCGTTCAAGGGATCCAACTGGTCCACGCTCTCACCAACACTTACTACGGTCTTTTTGCTTAAAGTTATCTGGTAGGTATGAAGTGATATTTTCTTAGAGCTGGGATTCACATTTCCCTAATGACTAATGATGTTGCACATCTTTTCATGGGCTTATTGTCCATCTGTATATCTTTGAGAAAAGTCTATGCAAATCATTCGCCCAATTTTAGATTGAGTCCTTTGTCTTTTTATTGAGACGGGAATTCTTTGTTTATTTTAGATATGAGCCCCTTAGCAAATATATGATTTGAAAATTTTTTTCTCCCACTCTGTGACTTGTCCTTTTACTTTCTTGATGATATTGTTTGTAGCATAAAAGTTGTAAATTTTGATGAAGTCGGGCACCTGGTGCCTCAGTGGTTGAGCATCTGCCTTTGGCTCAGGTCGTGATCCCAGGGTCCTGGGGTTGAGTCCCAAATTGGGCTCCCCAGGGACTTCTCTCTCTGCCTATGTCTCTGCCTCTCACTCTGTGTCTCTCATGAATAAATAAATAAAATCTTTAAGAATAAATAAATAAGTTTTGATGAAGTCAATTTAACTGTTTTTTTTTTCTTTTGTTGCTTATGCTTTCTGTATCATGTAAGGTCTACCTAAATGGGCTCTGCCTTTTAAAATCTTGCGTGCCTATTTTTTAAACAAGACTTTGATACTACCCAGCATTATTTCCAAATCAGGGAAAAAATATCAGTGAATCATCACTGTAATCTTAGACAAGTTACAATAATTCAATAAACCCAATTAAAACCTTATTGTGGAAGAAATCGGGGAAGGATGATGTTGTGTGCGTGTGTTTGTGTGTGTGTTTCAGATGGTGTTTTCAAGGTAGTAGGATGGCAGTTGAGGTGAGCTAGTGATGCCCCGGCTCCCCTCACTGTCACCAATGCAAGATTTTGCAGGAGGGGCTTTCTTTAAGGGAGGAAAGAGTGAAAATGTCCTGGGACTGAGATACGAAGGAGTGAAGCAAGACTCTTAAGTGTGCTGCATTTGGATCCAAGGGCCAAGCAAAGCCAAGTCCGAATTCCTAGCCCCCCAGGAGGACCTGAGGGGATAAGTAAGCTCTTCATGATGGCTGACAGGACACCAGGCCCTTTGAACATGCTCTTCCCTCTTCCATTCCTTATCCTCAGTCCTTCACCCGGCCAACTTCTACACCTCTTTTCATTCCTATTTCATTGTTGACTTCTAAGGAAAATCTTCCTTCACCCCTACCCACTCTGCCCCCTATAAGATTGGGTACCCCTGAATACATTTGATAGCTACCTACACTTCTCCTCTATGATACTTTTCACAATTTTTAATTGTATATTCTTTCCAATTACATATTTCAGCATGTATCTTTTTAATAGGCTGCAAACTCCATTAGCATAGGGCTTGTGTTTCTTTTGCTCTCAATTATAGGCTTATTGCAAAGTGTGACATCAAGTCGATTCTCAAGAAATATTTGTAGAATGAATGAATGATGACAGGAATGAAACCCCCCGCCCCCAATGTTTGTTTTCAGAGGGGTTTGTTTTCAGGGTCCTTACGGAATGAGAGTAATATAAGAAGGTCAGTCCCCTGTAGAAAGAGCAGGAAAAGAGCCTCCTGTCTGTCAGGTGATTTCAGGAGTACAGGACCTGCTCTGCTGTGGGGACTGATGGGTCCTCGGGATGGGCCAGGAGAATGTGGAAGCATCGTCTTTCTTCACTCTTCTTCCCCTCATGCTGGTCCCCCTCTCCAGCTGGTCATCTCCCTTTGGTGGCCACACAGCCACAAGGTAGCAGGCTTCCTGCTTCAAGAGGAGCAGAAAGAGGACTTCTTCCCAACAGAGCCAATTACAGTCCAAGAACTGGGTCTCACCGGACCGCCAGGGGCATATGCCCATCTCTAAATCAACCCCTTGGGATAAAATAATGGAATACACTGGCCAGGGCTGAATCAGAGGCCCACTCAGGAACCTGAAGGAACCAGGTGCAGTGAGAATAGGGATGGGGCGCTGCCCCAAAGGAAAACAGAGATGTTATGATCAGCTGAAGGGTGGATGAAGGTGGGAGACGCAGAGGGATAGTTGTGCCCTGCGTCACTGTGCCCAGTGATTGTCTGAAGCACAAACCTGATCATGTTGCTCCACTGCCTTCAAGACACAGTGAGCAAGGCCTTCAAGAGGCAGCTGTGGCCCACATCCCTAAAATGAGTCCCTGCTGCCCCCATGCCCACACGTTTCCTGCTTCCCACCGTCCATGGGTGGGCCTGTCCCTCCATCGCCCTTCAGGTGCAATGCAAAAGCTCCCTCCTGCGTGGAGTGGCATGCTGCGGCTCCTCCTGGTTGGTCCTCACTGAGCCAGTTGCTGCTTCCTCCACACCCTACCTTCCCCTGCTAGAACACAGAGGGCATTATTCTGCCCCTGAGCACTTACCCCCTCCTCGACCTGGCCCTGCAAAGGGCCTCTTGACACATACTAGCTGCTTGGTGAATGCTGGTTGAATTAATTAATCAGCCATCTAAAGGCATTGAAGAATGTCCTGAGGGTCCTGGCTCCTCTGGATATGATTTTAGTACAGACTGGCCTCATCAGGGCACTTGTATTGGGAAAATGCAAACCAATCAACCCCAGGCTCTACTTCAGTTTTCCTTAGGTTCACTGAAGAGAAAAGCGATTTCATTTTTCTTTTCACGTATTGTGCATCCTCCACTTATGCACCAAGACCCTGTATGTTCCCTGAGAGACTCCCACCTCTGCTAGCAGGCAGTTCCCAGGCCCAGCCACCCCATCACTCTAGGGGCCTGCTCCAGGCCTTGGGCATCAGTGCAGGCCTTAAAGCACATGCATCAGGGCCTCTGGGGGCCAGAGATGCTCTCCACCGCTGCCAGGGTAGCCTGGATGTCTGTCTGCCACATTTTTGCCTCCCCCTGCCCACCCAGAGTCTGTCAATCAGTCTGTTTGTCTGTCTCCAGGTCTGAAGCTGCCTGCTGCCAGCAGCAGCCCCAACACCCATGGCCCTTCCTTCCCAGGTATTATAGAGGGAGGTGAGAACGCTTGTATCTCTAACCCAGGTGTTGTGCAAGTAGCTATTACTGTCTATTTTCCCAGAGATGGAAAGGGAGTCTCAAAATGGCAAAATAACTTGCCTGGTGTGCTTTTGTCTACATAGCTAGACATTACACTTCACATTACGTAACTACACATTAACTAGGCTTTGGAGAAAGGAGGCAGGGAGGCCAACCATGTCTGGTGGGCTCGTGGATCTCTCCTCGAGACAGCACAGGCCACCCACCACCACTAGCAGTAACACTCCACTCCCCTGACCTCCCTGCCTTATCCTCCACATTGTTCATACATTCTCGAATATTTATTTCCTAGGCACTGTTCTAAGCTCTGGGATACAGCAGTCAACAAGACAGGCATCAGACCTTATCATCCAGTAGGCATGACAGACAATAAATACGGGAATAAGTACATTATAGTTTTAGATAGTTGATAAGTGCTAGGCAAAAAAAAAAAAAAAATCAGGTAATTAAATTAAATTGGTTGGTGGGTTCATAAGTATTTATTATGTTATGCTTCATAACTTACCTATTCTTTCCATGTATTCTCTGCATAGTCTTTGTATTTGAAATTACATCATTTAAAAGTTCTGCTTATAAAAAGATTGGAGTAAGGGCACAGAGAGTGATTATGATGGGGAGTGAGAGTGTCTCAGAGGAAGTCACCAGGAAAGGTCTCTCCTCAGACGTTTATTTCAGATGAAATCAGAAGGAGAGGCAGCCTGCAGGGCACAGGTCCCAAGGAGGAGTTATGGGGCATCAGGAAGGGAGGATGAAGACCCTGCCAGAATGACTTGGGAGTTCTAGAAACACAGAGGCTGGCGAGCCTGGAGCCCAGGGACTGAGAGCTCTGGACAAAGGGAAGAAAGGGACAAAGGTCACTTTGGAAGCATGGACCTTGGGTGTAGGGCATATATGGATTTTCTGAGTGTAATGGGAAGTGGGTTTTGTTTTTAAAAGATTAGTCTCTCAGGAGCATTGAGGGAAACCACAGCTGCTCCCTTTGTCCCCTGAATCCTCCCCTCTCTCGTCAAGAGGTCAGGACTTAAGTGGAGATGTCAGAGACTAGCCTGCCCCTCTTCCCAGACTCATCAACCCCCAGAGCTTGTGATCTGTTTTTATAGCGCAAGGAAGCAGAACAAGTAAAGGTTTAACTTTCTGCTGCATTTACAGGTGACAATTAAATCTGTGTTGCTAGTAAGTTCCAAGTTCAAGTATGTCTGTAAAATGATGCTCTAGTCACTTGGTTTATTTACATTGACTGTCAGTGTCTTCACCAGACCATTCTGCTCCCTTAATTAGGCTAATAACCTCACTCTTGCCATCTTGACCCAACCATTCTCTAGCCACGTATGCCTGGACCCCAGCCACGTATGCCTGGACCCCAGCCTTTGGGTAAGAGAAGAGAATAGAGTCTGGGTGTCTGACCTGAAGACCTGGCTTTAGCATCTGCCACATGTCTTATCAGCCGAGTGACTTTAGACAAACCACTTAGCCTACTCTGAACTCATATTCTCATCTATCAAACGAGAATAAACCTTTTCTCGCAGAAATAAAGTAGGGGAAAAATGCCTAGCACAGTGACTGGGATGAAAGAGGAGATCTGTAAAACTGAGTTCAATTCCCATTACATTCACATATTAAAATTTCTAAATCTATTTTTTTCTTTTTTTCTTCTCTTTTTTTTTTCTCTAAATCTGTTAAATCAATTTCACCCACATTAGTGTAGGCTCATTGATCACTCAATATTTTTCCTAGTTTTTTCAATAATTGTGCATACTCAATGTAGAATATTTGTAAAATCCTACATAGCATAAAGAAGGAAATTCTTTTTTTAAAAAAAGATTCTATTTATTTATTCATGAGAGACACACACACACACAGAGAGAGAGAGAGAGAAAAAGAGAGGTAGAGACACAGGCAGAGGGAGAAGCAGGCTCCATGCAGGGAGCCCGACGTGGGACTTGATCCCGGGTCTCCAGGATCAGGCCCTGGGCCAAAGGCAGGCACTAAACCGCTGAGCCACCCAGGGATCCCCAAAGAAGGAAATTCAAACCATAATTCCACTACTCAAGAGTTAATTACACTTAAAATACCCATGTGTTTTCTTCTAGGCTTTTTTCTCTGTATATATTTTCCTATTTGGAAAGTACTGTTTATTCTATTTTATTTCTGGCTCTTTTCATCAAGTACTTCATTTGATCAATTTCCTAAGCCACTAAAACACTCTTTGAAAACATGAGAAGTAAAACAGATCTCTTTTCTGTGGGTATGAACGGTAAGGGGTCAAGAGCAGACATAGCAGCCGCAGATCTCAGGCCACTTCAGGGCAACAGTGGTGACTGGGACTAGGGTGGAGATGGTGGGAAATATTCAGATTCAGAGTGGTTTTGGAGATGGATCTCAGGTGAGCCATCAGAGAGAGATTATAGGCTAATTGTTAGTGTTTAGACTAAGCAGTTGGGTGAAGAGTGGTGCCATCTACTGAGATGGGGGAATGGCAGGAGCTACAGGTCTGAGAGAATGTCCTTGACTGTGGGACAGCCCAGCCTTTTGGGTCTTTCAGGAGACTTCGATGGTGAGAGTGGGTGGTGCAGGCAGATCTGGCCAAGTGTTCAGAAGCAGCTGACACATGATCCTTGAGATGGTATAAAATGCTTGACCAGAAAGCACCCCGTGAGCATTTCAGAGGCAGCTCCACTGACTGAGTGCCAGGTGACTTTTGGAAACCAGGGTCCACCTGTTCTGTAGAAGAAACTCACAGACACATCTCTCAGCAGGTAAATGCTGACACAGCATGTGTTTCTTATTCCTCAAATAATTACTGACCTCTCACCAAGTGCCGATGCTGTTCTAAACACTTAGTATTCAGCACTCATCAGACACCATGCCCTGCCCTTATGGAGCTTATATTCTAAGGCCAAAGTCAATAAGTCGTACGTACATAGTATGTTCAATTGTGGTAAGTGCCATGGGGAAAAATAAAATAGAGAAAGTGGCTCAGGGTGTAGAGGGGGTGGGGCTGCAATTTTAATTAGCATGGTTAGGAAGGTCTCACCAATAAAGTGATGTCTGAGCCACATGGGGATGAGAGTCTAAGGGATGATGAATAACCAGGCTCCTTGGGCCTCTTGTAGTTACTGGAATAAAAATGACTAATGACATAAGTTCTGATAGTTTCAAGGCAGACAATGGTGGTAAGGCTGCAATGGTAGAGCCAGACAGGATGTATTAACCTAGGCTTTTTCAAGAGAAACAGAACCAATGGGATATATCCTTTTATTTTTATCTATCTCTAGATACATGCATGCACGCACACACAGAGATTTATTATAAGGTATTGACTCGTTCGATCATGGATGCTGAGAGGTCCCACAATCTGCGTCTGCAGACTGGAGACCCAGAAAGCCAGTGGCGTAGCTGGAAGGCTAGAGAGCCAGAGAGCCAATGGTACAGATTCCAGTCTAAGTCTGCAGGCCTGAACACCAGGAGCGCTGAGGATAGATCTCTGGTGTAGCCCAAGCAATCGGACCGGGAGCAAAGTCGACTTTCCTCTGCCTTTTTGTTCTATTCAGATTCTCAAAGTATTGGATGAAGCCAAGGCACATCAGGGAGGGCTATCTGCTCTACTTGGTCTACAGATTGAAATGCTAATCTCTTCCAAAAATACCCTCACAGACACACCCAGAAGTAATGTTTGACCAGCTATCTGGGCATCTCATGATCCAGCCAAGTTGACATATAAAATTAACTATCTCACAGGAGTAGGGAGGAGGGGATGTTGGGAGAACAGAGATCTCTTGACTGCTCTCTGGACTCTTGACGATGGTGGTACAGAGGGCTGGAGAAGAGCCTCTCACAGAGAACAAGGATCCTGTAGGGTGCTTTTTGGCAGCCTGAGAGGCTAGGGGAGGGCATCTTTCATGTGCAGATGATGTCTGCAGAGAGAACTCAGGATGGGAATCCAAGTGAGAACGCAATTATATTGGATGTTATGAATTTTATTGTGTTGGGTGCAGGATATTTTTATATTCCTGTGAGTATTTTTGAGCTTTTTTAGGATACAGTTAAGTTACTTGGAAATAGTTTGATCCTTTCCGGTCTTGCTTTTATGTTTTGTTAGAGCGGTTCAGAGCAATAACCAGTCTAGCGATAATCTCCACTACTGAGGCAAGACCTTCTGGGATAGTCTACTTAATGCCTCATGAATTACGAGTTTTCCCTGTGTGGCTTATGGAAGCAGGACTAGTTCTGTCCCTAGATGTGTACCAAGAACTATTCTTTTAATCTTTTTGAATGCTTCCTTCTCCGACCATTGGTGGTTCTCTCATACACATATGCTGATCATACCCTGCTAAAAACTCAAGAGGGCCTCTATGTGGATCTCACGGTCTTTCTCTCCATGCAGCTTTCTCCTCTTTGGTACTTTCCCAATGCATATTCTTGCTGTCTTCATCTCCCAACTCAGGGCGTCTGCTGGGCTTTGCTTGGGAGCCTCCTCCCTGAGCTATGGCCTAAAAACCTTCAGTCAGTAAGCTTGGGCAACTGTAGGGCTCAGCGTTTCTTCCTTGTATCTCTGGGATCACCATCTTTCTTTGTCTGCTATCCATATCTTGAAAATTTTTGTTTTCTATATCTTGTCTTAGTTATTTCAGGCTGGAGGGTATATCCAATCATTATTATACCATTTGGGTCAAAACTGGGGTCTCTCTCCATTTTATTTCCCTTTCTCTACAATGAGATTTGTGTTGGAAGATTCCTTAGAAATTATGCATAAGGCTCATATCACTCTCCATTGACCCAGATCACTTTAATATTATGACAGCATTTGATTTAAGAAATAAACAAATGAAAAAATGCTCTTGACTCTTCTGGGAGCCTGAGGAATTTTTAAAAGGCACAACACTTGGTTACTGACCTCTAGAAACTCCCACTCTCATGGAGCCATAGTTACACTAATAAATGGCTCTGACAAGACTAATTTACTCAGTTATCCAAACTGTTTGGAAGTTGATGTAGCACCTCTCCCTGCAACCTATAGGCTGAGAGAAAGTAGGGTGAGGCCTGAAAGGGGCACACAACCCAGCATATTCATCCCTAAATTGGATTTCAAAAGACTGATAAATGTAGAGGCATAAATATATCTGTAATGCTTATCTTCAGAGATTCAGAGCAGTGGCTTGAAAGACACTAATACAGATGTAATCTTAGTTTCAAATAGTCCAAGGTGGCAGCTGGGTTTGGAGAATGTGAGATTAAAGTCTTCCTGGGGCCCCTAACAGTGCCATCAACATTCTTGCCTGCAGGCAGCTGTAGAGCTAGTGGTTAGGGTGGTTCACTGAGTGGCAGGTGGCAACAGGGAACATGTGTGGGCGTTAGGCTTTTAGGGAAGACAGCCTTGGGGTGAAATCCCAACATCGCCATTTACTTTTTCTATGAGCTGGGGCCCATCAGTAGTTCTCTCTAAACCTCAGTTCCCTCAGGGTATATTTTTTCTATGACTGTTGAAATCATTACAACTCAAGTTATACAATTACATCAGTAATATCTCCCTTTTAGAAGTCCCAATCAAACCATCTACCTTCTGTTAGCAGTCCTATCCCACATTGTAGTACAGCATGGTTTAGCCTACAGCATTCTTATTTGCAATAAAAATATATATATATGGGCTTAGCAGACTTGGGCATCTTAGCTGAATTTGTGTGTTCCTCAATCTCAGCAAACTTTTCTTAGCAGATTTGCTTTGGGTTACTTCTAGTGATGGTGACTCTCATGTGTGCCATCTCTGACTTTCTAGTTCCACTTTGGGAGACTCCTGTTTCCAAAGACTGGGCAGATCTTCATTATAGTGCTTGTCACATTGCTTTGGGAATTATTTGCTCTTTTTAGTGACTGCTCCAGTAAAAGATGAAACCCTTAAAACTAGGACTAAATATTATTTATGTTGATATTACTAATACCTGCTGTCTAGAAGGAAAGGACTAATGGAAGAGCAAATTCTTATCTGGTAAGAATAGACCTGAAGTGGATCAGAGGTTGAAGACTAGCTAACTAAGAGCCCTACTGAGAAGAATAATTTAAGTGAGGCTAGTTGGAACCCAAAGAACACATAAAGCATCCTTTCTGCAAAGCAGTTCTGAAAAAAACAGTAGGACCATAGACTTCACTCTCAGATTGGCTTCAGTTCAAATCCTAGCTCATCTGTGGTTAAATGTGTGACCCTGGACATGTTGTTAAGCCCATCTGAGCTTTCCTTGTATTTAAGAAGTAAAAAGGGAGAAATAGTAAAAACAACATGATAATTATTAATGCTCTTCACTAAATATTTTTTGTTCTTCAGGTACTTGGTGAGACTACATTTCCCTTCTCTCTTGATTTCAGGCATGACCAAATAATTCACTTTGGCCAATGAAATATGGAAGCTTTTAGGCTAGTATAAGATTTGCCACTGTTTCTTTCTCTTACCCTAAAGACTGAGAACGTTTCAGGGGTGACATCTTCATCACCTAGGTCTCTAAATGGGTACAAAGTGTAACAGATCTCCCACTGACCTGAAAAAAATAACCTTTTGTTGTTTTGAGCCACGAAGATTGGGGGTTGTTTGCTACTACAGTTTAACCAAACTCAGTCTTACTGATAGAAATATTCATAGGTTGTTGAGATAAGTAAGCGAGTTGTTTTCAAAATGTGTCAATCTTTAAGTCTTTGTGGGCTTGACGTGGCTGAGTTGAAAAATGCAAAAAAAAGTCACACATTATTTAGTTTGGATATGGAAATCTCTCTTTTAGTGAGGCAATAGCACTGTGAAGCCTATCAATAAGAGAAACCCCGGCCTCAACAATTCGCAATTAATTGAGCTACTTACAGTCTAACTGCAAAGGACACACACACACACACACACACACACACACACGCATATTTTAAATAAAGAGCAATCCAGTGTATACCAAAGAGTAGCTACCTAGAGCTGGCAATCAGCTTCCAGCAAGATCTAATTAGGTGTGAACCCTGTGGAAAGGGATCTAGTAAAGGGAGAGGCCAGTTATAGCCGGAGGAAATGAGAAGGGAGTTGGAGCGAAGTCTTGAAGGTGGGTAGGCTATGAACAGATGGAGGATAAAGAAGACTGTGAGTTTCTAAAAACTGTAAGACACGAAGTCTTACTCTTCTCATTGCAACCTTCTGATTAGAAGTTGTATTTGCATATGAAAAGCTGCATTTTTACCTTTCTTTCCAGGGAATATGATATCATCAAAACAGTGCTTGGCACGTATTAGAGATTCAATAAATATTTGTTGGTTAAATGTATGAATGGATGGATCACCGGGCTTTATAGAAAGACCAGACCTGGGTTCAAATCTCAGCAATCTTTCTTACTGTGTGACCTTGTAAAAGCTACTTAGCGTCTCTGTGGATTACTTTCCATACCAGAGCATACTTTTAAGTTCAGTTGTATCACTGCTTCTCATGGTGGCTGCTCGTCTTCTGTTGCAACACAGCTCTCCTGACGATCACAGTTGACACCTTTCACAAAGTGGATGTACGTTCTTGGCTCAAAGGGAGTTTTCTGATGTATCACTATCATAAAATACGTTGATAACATCATCATGCCTACAGCATCTTCCTTTTATTGGATATTTTCTTTGGGTTAAGCTTTAAAATTCAGATTCACTGAGTCAAAGGCAATGAACATACCGGTGGAAAACTCGGCACCGTCTCAGCCAGTGGCAGGATGAAGCATAATAAGAAGAGCCCAAATCAACTGAAGAACTTCGATTGGACAAAAAGGTCTGCTTGGGCTTGTCAGCAGATTCTGCTTTGCAAAGTGGTTTTCTGGTAAAAACTCTTTGGCCGTTCTAAATTAATCTTCAGTCTTTCATCCCGCCGTTCTCTCTCGCCTCCCAAACCTACCCCCATCACCTCTGGAGTTACTTCAGTCCCGGATTAGTGAGCGATACCATCTGAGGGTGGTACAGCTGGCTGGGGTGTTGACTAATTATTTCCTGGGCGGTGTGTGGGCCCATCCTCACTGCTTAGATGCCTGAGTTCCTTTTGATATCTTTCTGCACTAAAGCTTTCCAGTTTGCTTATCGGGTAAATTATGGATACTGATTCAAGTTCCAGCAAAAAAGGTAAAATCCATAGTGCTTCAACAAGGGATGGCATTTCCAAGAGTGAAATGTAAGCATATGGGATTCTTCTTGAAACCAAATCATGTGTGTGTGTATGTGTGTGTGTGTACATGTGTGGTTTCTTTTTTTTAGGGTTTTTACTTCCCAGAGTATCTAGGTCATTCACTAATATTTCAGCCTTGCAATATGGGTCAGCTGAGGCTCTATCATGGTGTCTCCTCCTGGAGGACTCAGCCCGAAACAGCCCCCATCCTGTCTCTACTCCTGTACAACGTAGCCACAGGACAGGGATCTGAGTGCAGTGTAAGTTGAATGATAGCAGGTAAACTCCTTAGTATTGCCCCATTGCTTTAAGGTTAAAACCCCAAATCCTGAACACGAGTATGTGGCCCTTCCTACACTTGCTCTCTCATCTCACACTCCTGCCTTGTTCTCCACTGTGTAAGTCAGCCACACTAGGCTCTGAAAGTTCCCTGGGGCTGCTGGAAGCAAGTACCACATAGCTGGTGCCTTACACAACAGAACCTCATCGTCACACAGCCCTAGAGGCTAGAAGTCCCCAAACACAGTGCTGGCGGGCCAAGATTCTCCCCCAAACTGTGAGGGAATTCTTTCTTGCCTCTGCCTAACTTTTGGTGGTTTGCTGGCATCTTGGCTTCCTCAACTTGCAGATGCATCGCTCCAAGCTGACATCAGCACATGGCATTCTTGCTGGGTCTCTGTCTTCACAAGGCCACCTTCTTATAAGGACAGCAATCACATTACATTAGGCACCTATAAATCCAGGATGTCCTCATCTTAACAATCCTATTTGTTGGTCATATTCGGAGGTACCCAGGGGTAGGACTTCAACATATCTTTTTTTTTTTTCAATATATCTTCTTTGAGGGGACACAGTTTAATCCATAACAGTGGCATTCATTCAGTTTCTGAAAGAAGCCACACTCATCCTGCTTCAGGATGAGTCTGCTTCATGTTTGAGTCTCCTACCCAAACCTGTCATCCTCTTGATCCCAGTTGAAGATTCATTCTCCTTAGGCAGACTTTTCTATTTCACGTCCTCCTGCAAGCCTGGTCAACTCTGTACTCACAGAACTTGGAATTTTTTCCGCAGCATTTATGACTACTTGTAATTATATATTTATTTGAGTAAATATCTTGACAATGGCTGTCTGCTCCATTAGCCCATAAACCCCACGAGAGGAGGGATTGTGTCTGTCTTGCACACTATGTACCTCCAATGCTGAGCCTGGTGGCTACACATGGGAGGCACACAATATACATGTATTAAATCAGTGATTAGGTTTTCTTTCTCCTTACAGTTTTAAGTATCAGGCGTCCTTGTTTCCAGGAGATATGGTGCTGCACCCAGGCAGTGAAGACAACACCTTGTGAGGAAGTGGGGGAGATGAAGAGAGTAAGTCGCAGCTAACGGTACTTGAAGTTGACTCCTAAGATACTCCCATGAAAGAGAGCACAACCCTAGCAAACAAAGCCTTCTTCCAGGGGCCATTTGCAAATCTGCTACCCAACATGGAAAATGTGCCCACTATATGACTCTGCTGAGTTGTGAACTTTCCTGCAACCAGAACCCTGCAGAAACCCAGGCTCCTGCCAAAAAGCTTAATGAATAACGAGAGCAATATGCTATTCCTTAAATTTTCCACCTAGAGGGGAGAGGGTGCCTCATTCATGCAGGTGACATTTGGGAAGGTAGAGCAGTGGAAACAGTCCAAATACATGAAAATGACTATTTAAAGAAGGTTGAGGTTGGGGGAGGTGGAGAAGAAAGTTCTAATTAAGATGTTATTAAAAAATATCTACTAAATGAAGGGTGACTACTGATGAGCTGTTATTTATTGAGTAGAGGAGTGAGTAGTTCTTATTTGATGAAACCCACTTTAGCTCTTTATGTGCTATGCTTTTTACAGGTTTTTCTTTCCCCTTGAAGATGGCCTTTGGGTAAGGTACTGTTCCCTCTTTTTGCACTCAGTGGTTCTTATCTCCCTTTGTCATTGACTATAGCTGCTGTCATCCCATCCTTGCTGGGTACCAAGATTTATCAGGCTAACTGGGACAAAGACGTTTTCTAGTTGGAGGTATTCTCATCACACAATGCTGCAGTGTGCTCAAGTGGAAGGACCTTTCCAGAGAAGCAAGTCTAAAAAGAGTAATTCATATTATGAATTCTTTAAAATTGTTCTTCTTTCTTACCTTCCTAAGTACATGACCTTTATCATAAGATGCCCCCAGAAGATTAGATATTGTGACAGAGAGAATGTAAAAAGAATTACCAAGGTAGTAATCAGCCTAGCAATCACAATTTAGGTAGCAGGATAATAGCTTTGCACCCAAGGCTACTGTCTTGAGAGATGGTTTTCCAAATTCTTTTGTCTGTCTCCCTAGGTATCAGCATTTAAGCCTGAAGGACCTGGCTCAGAGAGTGCTTCCATGGGATGGAGAAGAGACTCTTGTCACTATGGGAGCCAGCTGCACTCTGTGCAAGAAGAAGTGGAGCAGAAGCAAAAGACAAGCCCTCCACTTTCTAATCCAGGGAATAGCAGGAGGCAGAAAGAGCATATGGAGGTGGCACAAAGCTGTTGGTCTAGCTGGTTACCTCCCAGGGGACTTAGGAGGGCCATGTATTAGGTAAGTCTAAGAGAGCCAAGAAGACTAGAGGCTTGTTCTGCAACTTATTGAAGAGTAGGAGGAGGAGGCTAATTCCCAGGCTGTCCATACTAAGCTGGGAGGCTGACTGCCTTCTCACCCCAATGGCCTGGCACGGTCAGGCAGAGGCAGGCCCTATGGCTCAACTTTCCAGAGTCATCCTCATCCCCAGTGTGGTAGAGACAGGTTTCGGAAATACCTGAGAGTCCATTGGAGGAATTTTCCAGAAAGATCACCATGGAAAGGATGAGGGATCTCAGTACCCAGTCTACTGAAGGAAACAGTCAAGCCAAAGCTAAATGGCACTCTCATCAGAGGAGTTTCTGATGCCTGAGAGAGCCAAAGTAAGGCCAGAGGGTGCTTGAAGGCCCTGACTGGGCTGTCTGAGGGGGCTGAGGGATATGCAACAAGGAACAAAGACCCTAAATCTTCCCTATGGCCATAGGTTGCATAAACCACCACCACCTCTCATATACACGTCTGGATACATCTTTGGGAACAAAAGACCGGAAGAATTTTATCTGAGGGACCACGCAATTTTATTCCAAAGAGGTTAATCTAAATAAACCTGGGTTTAATATCGAGTTATATTTAAATTTGAACACTTACATTTCTTCTTCGCTAGCCAATTGGCTGTGGGCTTGAAACAGGAAAGGCTATTTTAGATATAAGAAAAATAATGTAGGGGCAGCCCGGGTGGCTCAAGCGGTTTAGTGCCGCCTTCAGCCCAGGGCCTGATCCTGGAGACCCGGGATCGAGTCCTACGTCGGGCTCCTTGCATGGCGCCTGCTTCTCCCTCTACCTGTGTCTCTGCTTCTCTCTCTCCTCTCTGTGTATTCTCAGAAATAAATAAATAAAATCTTTTTAAAAAAATTTTAAAAAAAGAAGAAAAATAAAGTATATTTTCTCTCTGCATCCAAGTTAGAGTGTAGAGTTAATACAGGAATAAAGGAACCATGAAATCCCATGTCAAAAATCTCAGCAATGTCTAAAAAACCAAGCAACCAGTTGCTCCAGGGTCAGATGGTCATATTGCAAAAGCCCCCACCAATGGGCCTGACTGCAGTTTTCACAACTGCAGAAAATATAGGAGGAAATTCAAGGAGTGACCGGGATGGTGGATTCCTTCAGGAATTGTTCTGTTCTCCACTTCAGAGAGAGGTGCCCATACTCGACCCTCAGTCAGAACCACCTTCTAATGAGTAGCTCAACCAGTCTACACAAGGTGGACACCAGGTAACTTCCACGGACATGGGACCTGCCCATTCACTTCCCTGCCCTGGCAATATCTATAGTGGTTATATCAGCAAAACGGTTTGTTTAAAATGACCGAGCCCATTATAGGTGACAAACTATACACACGTTACATTACAAAACTGTTAACGTAAGCATATATTTATAGTAGGAAAACATAGTATACACCTAAAACAACCACATGGTCTGGTGTTAACTCCCTGTCCCTCCCCACTAGGACAAGCCACCGTGACTTTGGCAGGCTCTTCCCTATTCCTTTCTTTAGTTATCCTTGTGATTCTTCTATGGATCTCTTGCATGTCCTGCTGGGCCATGTTCCACCATGGTCCTGTCTGGTTCCCGGGGACCTGTCCTGTCCTTGGAGGAGGACTTTGTTTCCAGTTGTACAACTACCTTATGTGTTAGCTGTAGTTCTTCTCCAGTGAAAACCCACTTGGTCAGGTGACTATTGCCAAAGGTCAGGGAATGTCCACTTGTCATCAGTGCTAAATATAGTCCTCTTTTAAACTCTTGGCAGGAAGAGGACAACTCCCAGGGAAGGTGCCTTCACTCCTACATCCCATTATTCAGAAGTTTTTACTCTGAATAGTGCCTATGTCTCACCAGTAAGTGTCCTGCCAGATACAGCATGGGTCTTAAAATTGCCCACTTGCTCTCCCAGTGTTTTTTCCTGCTTAGTCTATAATTGTCTCTGCATATGTAGATGAAACCCATTCTTGCACTTGCACACTTACCTGCATGCTTATTGTTAGTGATTTTGAGCACTCGTTATTGTCATTAGAAAACTCTACGAAAAAATAAAAAGAAAAAGAAAACTCTACAAAAGGGGTACCTAGGTGGCTCAGTAGGTTAAATATCTGCCTTTGGCTCAGGTCCTGATCTCTGGGTCCTGAGATCAAGCCCCATATGGAGCCTCACATGGAGCCCCATGTTGAGCCCCCTACTCAGTGGGGAGCTTCCTTCTCCCTCCATCCCCTCTCTTAATAAATAAATAAAATCTAAAAAAAAAAAGAAGAAGAAGAAAGAAAGAAAACTCTACAAGAATACAACCCAACTCTAGAGAAAATTCTTTAGGGACAGGGATGATGTTCTATACTTCCTTCAGTTCCCTCAGTGCCAAGCAAAAAAGTTACTATTTTGACTTGAGATCACTTCATATTCAATTAATATTTGATATCTAACCAGTGTTTAGTAAGTGTTCCAATAGGCCTGAGCCTTTCTTATGCATTATATTATCTAGTCTTCACAACAACCTTGTGAATTATGGACTGTAACATATTCCAAAACACTGGTTGAGAGAAGTCAAGCAATTTGCCCAACGACTCAGCTAACAGGCGGCAATCTTGGAATAGGAACACCCTCTCCTCCTGCTTCAGACTACAGTGTTGTTTCCTACACTACACCTGTTCCTGCCTGAAATAAGGGGGGCCCCAAACTCAGCAGACTTGCCCATTCAAGAGGAAGTCCTTGATGAGGAGAAGTAAGAACTTGGTTTCATGGAGAAGGGCCTGGAGGTCCTGGCTCATGATAGGCACCATCCCAGCAGGTTCCCAGGTGTTAGAGAACTGGCCACAGAGTAGGGTCTGATGCATGTGTAAGGGCCGTCTGGGCTCATCCCACCGCTCCTGCCAGGGGTGGCAGAGAGAGGGAGGAGGGTTGGTCTGGTGGGGTCCTCTCACCCACACGCCTAGGTTAAGGCTTTGGCATTAGCCCTCTCCTTTAAGAGAATAATATGGAATTCAGTCTCCTACCATAAGGAAGTTGTAGTGGGGGTGACAAGCAACACTTCCACACCCTGCCTGTCCTTGACCGTGATGATGCAGAACCCCAGGTACCATTCCTTGAGCAAGCAATGGGGCCAACCAGGTCTAACAGGAGTTAACAGGGCCAGAGATAGCTAGGACACAAGTAGGTCTGTCCTCTCCCCCCAGCACCCAGCATATGAGCTCCATGAGAGTGAGGGTCTTGAATGTCTTGTTCACTGCTGTGCCTGAGTGCCTTGAATTGTGCCTGGCTTACAGTAGGCACCCAATAGATATTGGTTAACTGCATGATTGGATGGTTGAACAAAAGAACCAAGAGGCATGGTGTGTCTTGTGTTTATAAAATCCCATCTGCAAGGGAAACCTACACACGAGCCTTTATTAAAAGGCCTCTCCTTATGCCTTGCCAGTCCCAGTCCTTCTCCAACACATACTATTTCCTGAAAAAACATCTCTGAATGATCTCTAAGCATTGGCCTTATGCTGGCACCTTCTTTTCCAAAGGCAAGAAAAACTGGTCTATCAGGTTTCCTAGTTTGAGCAGAAGCAAATGTCTACAGCCTCAGAACCGTGGCCCTCTCCCCAGCTCTGAGGCCTCTCTGCTTAACAACCACCCCCACCCGAGCTGGAGGGGCTGACACTAAGGTCAGGTTTCCCAGCCTCAAGCTGCCTGAGGCAGGTGTGACCGTCAGGCCAGGCTCCCGTATACAGCTAAGAGAGGTCACAACTGGATTCTGGATTCTTCCATTTTCATATATACTGCCTCATGGTTCTTTGTCTGAGGGAGTCTAGAGTAAGTGGCCAAGAGTCTCCCTGGATAATTGAGCACAGGAAAGTCTCTTTACTTAGCTAAGCCTCAGTTTTCTTAATTATAAAATTAGAATAACAGTAGTATTTGCCTTCCAGGATCTTAGGAGAACTAAATAACAGAATATATATAAAGTGTTTAGGGGGTGCCTGGGTGGCTCGGTCAGTTAAGCATCTGCCTTTAGCTCAGGCCCTGATCCCAGGGTCCTGGAATCGAGTCCTACATCAGGCTCCCTGCTCACGGGGAGCCTGCTTCTCCCTCTCTTCCCCACTCATCCTCTCTCTCACTATCTCTCTCTCTCTCAGCTCAGCGGTTTGGCGCCTGCCTTTGGCCCAGGGCGGGATCCTGGAAACCCGGGATCGAATCCCACATCAGGCTCCCGGTGCATGGAGCCTGCTTCTCCCTCTGCCTGTGTCTCTGCCTTTCTCTCTCTCTCTCTGTGACTATCATAAATAATAAATAAAAAAAAATAAAAAAAAAAACAGACACAGATCAATGGAACAGAATAGAAATCTCAGAAATAAAGTGACACTTTAAAAAAAAATAATAATAAATAAATAAATAAAATCTTAAAAAATAAAAAATAGAATCCATAAAAAAATAAAGTGTTTAGTACAGCACTTGGCACATAGTAAGAGCTCAATAAATGAAACCCATCATTAATCCTATTTGGCATGGTTTGTTTCTGTGCTTTTGTTGTAACAAGCAAACAAGCACAATCCACAATCTGAAATAAATGGAAACAGTTCACTCATCCTTAGTAAAGCACACAACACTGTGTCAAGCCCTAGATGAATCTAGATGGGACAGGGAAGGAAGGTGGGACCCAGAACACCTGAGCTAAGTCTTCAACTTCTCTGGTCTTCACTTATGTTGATTACTGGAATGAATCACACATACTCTTGGTTTGCCTGTCTCACTGTTAGTCTCTAAAACTTAGCCAAATGTAACCTCTAGGACGCTTTCCCTGAATGCTTGCATCCCAGGCTGGATTCTTTCGGAGACAAATATTGAGATTAGCCTACAGAAAGTTTATAAAGCATTACTTTTGGGATTGATACCTGTGGAAGAGAGGAGGAAGCAAATTAGGTAGAGGGAGAGGTTGAGCAGCAATGCAGTCCTAACAGAAGTCTCAGCAACCCCACAGACCTGTCCCAAGTTGCGGTGAGGGGGCCAAGCTTTTGTATTCCCAAGTTGGATCAATCATTGGGTGCAGGCTGCCTCTGGAAGGTGAAACCTCGGGCAAGATAGTTTCCTTCAGCCAAGACAATTCCCAAAGAGGGCTGTCAGCTGATGGTGATCTTCTGGAAGATGTACAGCTGGGAGGATGAGTCCTTCCTTCCTGAAAGGGGTCTTTGATTGTGCAACATAGCATGTACCAACATTCTCCAACTTATATGTATCGGTGATGAAGAGATGTCAATTTTCATCTGCTTGACTACTGTCTCTCAGCTGGTATATTACATGGTAAGAAAAGAGGAAAGGAATTTATTAGGCTCCTAACAACCCCATTACAATCTGTATTATTCCCATTGCGAGGGTTGCCTCTTCTAGTCCTTTCTTAAATACTAAGTATTCCTGCCATCAAGGCTAGAAGTCAACAAATATAGAGGGATTTATGATAAATGAAGTGAGTCAAAAAATGCAAACTAGTAATTATGGAACAATGGTTGGGGGGAGGCGGACAGGGAGGGGGGTAAGTAGGCAGGGATTAAGTTTATCTCCAGATTGGCCTGGGTCTAGTTTAAGACAATTTTTAATGTTTCTGTGGCTTTTTTGAAGAGCAAAAGGTGTAAGTAGATTTCAGTCTCACCCGAAAGAGCAGGGAGTTGTTTCTCCGGGCAGTCAAGTGTATCCACTGCCGTGATCAGCTTGGCACCATCTCTCTTAACAAAATGTAGCTGGTGGTTCTGCTGTCTGTTGGCGTGCTCCAACAAGGCCAAACCTGAGACATATCGAGCATAAACACCTATTTGAATGAGTTCTGGGATCACACAGTGGATTTGCAAACATGTCTTCAATTAAAGGCTACTCTCAGGAAATTACAGTTGCCTTTCCACCCTAGAAAGAAAATATCTCCAAATCTAACTCCAAACCAAGAACTGAACTTGTATTTCAGGCTTATAAAAGATTTTTATCAAAGGTTTCTGAGCCCCCAAGGTATTTTTCAGATTTCTCATTGCACCCATTTAAAAACTTCTATGAATTTTAAGAGTTATAAATAAATCCTAAACTCATTTTCATAGGTTTGTTTTCTGTAATGGTACAGATGAAGCAATTCTGAAACTATTGGATATGTATTATAAGATTGAGAAGTGAGGGAACAGATTGATGTGGAGATCCAGAGTTTCTACTACAGAAGAAAGAGTATACGAATGTGGATAGATACCTATGTGAAGTGATGGATGTATTATTTAACTAGATCCTATATACACATATATATATCAAATCACCATGTTGTACACTTTAAATATCTTACAATTTAGTCAATTTTGTCTTGATAAAGCTACGAAAGAGAGAAGGATTGGGGTGTGTCACAAGGACATAGGAGCCAGAGTAGAGGAACTCCCACTGGCTAAATCAGTTAAGTACAGTAATGAATAATAGAACATTGGAAAAAACAGGAATTCATATGTTCTTATATTTAAGGAACAGATACATAAATAAATGAGGAAGGCAGGGCTCTTGCTTACAACAAAATGCCAAGAACGAGCTGATAAACATGGAGGGAGGGCTGTAGCTGGAAAATGCTCACTTTGCAACCATTGTGATTGATAGGATTAGGCAAGAGCCATCAATGGAAGCAAAATCTAGGAGAAATTTTGACTAAGAGTGGAATATTCGAGCTATCCTAAAGCGTTTCCCCACAGGTGTTCATTAGCAGCAAGGAAGAAAAAATAGTAATTACAGGGTGGAGAATTGAACAACACCTCAATTGGATGATCAAAATTAACATCACCAAGAGGGACAGATGGACAGCATGAGCCTCCGGATGTGACACCCTGAGAAGGACACAGTACACCTATGCAGCGTTCTGGCCAATCGTGTGCAACCGGAATCTCATCATGAGGCAACATCAGATGAACCTAAAATGAAGGCTGTCCTGTTAACACTTCAAAATTGCCAGTATCATAAAAGACCAAGAAAATCTGTGGATAAAGACCAAAGACCAGAGACAGACAATAACAAGTGTGAGGGAAGATGTGCAGACCCTGGAACTCCCATTCAGGGTTGATGAAATGTAAAATGGAGCCGCTGCTTTGGAAAATAGCCTGCTGGTTCCTCAGATTTTATTTTTTATTTTTTATTTTTTTTGGTTCCTCAGATTTTAAATGTTGAGTTCCCATGTCACCAGGTTCCCCTTTCTACATGAATAACCGAAAGAAATGAAGATGTACGTCCCTATGAAAACTTGTGCATGAATGCCAACAGCAGCATTATTCATATTAGCCAAAAAGTGAATAATAGGCAAACGTCCATGAACTAATAAATAGATACACAAAAAGGGGTATATCCGAACAATGAGGAAGAACAAAGTGCTGACACATGCTGTAGCATGGATGACCCGTGCAAACATTATGCCAAAGGAAAGACATGTGTCATAAGAGATCACATTCTGTAGGATTCCATTTATGGGATATGTCCAGAACAGGCAAATCCCTAGGGACAGAAGATGGATTGATGGTTGCCTAGCAGTAGGGGAGAAGGCTAATAGTGAAGGGTTTATCTGGGGGCAATAAAAATGTCTTAACTGGGGCACCTGGGTGGCTCAGTTGGTTAAGTGTCTACCTTCGGCTCAGGTCATGGACCCAGGGCCCTGGGATCAAGCCTCACATAGAGCCCTCTGGTCAATGAGGAGTCTGCTTCTCCCTCTCCCTCTGCCTGCCACTCTGCCTGCTTGTGCTCTCTCTCTCTCTCTCATTCTCTGTCAAATAAATTAATTAATAAATAAAATCTTTTAAAAAAATGTCTTAACTCAGGTTGGGGTGACGGTTGCACGATTCTGTGAATACACTAAAAACAATGGAAGTGCATGCTTTATATGGATGAATTTTATAGTCTGAATTATATCTCAATAAAAATGCTTTTAAAAGTTAGGTGTGTGGTTTGTTCTTCTATTTACATTTAAGACAAGATGATCTGGGTAGCAACAACATCTAGCAGTCTGATTTATCTCTATAAAGAGCAATTTTTTAAAATTCAAGGACTAAAACACATACACGCAAGAATGGATTGCAAGCATGAAGGCCATTCGTGAACTTGGCAGGAGCAGCTCTGGTGGAGAAATACAGGCAAGAAAGCAGAGTGGACTGGGTCCGAGGAACGGGACGTGAGGAAGCAGAGTACACTGGGGTGTAGACAATTCCTTCAAGGAGCTTCCACATGGAGGGAAGAAGAGGGATGGCATGGGAGTTACCAAGGCCTGTGGGGCTGGAGGGTTGAGTGCTGCTGGGAAGGATGTGGCGGGAAAGCCCCCATTGGAGTAGCAGGACCTGAAGGAAGATAATCCATACAGCATACACCCAGATCCAAGAGAAGTTATGGGACTCCATGTGGTACCGAGAAGCACACTTTGTCCAATTGAGCAAGAGGAAAAAGAACAGGCTAGAGGCTGGTATAGACACGTCTGTGGTTGGCTGTGGTAAGGTGAGGAAGCTCCTAACGGCTGGCTTCTAACTGTGGAGACGGAGAGAGGATTGGAGGTTTGAGATTTCAAATCCTAAATCAGCTCCATAGGAGCTGTGTGACCTTGGCAAATGCAGTGAGCGTCTCGGAGCCGGTTTCCTCCTCTGTGAAGTGAGTAGCACCTTGGAGTGTCCTTGTGAGGATAAAATGAGATAACCGATCAAACACAGAACAAAGTGACTTTCACCCAGCAGCCTTTCAACGAACATTATTTTTTAGTTCATTTCTATACCCTCACTCACTTTGCTACCATGGCCAAGCGCGTGCAGAAATGAGTTTCTTCAAGGCAATAACCTTATTTTATTAAGCCCCATGTTGCCACCACTTCTAACGTCACCTGGCACATTGAGTAGATGCTCAATAAATATTTGCTTTCCACAGTCAGATCGAACTTCTCTCCATGGAGTAGCTGTCAGGCTAGGATTTTCACCAGTGTCACTTCCCCTAACTCCGTGGAGGCCACACGGAAGGGGGTGGTGGAGCTTCTGAAATGGACAGGTGTCAATCATCCAGCTGTTCAGGATAAAGGTGAACCTCCAAGCAGACCCTTCACTCCAACATCGGTATCTTTTCACTGTCTTCCAGCTCCTTCATTTTGATTTTGCCTTTTTTTAAGACAAAGATTTTATTTATTCATGAGAGACACAGAGAGAGAGAGGCGCAGAGGGAGAAGCGGGCTCCATGTAGGGAGCCCAATGTGGGACTGGATCCCAGATCCTGGGATCATGCCTTGAGCCAAAGGCAGATGCTCAACCACTGAGCCACCCAGGCTCCCCAATTTTGTCTTTTGTTTTGTGCTCCCCTCCCCTCAGGCTGGTTTCTAAGCAAGATACTGCCTAGAGGACAGTGTGGGAGCCTCACAAGGGCGTGGAGCCTGGTGGTACCCTCACCCCTCCTCACTGCTCCCCCAACCAGCATCACCCTCCTTCTTTCTCCTGCTCACCTCCCCTGCTCCCACCCGATCAGAGTGTCTAGCACCATGATTAGAAGGTTTCAAGGCTTCAATCTATTTTCAGACCCGATATATAAAGAGAATAAGCAATCGTCCTAAAGACTAGTAAATTATCACTGAGCAAGCGAAGTTCACCGTCTAGTCCTGGTGTGATTGAAAAGTCCCTGGAGAGCTGAGCTGCCCCAATTGACTGCAGCTAGAAAAAGACGAGTAGCAAGATCAAGGGAAAAACTGAATCTTGTGCTTTTTAAGTTCTGCCTTTTTTTTTTTAATTTCTTAGCATTTTAATGAAAAATTTTGAACATACAATTATGTATAATGTATAATTGCATAATGGTCTAGTAGAAAAACCAGTATAATAAACCCATGTACCCAGCAATTAGCAAGATTTTGCTGCATTGGCTGCATCTGTCTTTTTTTAATGCAATTCCTGACTTCCTGTTATTTCAGTCTCCACTCCAGTATGCATTTTTTTTAAATGAGCCTTTTTTTTTTTTAACCTAGACACAGCACCATTTTTACACCAGCAAGCTTGACAACAATCTCCTGATATCACCCAACACCAAATTTATATTCAAATTTCTGTCTTGCTTTTTTTCTTTCTTAGTTTTTTTTTTGTTTTGTTTTTTGTTTTGTTTTTTTTACAAATGGTATGTTTGAATCACAGTTCCAAACCCATACTTTCCATTTGGTTGTTATGTCTCTTTTTTTAAGATTTTATTTATTTATTCATGAGAGATGCAGAGAGAGAAGCAGAGACATAGGCAGAGGGAGAAGCAGGCTCCGTGCTGGGAGCCTGATGTGGGACTTGATCCCGGGTCCAGGACCACACCCTGGGCAGGCACTAAACTACTGAGCCATCCTGGGACCCCCTGTTGTTATGTCTCTTAAAGCTTTTTAAGCTTGGGAGTTTCTCTTTCCCAAGTGTCTCCTTGATTTTTGATGCCAACACTTTGAGAGAACTAGATCCATTGTCTTGAGAATGTCCCCCCATCCTTAATTAGTCTATTTGTTTCCTTGCAGTGAAAATTTAACTTCCTCACTCCCTGTGCCCACCTGCCCGCCTTCCCCTGCCCAAACTAGAAGTTGGCATTTAACATTTGACTCCTTTGGGGTTTTGGTGATGATTCTTTGAGGTGGTGCTGTGTGCTTCGCATTGGAGGCAACCATGCTGACTGTCCCACTCTTGGCCATGCTGAGGTTGATCAGTGGGTTCAGGTGGTTGGCCTGTCCTTTTCTGGGCAATAGCAACCATTAAATGCATTACCAAAAGTCTAATCAAGAGTATTCTTTGGGAGCACCTGGGTGGCACAGTTGGTTGGGAATTCGACTCGGTTTCAGCTCAGGTATTGACCTCAGGATCCTGGGATCGAGCCCCACCTCGGGTTCCATGCTCAGCATGGAGTCTGCTTGAGATTCTCTCTCTCTCCCTCTAGATCTGCCCCTCCTGCTGGTTCTCTCTCTTTCTCTCTCAAAATAAATAAGTAAATCTTTAAAAAATAAGAGTATTCTTTAATGTATTTAGGAACCATCACCTGAGTCCCAACCATATACCAAGCCACTCCATTGAGGAGAAACGGAAATAAATTAAAAAATACCCTTCCTCCCCCACTGAGAAAACTCACTGGGATGAGGGCAACAAAGTGTGAACTGCCCTGGCCTCACCGCATGAATGGCTTCCTCCTCTGTAAGCCTATAAACACTTACAAAACACAGCCTGGAGGCCAGCAAGCACTAACATTGTCCTCTAAGACATCATCTTGCTTGGAGCCTGCACACTTCCCGGACTCCCGGTCACGATGAGCTTCCTTGTTCTCCCTACAGGAGCTGGGAGTTTTCTCTAAGAGCCACAAGGCCACCCTAGTTGAATCCTGAAAAGTTTGACTTCCTAACTCAATAAGCAACTGGGTTTTTTGCTTTGTGTGTCAGATTTTTAAAAGTAAAAATCTCACCTCCTATGGGGTGAAAAGGTCTTGAATGCAGTTACTTTAAAACGTCTTTGTCTTAAGTGCCATGCAGCTGCTTGGGAAGAGGGAGACTTAAGTCTGTACTTGGCAAAATGAGAATTTTAGAATTGGGTCAACTCAGCTTTTATGTGCTGTCCAAATGCCTCGCCCTTCCATGGCTCTCACTCTGCTCAAAGCCCCAACAAGACTTCTCTGCTGGAATTCAAGAGTACTTTGTATTCCGCTCTTGTGTTGGGAAAAATGAAAATGGAATCTAAGTTGCTGCTAGTGCCCACAGCTGAGAGAAAGTATGTCAAGTGTACTCCGGAGCTCTGCATTCGTTAAAAGAGGCTCTCCTGAGTCACCTGGTGCCAGGTCCACTTCCTGGGTGAAGGGAGTGGGAGCAGCTGAAAGCTTCTTTGTTTCCACAGCAGTGTGAACACTCTACTTGGGGCCACTTTTTTCTCTGAGTATTTTTATTATGGACACATACATCTTTAAAACATGATGAGAGCACTCTTTATTGCAAGAACTCCCTTTGTTTGCATTTCTAGCAACGTTTCCTAGCCAGCTCTGGAACTGGAACAAATTCTTTCCTTCACCTGCCCCTCCTTCTCCATTTCTCCTCCTGAATGCCCTGCCAGCCCTGGAGACTGAAACAACACATGACACATCCTCCTGGGTGTTGACAGAGGAGGCTGCAGCCTCCCTTTGATGGCCCAACCCACCGCCTCAGGACCTCCTTCAAGGAGAGTTCACTAGGACCTTGACAGGGGTCAGGGCCTCCTCCACAGGTGGCTTGATCAGAGTTCCCTTGACCAAGTTCCCTTGACAACTGCCCTGGAGCCTGAAGAAAACAAAGGTGGGGATTTGCCTTCCTCACCTGCGAGGGAGCCCAACCAGCCACCAAAGGCCAGCGGCTCCCATACTGGTTGCATCATCCTGTCACCTAGTTTCACACAGTCTCTTTCTTCTGTTTTGTTAACTTACATAACATTGGCTCATGTCATGAGCTCATGGCTCATGAACCAAATAACTCACCGGGAGGACTCTGAACTTGTGTTTGGGGATTTATGAGAAGATTCTGAAGAACATCCAAAATAAGGGAAATGAAAGTCCCAATTGTTGGAGTTGTAGAGTTAAGGTGAGAGCCGGCTAGTTTTGCATGTGTGTGGATATCTGACTTACATTATAGATGCATATGCCATGTATCCCTCCAATGGCACTGAAGGGACAGACAGCTGGAGGGGGAAATCATCAGTCACACAGAAGGACTTTTCCACCAGCTGGTCTCTTTTTTTTAATTATCTTTTATAATAAGATATTTTGACTTATTTGCAGGTTCTTACATCTGGGTCATAAATTAATACTTTATTTAAACAAATTTTTAAACTCTTATGAGTCAACCATTCTCCTACTGGATCATATGTGTATCCTTTGCATTAGAAAGAGGAAGCAAAAGAGGGGAAAGACCTATAAATCTAAGGCATTACTGAGGACCTTCCACATGTTCAATCCTTTTCTAAAGAGGCAAGATGGTCCCGCTCCTTCTACTGAACCTGGGTTTGGATACTAACCCAGACACTTGTCTGTCTTCTGCAGGTGAGCCTTTGAGACTTCATTTTCTCATGCATAAATTAAGGAAGATGACAGAACTCATATAAATGTGAAGAGACTTATGAAAGAGATCATGGGGGCACCTGGGTGGCTCAGTCAGTTAAGTGTCAACTCTTAATTTTGGCTCGGGTCATGATCTTGGAGTCATAGGATGGAGCCCCACTTCAGGCTCCACACGGGGCATGGAGCCTGCTTGAGATTCTCTTCTACTCCCTATGCTGCCCCCCCCCATCACTCATATGCTGTCTCTCTCTCTCTCTCTTTCTCTCTCTCTCTCTCTAAAGAAAAAAAGAGAGAACGTGGCTTTAATGTTAGCCCATAGTGGGTGTTGATCACAGGTTAGTCCTCTTTTTTATCTCATTGAAAATTTGGAAGATTTTTCAGAACTCATTAAAGCAGTACAACAACTTGGGAACATGAGCTTTGAAGTCCACCTCCCTGAGCTTTAAATGTTGCCTCCCTCTCTTCTAAGCCCTATGACCTTGAACATGTTCATTAACGTTCCTAGGCCCCAGTTCCCCTATCTGGAAAGTGAATATTGGCAATACCTATCTCATAGGGTTGTTGTAAAGCTTGAGACAGCAGTCCATGGCACATAAAGAGTGCTCCATAAATATTAGCTTAGGCTTTCCAGAAGCAGAGAAGTATGAGAGTTGGAGCAAAATCACACTTTCTATTTGAGTTGGTCATTATGCAAAAACTTTCTCAACTGGAAAAACAAAAGTGGTGTTGCTTTGCCCTAAGAGGAGCAAAAGTCACCCATTAAGGAGCTACTTGAGTTAAAATGTGCTATCAGGAAGCCTTACTTTTGATGGAGTGTGGAAAGTTCTGTACAGCAGGCAACCTGTGAAATGAAATAGGTTACGTTTCTGTGAACTCTTCCTACTCCAAACAGGGTAGTGCCACTTGGGGCTCTCCAGGGACAATGCATGCTTTTGTTGGGGATTGACATTTAAAGGTGTTTGATTGTTCAGTACATGTTGTTTGAAGAGTTGCTTTACTAAAATTTAATGGCAAATTCCACTCTGGATTTCCTGCCAAGAAATCTATAAAGCTTTGTTTGAGACTGAAAGCATTCAGACATTTAAAAAAAAAAAAAAATCTGGGAGGTGCTGGGTGTACATTAAAAAGGAAAAGGAAAAAAGGAGGAGGAGAGAAGTCCTGTGGATGCAGGATGAGTGTTTGATGTAGGAACTGGCTGGTCGGCTCCAGAGTCAAGCAATTAAGAAAGGTTTAAAAGGGCCAAGATGAAGAGGGGCCAAGGCCAGCAAACAGCTCCATCAACGCCCAACCCAGAACACAGCCCGGGCTGTGCTCTGAGCTTCTCATTCAACAGCTTTGTTCCTGCTCTGAGCCGACGTGATGAGAGAGCAGCTTCGCGTGCGTTCTTACCAGAATGCAACATTACATAACACCTGCTCCGCGTGGCCCGCTGCGGGCATCTCGGGATAATATCCAAGACTGGCATTCCAGTGTTAGGCTCGGGAAGTTAACTTGTAGTAGTTTTCATGCCAGTGTTCATAGATGGCACCTGGCTGAAGAGCTTTCGGGCTTACATCCCCGAGGTTGTGTCAATCACCCTATATTCTATGTTGGAAATAAAGTGTCTGCTAATAGAGGACTTTTAAAAGATGGATCAGTGTCATACATATAATGTGAAGTGACATGTACAGTTGCAAAAGGGCATACATACCTCTGTGAAGCAATTTATGTGAATTTAAAAATAAGACTGTATTACATATTATTTACAGAAGCAAACACATGTCAGCAAGTACAAAAACATGCCCAGAAATCCCGCATACCAACCTCAGGATAGGTAATTAGTTCTGGAGAAGGATGATGGGGGTGAAGGAAGGGAGGCAGAGGGATGAGAGTAGGGCCTTGGTTGTCTCTAAACATTTTTTTTTCTTGAAGTCCAAAATGAAGGGATCTGAGTCTAATATGTCAAAACGTTACCATCTATTAAACCTAGGTGATGGGTGTATGGATAGCTGTTATATATTTTGCACTTTAAATTTGAAATTAGGAAACAGTGGCGTATTCCTAGTTGGACTATCATGCAGCCATTAAAAAGAATTTTAAAAATTGTGTAGGTTGTCAGAGAAATATGTGCAAGCGGTATTTTAGATCAAAATAATGGGTTGCTGTGCCGTATGACAGCATGATGTATTTTTGTTTAATATAACACACACACACACACTCTCTCTCTCTCTATTTTAAACCTTTCCCGTGGGCTGTACCCTCATATTCAGTGCCTGCAGTCTCTATTTGGATGTCACTCAAGCCATCAAAAAAATCCTATAACCAACCTCTTGATTCTTCCCTCCAGACACTGTCATCTCCTTCTCTTCCCCATCTCAGTACATGACACCATCAGCCATCAGTTGCTCAGCTGAAAATCCCAGGAGTCAATGATAAGTTCTCCCTGGCCCTCAAGTCCTGTGAGTCCCAACTGCTCACCTTCTAATCCTTGACTCCTCTGCACCCCTCTAGACTGTCCCTAGTCCTTCGGTGGAGTCCTGCAGGGGTCTCCCAACCAGCTCTCCAAGTATCAACTGCTGCTCCCTACAACCCATTCTCCATGTAGCCGCCAGTGGTCCCATAAATCACCCCTTACCTAAAACCCAGGAATGTTCCCATTGCTCTCAATTCCTTAATTATGAGTGGGGATCTCCCATCCTCCCCTGCCTCATCAGATGCCACCTACCCACCCCCCCACCCCTGCACTCCAGCCACTCAGGAGTAGTTCCATGCTCCCACCATGGCCACTGTTCCTCTTGCTCCAAATGCTTGTTTCCTTCTCCTTTTGTAATAAAAAATAACCATTAATTTAATTAAAATGTCCACATTGAGAGATCAGATCAATTTAGTTAACTTATTTATTTGTTTAATATGTTATTTATTTACTTAATTCAGCAAACACTTATTGAATACCAACTGTGTTCCCAGACCTGCAGGAGATGTAATGTTGTCCTCGTTTGACTTTCACATCTCGAGCTCAATTGCTTCAAGGTTTACATAAGCGCTTTCATGTTGATTATGATGTTCCTTAGTACAGGAACATCTGTACTGAGCCTAGCTCTGCTCTGCGACGGGTGAGATTCAGTGGAAATGCAAACACACAACAGAGAAACTAGATTATAATAAACCACCTTCTTGGGAGGAACAAGGCCTAAGTGGTTCCCGTTGCCATCATTTTCCTCTCACTAGAGACAAGTGCAAGTCCAGAACACAAAGGATTTTCACTATGTTCCCACTGGCCTCTTGTTCAGAGATTTCTACATCAGCCCTATTGACACAGAACTTTTTTTTTGTGTCTGGAGGGTTTGCTGGGTGCCTCACTGAGGAGCTTTGTGGTTGGAGCCTAGTGTGAGCAGCTTCTGGGATACACGGACAAGTGCCCAGCGCACTGTGCACCTTTCCTGTCTCCTTGCACACAGTTCAGTTAAATGATTCATTTCAAAATCCACAGAGCAGAACCTGCAAGGAAAACATGCATGTGTAAGACCTGAATTCTCTAGGTTGGACACTGCTATTAACTCGCGCCAGTTTCCCTTCTGTCACCCCAAAAGACCTGGGTGTACAAGAAAAATACTCAGCGAACATCTGACTAATTATGACACGAGTGTAGGTAGTCAGTTTAACATAGTGTTTAAAGCATGGGCTGGAGAGTCAGAGAAAGCTTGCTCAACATGCTCTTTCCTTCATGCCCTGCCCTTTGCTTCCAGACAAACTCCTACTCATCCATCAACCCCCACCTTAAATATCGCTTCTGGAAAATTTCCCCAGTGCAATCTTTCTGAGTAGGCAGTTCTTTCTCTTCCAGGTTCCCAGAGCATGTCTATCATGTATAGGTTACATACGTCTGACAATTATTTGTTTGCTTTTTATGTGTCTTGCATTGAATAGCAAGGTCCTCCAAGGGCCGAGCCATACCTTACTTGGTTTATCATGAGCTCTGTCATCATAATCGTAGTCAAATATGAGCACTCCGTAGTCAGTCAGACCCAGGTTCAGATCCTGCTCCACTTCTGACTAGCTATTTGTGTGAAGTTACATAATCACACACCTCAATTTCCTCACTGAAAAGACATTTACTTATACGTTGTTGAGAAAATTATATTGGGCATTGCACATAAATGTTCGACATGGTAAGTGAGCCTGCAGAAGCCTTTTTAACTCTCGTTTTTATGATTAACTGCATCGATGTTTGCTAGCCAAGCTAATAAACGAATGACCCAAACTTCTGATCACAGCCCCTGATGCCAGCCAAAGAAGGCATCATGGATAAAGTGTGGGAGGAGAGATCCTTGATAGGGTGTTCACTTTTCCATAAAAATACAGCTAAAAACACACTGGTATTTTACATGACCACTTGTGAAGGCTGCCTGTTGGGAGAAAATGGCCTAACCTTTCCAAACGGCTCCCTGAGTTATGGTAAAAATGAAACTCAATTTAAATGCTGAAGGTCTTATAATGTGCACTTCATAGTCTACCTGTTTGGGCAAGCGATTTTCTCTGGGTGCCTGCAAGAGACAGCTTAATTAGCGGTCATTAGAATAGATGCAGCTGATTACACATCACTTGAAAGCATTTCAGGCCTTTTTTTTTTTTTTTTCCACTTTGTAATCTACTCTTATCCTTCCCTGGCAACTTTTCTGCTTACTTCTGATTGAAGTTTAAGAGATAGACACATTTTCATAAAAATTTACAGCCTGTTACTCTACCTCAAGCCCTTCATCGCTTCCTTAATTATGATAATAATAGCACCGATTCCTGGAGTACCTACTGTGTGCTGGCCAGACAGTGTGCTGAGTGCCAGATATAACCTTATCTCTCCTTTTCCTGGAGCTTATCACCATCCTACATACCAGATAACTTGTTCCTTCATTATGTCACTATTGATCATCTGTCTCTCCTCCCTTCCCGCCCCTTGCCCCCTAGGAAGGTAAGAGCCCAAGGTCAGGGACCTTTGTTTCCTGATACAGCGTAAGAAATGAGAACAATGCCTGGCACATAGCAGATGCTCAGTAAACATTTGTTGAATGAACACATCTTCACACAACCCTGAGATACTTAGTATTGCCTTCGAGCTCCAAAATAGACCATAAAGAGCCCAGCATCACACAGATAAAATAAGTAGCAGCCGTGACCTTGGGACTCAGGCATGTCTGACTCTAACTTCTATACTTTCCCCACTAGGGAATGCTTTGTTAGAACTGGCTGTCTGGTGGGCTGGCTTGAGATGGGATTTAGGACCAGGAGGGCAAGTGATTGTGTTGTCAGGTCTAGACAAGGAGACAGGGTCAGAGTGCTGGCCACGAGGAGGGGCTTGGAGCCAGGTTGGTAGACCATAACACTCTCTGGCTCTGACCCTATCAGAACTTCTGGTCTTCTCAGAACCCCACTGTTACTGTGTGTCAAAAGTTAATATAATCTCTCCTGCCCCTTACAGACCTCCTAAACTTTCTATGAAGGTTCATGATTTAAGAGCAGAGGGATCCCTGGGTGGCTCAGCGGTTTAGCACCTGCCTTCAGCTCAGGGCATGATCCTGGAGTTCCGGGATCGAGTCCCACATCGGGCTCCCTGTGAGGAGCCTGCTTCTCCCTCTGCCTGTGTTTCTGCCTCTCTCTGTGTTTCTCTCAGGAATGGATAAATAAAACCTTTAAAAAAAAAAGAGCAGAGATTCCAGTTCTTTGGAGAAAGGTACTCTTTAAATGCCAGGTATTATTAAGTATTATTATAATGATCATTTACTGCTTCCATTTCCTTTGATATTCTATACAAGGCCCCTTGGTTCCTGGACCCCTCTAGTCAAAAAACGAAACCTATTTTATTGCCAGTTCCTTTCCTTTTGTATACTGAAAGTTAAGAAAATATTGGCCGAGTTCCATATTTCCATCCGGGATGTGGATTTTGATGAATGAGCCAAAAGAAGAGACCATGACCTACTGTGGGAGGTGTGATAACTTCTCCTCTTCACGTTGTGCATACTTGTTGGGCAAGACCTTTCAATTCCACAGCTTCAGCAGCTGGTCACAGGTGGATGGCTGCCCAATCAGTATCACCCTCCCCCACCTTGCTTTCCAAACTCCGAACCTGTTTTTGCAACTGCCTTCCACACACCTCCACCTGGATGTCTGAAAAACATCTCATACCCAGCATGTCTGAAGAGCAACTTATCATCTTATCCCCAGTCTAAATACACCTCTCAACTCTTTGTCCAAATGAATGGTATCTGTCATCTTTTACTCCTGTTCAATCCGCTTATCCTCACCGCCCACCTCCAGGCATCAAGGTCTGTCTGTTTCAGATCAGAAATGCCTCACATCTGTTTCCTCCTCTTCGTGTCTACACATACTGTGCTAGTTCTGGCCCCAAGCCATTGCTTACCTCTTCCCTGGTCTTTCTGCACACAGTTTCTCCCTTCACACAGGGCCACCACAGCTGTCTTTTAACATGACTAATTTGCTGATGGTACACACTCCAACAATGGGATCTTCGGAGGTGGCCTCAGTTTCATGCTAACACCATGTACCCCATCGTGTGCTATCATGTCCTTCCCACAGACTTCATGAATATCCTACACTTCATATCGCGGTGGTTTTATTTCTCCACGGCTTCGTACTCTCTGTGCCCCTCGTCTAGAATGCCTTTCCCCCTCTTTGACATCCGCCACATTCACATACATCTTTTAGGTCCCTTCTCTGCTTTGCCAAATCCCTCCAGGTGGAGTAACTCCCCTGCAGTTCTGTAGCACTCCGGGGTATCCAGAAAAATAGCACCAATAGGAGATATATATGGGAAGAGATTTATCCTAAGGAATTAGCTCACATTATATGGAGGCTGAGAGGTCCCACAGTCTGCTGTCTGCATGCTGGGGACTTAAGGAAGCCAGTAGTGTGACTCATTCGGAGTCTGAAAGCTTGAGAACCAGGAACAGCAAGGACAGAATAAGATAGATGTCCCAGGTGAAGCAATCATACAGGAAGGGGTGAATTCTTTCTTCCTCCGACTTGTTTTATTTAGGCCCTCAACAGACTGGATGATGCCCACCCACGTTGGGAAGGGCAGTCTGCTTTACTGAGTGCACCAATTGAATGCTAATTTCACCGGGAAATGTCCTCACAGACACACCCAAAAATAACATTTAGCCAAATACCTGGGCAGCTTGCATTCCAGTCAAGTTGACACGTAAAATTAACCATCACGCCTCTCAAAACAATTCTAGTAATAGCCGTCCTATAGCACAGGTTTTACGACAGGCGCTTCTCTGACCTCTTTATATACTCATCTTATCTTTGCAATGAACGGAGGGTAATCATTATCTTAATCCTCATTTAATGGATCAAGAGCCTGAGACCAGAGTCAAGTCACTTGTCCAGGGTCACCCAGTAAGGAAACAGAGTTGCCACTCTGATAGAGATAGTCTGTGCCAGAGTACGTACTTGACCACTCCCCTTTCTGTGCCCCACTGAGAGATTTATGCACCTGTCTAGACTGTAAGCTTCTTGGTCTCCCCAGCTCAAAACCTGGACAATTGGGGGATCTCTGGGTGGCTCAGCGGTTTAGCGCCTGCGTTTGGCCCGGGGCGTGGTCCTGGAGACCTGGGATCGAGTCCCACATAGGGCTCCCTGCATGGGGCCTGCTTCTTCCTCTGCCTGTGTCTCTGCCTCTCTCTCTATCTCTCTCTCTTGTCTCTCATGAATAAATAAATAAAATCTTTGTTTAAAAAATCCTGGACAATTATTATTAATACCTATTCCTCAGGCTTTGGGGAACCAGTAGCAAAACTTAAAAAGTAGGTATAGATATAGGTGACAAAATGCTAATTGAATAGTAAGCTATTATGATTACTGCCCTCAACCACTGCAGCAAGTCTCCTGACCATCATTTATCCTTCCAACCCATCCTTCTCTTTGCTACGAGGTTAGTCTTCTAGAACAGAGATGAAACGGTGTCATTCTGCTGCCTAAAGTCCTTCAGTGACTCTGTATTGTCGAAAAGGTGCTATCCAAGCTCTTTTTGTCTAAAAGATTTTATTTATTTATTTGAGAGAGGAGAGAGAGAGAGAGAGCAAATGGGAGGAAGGGCAGGGGGGAGGGAGTGGGAAGGGGAAAGAATCTATAGTAGACTCCCTGCTGAAAAAGGAGCAGGACACAGGCCTTGAGCTCATGACCCTAAGATCATGACCTGAGCGGAAATCAAGAGTCAGGCGCTTAACCAAATGAGCCACCCAGACGTCACTATCCAAGCTCTTTAGCTAGAAAAATGGGCTCTTCCTAAGCTGGCCCTGCCATGCCCTGAAGTATTTTCTCCACTGTTCCTTGCAGGCAACTTACTTACACTCTGCATATGAAATCAGCAGTCATTTTCTGAACACACCCATGACGCAGTTCCTCCTATGTTTTTGCCCACTCTGTTCCCGTAACCCAAAATTCCCTCTCTCTTTACCTGTTCAATGAACAGCTACTCTGTTAGTAAGACTCTATGATACCTCTTTGTGAAGCTCACCCTGACATCCTCGGACAGGATTAGGTCAATTTCCTTTCTGCTACCACAGCCCCTGGGATGCAGTGTTTCATGAACACCCCACCAAAAAGGAAGTTTCACGAATACAATGCAATTCAATTAATTTTTGTAGCCAGGTGTCAGCTGAGTCTCCCTCTCTCATGGATCCACGGGTCTCTGAGGGCTGCCCTAACAAAGCTGTACCAACTGGATGGCTTAAAACAACAAAAGACAGTTGTCTCAAAGTTCCAGAGGCCAGATGTCTGAAATCAAAGCGTCAGCAGAGCCATACTCCCTCTGACAGCTCTAGGAGAGTGTCCTTCCTTTCTCTTCCAGTTTCTGGTGTCTGCCAGCCTTCCCTGATGTTCTATGGCTTTTAGATGCATCACTCCAATCACATGACCATCCTCCATGGTTATCACATCATCTCCCTTCTGTGCCTGCCTGTCTCTGTCCAAATTTCCCCTTTTTATAGGATCATCTTTTCATAAGGTAGGTTGGGGCCCACCCTAATGATCTCATTTTAATGTCAGATCTCATTTTAATGTCATTACTTCTGTGAAGACTGTATTTTTCAAATAAGTAAGGTTGCATTCTGAGGTACTAGGGGTTAGGACTTCGACCTATATTTTTTGAGGGGACATAATTCATCCCATAACAACGGGAAGTTGTGCTCATCTAGAAACTTGAATTTTTTACCCTCAGTCTGAAATCTTCCACCAAAGTTCTGTGATTCTCATGACTTACTTTCTCCCTATCCCACGTTCAGACCATTTCTGAACACGCGGCCCCCATAACTGCATGCCTTCAATATTTTCAACAACTAATCCAACAAGATCAGGAATTCTAAGCATTTAGCAGCTTCCCTTCAGATGAGGAGCTGGGTACGAGGAAAGATCTCATCAAGCACCTGCCATGTTTCTCATTCCGTCTCTTTCCAGAACCTTGGCCAACTGCCAACCCAGGATCCTCCCAAGAGACCTTCTTCATTGCCTCTAGCTCGCTGGGAGACACAGGCCAGTTCTCGCTCCCATTTCTACTCAGACTGCTTCCCTCACTGCGACTACCCCTGGCAAACCAGCCTGGTTTCCCCAGTCACCCCATCCCAGTATTCTACAAAAGAAAAATTGTCTCCACTTGTTGCATTTTTCATTGATCACTCATAAGCTAGCATTAAGTTGAATGCTGGTCATACAACAGAAAGCCAACAGATATATCCCCGGTCTAAATGGGTGTAGAGTCTGGTGGGGAAGAGATATGCGAGTATGGCTGCAAGTGCAATGAGTATGATGACAGAGGGCACGTGTAAAAACAATAACAGTGCTGCAGCTTCTCAGTGAGGATATACCGTGGGCCAGGCACTGTTCAAGTCTCATGGAGCTTACATTCTAATAGGAGACAGATACAAATAAAACTGTCAGGTAGTGGTAAATGCTATAAAGGAAAATCAATCAGGATAAGGGGATAAAGCAGTCTGGGGGTTGTATTTGTCAGGATTAGGTTCAATTGCAAAGAACAGGAAAAATAAATAAGGATGGCTTACTACGAGGTATGTTTTCTTTTCTCTGAAATGAAGAAATAGAGGTAGGCCGTCCAGCACTTTTAGAATAGTTTCCAAGCTCCCTCTTTCTTCTCTGTCACTTAATGTGTCTCATATCTTCAAGATTCCCTCATTATTCAAAAACGGCGGTCAGAGCTCCATCCATCACAGTTGAAGCCCGGAAATGGGGCTGGAGAACAGAAGTGAGGGCAAATAGAAGGTGCCTCTCAGCTAAGTCCCCTCTTTTAAAGCCGTGTGCCAGAAACCTCACCCAACCTGTTCCTCTTACATTGTAGTAGCCACCCCTAAATGTAAGGGAGACTGGCAAGTGCAATCCGTCAGCTGTGTACAATGCTATCCAGAATATGGATAACCATACACCAGAGTTGATTCATAAGGAAGAAAGTTAAATGGCTTTGGATAGACAAATCACCCTACCTCCTGGGGCCTATCAGAGACTTTCCAGAGAAAAGAGGCCTACGCTGGCAGCCAAAAAACAAGTAAGAGTGCCCAGGCCAGGAGGAGATCCCGGGGAAGAACACTGCTGCAGGTAGAAGAACCACAGCTCTGATGCTCGGGTTGGGTCAAGTTTATCTTTGTTCTGCAGTGTCTAGCTCAGAACCGGGCACAGGGCTCATCTCAAGAAATATTTGTTGACTAAATATTGGCCTCTGATTGAGCGCTTATATCCCCCAACATATAATCTCTGCCACAAGAAGAATGCCCCCAAACAGAGTCTCTCGGTTATTCCCATTCCGCTTACAGCAAAGCAGATGACTCTTGATGGAAAACCATCTGGCATCTAGCTACAGACAGGGCTGTGCACACAGGTACCCAGAAATCAAAATAGGAAGCATGTACTGCAATAAAACCTGACCATAACTTCCTAATGAATCAGGAACCGTGCTTCACAGACTAATGCATCTCACATATTAAGTACCCTTTGTTGTTTATAGCTGTAGAAGGTGCTGAGGTTGGGTTTAAGGGAAGGGAATAAGAAGAAACTTGCCCAGCCCTTCCTGTTGATGAAATTCCAATGGAGCCTGGTTCTCAGGTTCAGTGATTATTGAGCCAAGTCTGGAAGCTCTAACCCTGGGCCTATCTCTACTCTGCTGGCAGACCTGGACAGCTTGGATGGAGCAGCACAGAGGGCGGGCCAAATGACTAGGCCTTGCTCAGAGCCTGGCACGTGGTAGATCTTCAATAAATATCAGCTCCCTGAATGGCTGGGGCATTTGAGCAAAGGTGTGTGGAAATATGACATTTGATTAAGTCATAAAGGGCAAATAGAGGTTCTTGCAAGGGTGGGAAGAAGGGACAGACATGAAAGGAACAGTGTATGCAAAGGGAGTGAGGTGCGAACAGCAAAACTCAAGCAGTTCAATGACTCTTGGGGGACGGTGGAAGTAGGAGATGAGGCTGTTAGGATGCCTTGAGGAGGGCAGTGCTACGATGTTTGCACTTTCTCCGGTGGGTAACAGGGAATTTTTTTTCTTTTTTTTTCTTTTTTTTTTGTAACAGGGAAATTTGAAGAATTCTGAGCAGGGGAGGGACACAATCAGAGTCACAGCATCACTGTCCTCCCCAATCACTGCTCTGCCACAGCCTTCCCTATATTCACAGTATCGCTTCCATCGATTTACCTTTCCCTGTTCCTTCACCCCAAAACCTTTCCTTTCACTATCCCAACTTCTGACACTGTTACAGATGTATCAACAGTCATGTAGACATATTTCCCAAAACCTTGGGTCTCCCAGCTTTGATGACCTTGGCCTTAGGCCATTCTCTTTAGCCATCAACTGCCAGAGCCACATCATGGGCCTTCTCCACCTCAAGAAACTCAAAGCCCAGTTTTTCCCTTCCTTTGTCCTCCTCTGAGCAGCTTGAGGAATCTAATAACATCATTCTCCTGCTTCAGGGATTCCCAAGGCATTGCAAATAAAAATCCAAACTCCTTCCGGCGGCTTTCTGAACTCCACGTGTTCCAGCCCCTGCCTACCTCTCCAATCATATCTTGGGCCACTCTCTCCCTCACCTTCCATTCTTCCTTCCTTAGACTACAGTTACACCTCTATAGTCACCCTCATCATACCAGACTTCTCAAATGAATTGTCATCCTGTGCTGTCCCCACTTTCCACTTCCCACTCAGTCGTCAAGCCACGAAATGTGGCTTCATCTCCCATCAATCCACTGTTACTCCTCTCTCTCCAAGGTTATCCTTATAAATGGCCAATTCACATGGGTCCAGGTGGCCACCCTTGTCTTGAAACTCACTCCTCCCAAACGTGGTCTCTACGATGTTACTTTCTCTTTCTTTACTCCCTTCTATGTTATTTCTTAGTCTTTGCAAATTTTTCTGTCTACTATTCCAGGATTAGTCTTGTCCAGAGCTCTGTCTTCAGACCTCTTATATTCCTACTCTGCACCCTTCCTTAAGCATCTGATCCCCGTCTATGGCTTCCCCTGCCCCCCATCAGATGACACTCATAGGTACCTCAGCTCAAGTGAGTACAAACTGAGTTCACCACTTCCCTCTCCCGCCCCTTGTCAAGACCCATTTCACACCATCCAAGGAAATCACCCACCCTTATCCTTCCATTTGCCCAAGCTGGAAACCTGGGAGTCATTTTAGGTTACTCTTACTCCTTCATCCTCTACCAATGATAAGTGACCACACGTGAGTGAGTCTAGCTTTTTTTTCCCCTTTTTAAAAAATGTTATTTTGTTTAAATCCATTAATTAACATATAGTGTGTCATTAGTTTCAGAGGTAGAGTTCAGTGATGCCTCAGTTGCTTATAACACCCAGTGCTCTCTCTCTGTGCCTCTCATGAATAAATAAATAAAATCTTAAAAAACAAAACAAAACAAAAAACACCCAGTGCTCATTACAGCACGTGCCCTCCTTAATGCCCATCGCCCAGCTATCCCATCCCCCCACCTACCTCCCCTCTAGCGACCCTCAGTTTGTTTCCAATCGTTAAGAGTCTCTTATGGTTTGTCTCCCTCTCTCATTGGGTCTTATTTTATTTTTCCCTCCCTTCCCTTAGTGAGTCTAGCTTCTAAAGATGTCAGATCTCTGCTCTTCCTCTTTTCCTGGTTCAATCTCTCATTTCTCTTCCAACTGTTGACCTGCCTGATTGCTGTGTTCCCTGCTTTTGTTTTTATTTTTTTTCCTGCTTTTGTTTTTAATTCCTCATCTTTACTGGACTATAAGGGACCACATCTTAAATTTCTTATCCTCTGGGCCTGCCCTTGCAGTGGCACATAGTATGTACTTATAGTGGGTGTTTTTGACTGTGTGAGTGAAATGAGCACATGAACGTGTGAATAAAAAAGAAACAAATGGGATAAGGCACTTGACGTTGTTGTCCAGCTCAAAATAATATTTTACAATATTAAAATTCACAGATCACTAGGGTGTCTGGGAGGCTCAGTGGGTTGAGAGATCGACTCTTGATTTTGGCTCGGGTCCTGATCTCAGGATTATGAGACCGAGCCCCACATTGGGCTCCATGCTCAGAGTCTGCTTGAGACTCTCTCTCCTTCTGCCCTTCCCTCCCTTCTAAAGTAAGTAAATAAATCTTCAAAATTCACAGATCACTTGAACAACAACCCTGTGAAGTGCTTTTTATTATTCTTAACCTCTCTGGTTAAATGATTTGACCAAAACCATAGAATTAGTGAGTCACAGTTAGCCAGTGGAAATGCCTTGATTTAAACCTGCAGGTCCAATTCTTAGACTTTCCACCAAATTATAGAGCTTTGCTCAGTGACTGCATTCTTTTTAGATCCTTCCATAAAGCTGGTATTAGCAAAACTGATTATCTACTTAGCAGCACTGTTTCTAAATGACACATTTTGCCCTTGGAAAATGAAATGTATTCATTTTTTTCAAAGCACAGACGTTTGTCTTCATTCTTGTTGATCTAAAGAATGTGTGATCATGTATAACTTCAGGCAGAGATTTCAGTCCTGGTGAGTATATTCAAAATTTAGCCCCACTTACCAAAGGCAGGAAGATTTATATGCTTTTCTTTCTCTCTCTCTCTCTCTCTTTTTTTATATGCTTTTCTTGAGATATTCACTTCCTTGGTGATTCCAGCATCTCTTAGGCTGAAATAGATAAAACATCAGCAAAATAGAGTTAACATCCTGCACCATGTTTTCCCAAGCCTCCCTGTCCTCCCATATTTCCTATCTCAGTGAATAGCCACCCATTTCCCAGGTCAGAAACCTGGTCATCATCTGAGTCTTCCTGAGTCCTCCCTTTGTGGATCTAACTCAGCACCAAGCCAGTCCATTCCACCTCTTCATGTACACTGAGTCTATTACCTCTTCGTCCCTATAACTACAACTTTTACTCGGGTGTCCACCTGGATCTTACCTGCATGAGGAATTAGCCCCCTGACACTTCTGCTCACTTCCAGTTTTGCACACATCAAGCCATCATCCACACTGTAGCCCAACTCCTGATTCAGGTGGGCAAATCTGCTTGGTCAGGTTTCTGCCTTCAAACTGCCAAAGTCTTCTCATTTTTCCTCAAGATTAAGTCTAAAGTCTTCATCACGGCACACAAGGCCCACATGGCCCAGCCACCACCAATCTCCCCACTTTTTACTTCTTAATTCTGAGGTGGTCTTTCTTCCTCTGCACTTTGCACTTACTGGTCCTTCTTCCCTCCCCAACTTCAACCTGGCCACCTCCAACCAGCCTTTCAAATCACACCTTCTGCTTCATCTACTCCTACTATCTGTGGCTCCCACAATCTGAGTTAGATGCCTTCCTCTCCCATGGAAGCCATAGTGCCTTTCCATACTGTATTGTGATGTATTTTTGCTCGTCTATCCATCACCACCACACTCCTTACTCAGAGAGCTCTGCGACAGCCTGGGATGTATCTTGTTCATCTCTCTGCCTCTAGCTCCTGCTCCCATTTGCCCCCTGGATTTGGACCCCCTCAGGACACTCACTGACAAAGAAGTCATGGTTGGAAAATAAATAACTGACAACACCCTTATAACTAAATATTTCCATTCAGGCATTAAAAGATTAATTCAAACTATACGAATTTGTATTTTAACCCAGAATGAGCAGGTTAAATACGTTTCTTTAGGTAATCATGGGGTCACTCTGCTGGAAAGCCTGCTTTGCTGCCACACGATGAGATGAGAAGACCGTCTTTTCTAGAGAGTGTAGATCACTTTGTTAATCCCTTAAGGCATAGCACGTTGGTTGGCTGGGGGGTCACACCAGGTAGCCATACCCTACTCCAGTTATTCAAGTGCACCTTTTGTTTTTATACTTTTCAGTCCTATTTTCAGCAGCCATGTTCAACCAGGACACAGTAAACAATCTACAGTACGTGGCTCATACCTTAATTATGACATCTTATTCATTCTTTTTTTAAAAGGATTTATTTATTCATTTATTTTTAGAGAGAGAGTGTGTGAGCAGTGGAAGAGGCAGAGGGAGAGAAGTGACTCCCCACTGAGTGCAGAGCCTACCATGGGGCTCAGTCTCATGACCCTGAGATCATGACCTGAGCTGAAATCAAGAATGTGACTTTTTTCTTTTTTTAAGATTGATTTATTTATTTATGACAGATACAGAGAGAAGGAGAAAGAGAGAGACAGAGACACAGGAGGAGGGAGAAGCAGGCTCCATGCCGGGACCCGACGTGGGACTCCAGGAGCACGCCCTGGGCCAAAGGCAGGTGCCAAACCACTGAACCACCCAGGGATCCCCCAAGAATGTGACTCTTAATTGACAAAGCCACCCAGTGCCTCTCATTCTTTTTTTAGAGTAAGTCAAGTTATATGTACCTATTTCAAATTCAAATGATCCACAAGTTTATATTTTTGGAAAAATAGTTTCCCACATCACTCCTTGATCCCATTTCCCAAATATAACCACAGATAATAGTATAATATAGTATTTTGTTCTGTTTGGTTTATTAAAAAGAAAAGTACATAAACCATTCCATACATATTGTTCTACAACTTGATTTTTCTTTTTTGCTTTCTCTTTTACAATTTTTTTTACCTTTTTTTTTAAACAATTTTATTTATTTATTTTGAGAGGGAGTGAGAGCATGAGCAGGGAGAGGAGAAGATGGAGAGGGAGGGAGAGAATCTCAACCAGGCTCCCTGCTCCCCAGTGAGTGTGCACCCCGAGTCAGGGCTCCGTCTCATGACTATGAGATCATGGCCAGATGATCAAGAGTTGGATGCCCAACTGACTGAGCCAACCAGGTGCTCCTTTTTACTTTTTATTATGGAAATCGTCAAACCAATACATAAATACAGAGAGCAGCATAATGGATTCCACATACCCATTACCAAGCTTCAACAAATATCCACAATTGGTCAATTTTGTTTTATTTATCTCTCCTCCACATCAAAAACTTTTTTGTGTGTGTGTGGTTTTTTTTCTGGAATATCCTAGCAATTCCCAGACATTTTAGTATTTCACTATAGTACTTTGTTATATATTTCTAACAGGTAAAGTCTTTTAAAAACATGGCCATTTTGCTATTATCATATCTCAAAACAATAGTCTCTTATTTGTCTATTCTCTATTTTCCTTGATTGTCATTGATTTTTTTTAACCTTTGGTTTATTTGAATTAACATCTAAATAAAGTCCATAAAGTCCATAACCGGTTGATACGTCTTAGTTCCTTTTAATTCATAATAGCTACAATAATTATATCTCCACTCCCTTTTTTAGGCTATTTATATGTGGGCTTTTGTCCTGTAGAATTTCCCACAATCTGGATTTGGCTGATTACGCACTCAGAATATCATTCCACACCCTACTCTCCCTGTTTCCTGTAACCTCCTCAATAAAACTAGACTCTTGGTTAGATTCAGATGCCATTATTTGGGCTGGAATATTTGATAGGTGGGGTTACATGCTTCCTATTTTATCATACTGGAGACACATTGTAACTGAATGTTCCATGGATGTCAGTGTTATCAGCTGATCATCCAATTCAGCTTCCCATTAACCTGACACCTGCTCATTTTACTACCTACCAATGACCACTCTCTAGATGCATTAATTCATTAGGGCTTGGTTACATACAGATAATCATTCCTTCTGCATTTGTTCAAATTCTTTTGAAAAGAACAAGTTCCCCTCATCTACCAATTTCATGACTTAGAAACATGGTTGTGTACAAACGAGAATAAATGTTCTCTTTATTACCGATATCCAGAATAACAACTTGGCATCCTAGCAATTTTCAAAGGTGATTAATGAGTTAATTTATTTTTTTGCAGTATCATTGTGAACTCCTAGATTTTTATATTTTTGATGTTCTTCAATCCATTGCATTTGGTATTCTCACTGAAACTCATATTTTCTCATCTTTAGCCATTGAAGCCCTACCAGGTTGCTCCTGAATCTAGATAAAACAATTAAGTCTTTATACTCCTTCCTTTCTAGTACACTAGAAGTGGCAAGCTCCTCTTATCTTCTTGCTGTGGATTTGAAATCAATGATTGCTTCAAGGAAGCTTTATCTTTTAAATAGAAAATGGTATTTAGATACCATGATATAGGTGCTAGTGGGTACTCATTGCTCCTAGGCAGTAATTGGTTCCCGACTTTTCAGTAGACAAAGGTAAACAGAACAGGACAAAGGTAATTTTTAGAGTTTTAAAAATAAGTAAGGAGCTTATACTATTTCCACTGATTTGCTTATTTTTTGTTTAATAATATATTAGATATTTTTCTATGTCAGTGATCCAGATCCACATTATTTTAGTAATTGTATATTATCAATAATATGATTATAATATGGTTTATATAACCAGTTTCCTATTTAGAATGATTTCTAATTTTTCACTATAACAAATATTGCTGTAATTAACATCATGAACTTAAAGCCTTGCCCACTTATGCAGATAGTCTGCAGACATCTAAAAGTGGAATTACTGCCTGAAAAGTATGAATCCAAATGGCTTCATGAATTTAAAATCTCAATATTAGTGTTATAGAGAGTATTTTTAGTAATTTAACACTACCTGCTTTACTGATCTCTGCTTTTGAAGGCCTAAATCCTGGAGCTGGTACCTAGTGGGCACTTAATATTTGTGCGCTGACCCAGACTAAGAGAGCCAAGACCCACAGAAGGATATGTAAAAAAAGAAAAAGTCTAAGCTAATGCCTCTGTAACAACTCCAAGGGACATTTGGCAAAGTTCTATACCGCTAGTTCAAGGAGAATGACATGAAGCAGGCCTAAGCCTAACCCACAGATTGAAGCCAAGTTTGGCTAAGCCTAACCTGGATCAACTAACCCCCATCTGACTCAGATGCATGAGAAAGAATAAATTATTATTTCAAGCCACATGAACTTGGGGGTGATTTGCTGTACTTTATTATTACCTTATTCTTGGATATAATGACTCAACATCATAAAGATGTCAATTCTACTCAAGAAAATGTATATATTTATTACTATCCCAACAAAATATACTGAGAAGGATTAGTATTAGCTAAATGAGATTTTCTATAACTGAAATTGTAGACGATACCAAAACGAAAAGGGAGAGAGACCAGAGAAGTGAAAGTAGTACATTAAGGTTCTTGTCTTGCTCAGGAAAAATAAGTTTAAGTATGGCTCCTAGTAAGTTTGGAGAAACAGAAGAGCAAAATTAAATGCACAAGTCTCAAACCAGCCAAAGAAAATTCTATTCATCTAATGAAAGAAGGAAAAGGCAATGGGGGTGGGGGGGGGGGTTAGGGGCATCAGAATCCTGATTAGTGACATAGTGGGAATTGCAGGGTAAGGACCAACAGCCTCCAAAAAAATGACTCATAAAATAAAAACAACAAGAATAGTGGCAAAAAATGTCAAGAATTAAATATAAGAACTCAAAACCATAAAACTCTTAGAAGAAAACACAGAAGAAAATCTTCATGACCTTGGATTTGTAAGGATTTCTCAGATACGACACCTAAAGCACAGGCCACAAAAGAAAAAATAGGCTGGACTTCAGGAAAATTTTAAAAACTTTTGTGCATCATAGACACTGTGAACAAAGGCAACCAATGGAATGGGAGAAAATATTTTCAAACCATATATCTGATAAAAGCTTAATATTCAGAATACATTAAGAACTCTTACAACTCAGGCAGCCCAGGTGGCTCAGCAGTTTAGTGCCGCGTTCCACCCAACGTGTGGTCCTGGAGACCCTGGATCGAGTCCCACATCGGGCTCCCTGCGTGGAGCCTGCTTCTCCCTCTGCCTGTGTCTTTGCCTCTTTCTCTCCTCTCTCTCTCTCTGTCTCTCATGAATAAATAAATAAAATCTTTTTTAAAAAAAGAACTCTTACAACTCAACAACAAGAACAACAACAATAAAATTCAATCAAAGTGGGCAAAAGACTTGAAAAGATATTTCTCTAAAGAAGATAACAGAGTTTGCCAGGATCGGGGGCGGAGGGGTGAGAGAGAATAGGCAGTTATTCTTTAAAGGATACAGAGTTTTTATTTGGGATGATAAAAAAAGGTTCTGAAAATAGATAGCAGTGATGACTGTACAAGGTTGTAAATGTACTTTATGCGGATGAATTATAAACTTAACAAGTATTAAATGGTAAATTTTATGTTATCTATATTTTACCATAATAAAAACATTAAAAGGAAACAAAAGCCATTGTATTAACTCCTTTACTTCTACTAGAAAGTGCTAAAAGCAATCGCCAGCCGAGTGGCAATGAGCATCTCTGGTACCCAGGCTGTGGTTTCTAAATATCACTTGCCATTGAAAAAAAAAATCAAGGCTCTGTGTAGTGATGGCTGATTTCCAGTCTGGCACAGTAAAGGTACAGGATGAGCCTGGAACATCTTGACACACTGGAGAAAAAAGGAAGCTCTCAAAGACTATGAAAAATATCTAGGAAAAGGATCCAGGAGCCAACTTGAAGAAGCTCCCACTAGCCAAAGATGAAACAATAACTACAACGGTTGGAAACACATTTAATATTTTAAATTTGAAATTTCACAATGATCCTCTAAAAGATGAATAAAGAAGAAAAAACTCACTAGTCACCCTGGAGAATGCTAGGGAATCAATCACACTAGTAAATAAAAATAAAAGGTAGGAACCTTGCTTTTAGCCTATTTTTCAGGATTATCAGGATTTAAACTTTCCTTTGGAGTGACACTTGATAAGGGGAAGGATCTTTCTATAGAAGGACTCCAGTTCATCGATGATGAAGAAATGGAAGGGGGAGGAAGAAGTAGGGAGGGAAGGAAAAAGAGAAAGAATGGAAGAAAAAGTATGAGGCTAATAGAAGAAAATATAGAAGTCTATCTTTGTGACTTTATTTCTTAAAGGAGAACCTTTAAGTGCTACAGTTAACTGTATTATAATTAGACATTTTTCAACAATAGCCACCATAGACACAGTTAAGATGGAGTCAAATTAGAATAAAATATTTATACTTGCTCTAAGTTAACAAGATACGAATGTTCAGAACATGTAAGAATTCCTGCAAATCTGCCAGAGAAGGGACACCCTAAGGAAAAATGGTTGATAACAACAGGCAATAAACAGAAGGGGGACCCAAAGAATAAGCATATGAAGGTCAATTTCACCAGAATTCAAAGAAATGAAAATTAATTTTTTAAAAGATTTTATTTATTTATTTATGAGAGATAGAGAGAAAGAGAGAGAGAGAGAGAGAGAGGCAGAGACACAGGCAGAGGGAGAAGCAGGCTCCATGCAGGGAGCCCGACGTGGGACTCGATTCCAGGTCTCCAGGATCAGGCCCTGGCTGAAGGCAGGCGCTAAAGCACTGAGCCACCCAGGGATCCCCAGATATGCAAATTAAAGCAAATTTGTAAACAGTAGAAAGCTGGATAATATCAAGTGCTGGAGACCTATGGGGAAAATGGGGAGTCTTCACAGCCAGTGAGAGCCTAACCCAGTGCAGTCATTTTAGAGAGCGATCAGCCATTCAGCGCTCAAAATTCTGGGTTTTAAACCTCAACGTTTCATACAGCAGCACTGATGTCTGCCTGTGTTCATTGTAACACTGCTTGAGAAAGCAAGGGATTGGTAAGAAAAGTAGACAGTGATGGAATATCATACAGGTCAGAAAATAATGAACCAGGTTTACATATTACAATGTGGTGTGCTCCCACAAACATCATGTCATGAAAAAAAATAAATATAGTAAGCTTTATAGTTCAATAAAGGTCCTGTATATTAAATATAAATACACAATCATTTCATTCTTTTTTCTTAAAAGATTTCATTTATTTATTTATTTGAGAGAGAGAGCAAGCATGTGCATCGTGTGGAGGGGCAGAGAAGCAGACTCCCCACTGAGCAGGGAGCCTGAAGCAGGGCTCGATCCCAGGACCCTGAGATCATGACCTGAGCTGAAGGCAGAAGCTTAACCAACTGAGCCACCATTCCACTTTTCAAAGATACGTATAAGCACCTGAACAAGTGTGTTGTGCTGACACATTGCTCAGCTTCAGGGTTACCATTCACAGTTTCCCACGTGAATGGTGCCCTCTGGAGCATGACTGCAGACCACAACGTGAATGGTGCCCCCTGGAGGTGTGCAACATGACAGCCCTGAATATGTAAGATGGCTTGGAAGGTCACAGATTGAATACACTAGTATAATAGCTTATGGTGGGAGGAAGAAGAGAAATGGGGGTGGGATTGGGGGAGGATGGGAAACATGAAGTAAAATCAGAACAAAAGGGCCCTTGCACAAACAGGGTGGTGATGCGACCTGAATGAAGAAACAGGATCCATTTGCTTCTGTAGTTTGAAGGCAGCAGAGAGATCTTGAGCTGGATAACCAACAACCTTGTAAATTCTGCTAAGAAAGACAGATTTTATCCTGAAAGCTATGGGGAACCCTGGAGGTGTCTGAAACAGAAAAAAATTTAAGGGAAAGAAGAAGAGGGGCAGAGGCTGGGTCACCAGTCCTTCAAAGCACTCCACGCTTGGGCTACACGTGTTCAATGGAGCGAGTGTGGCCACAGATGCCCTTACTCAAGGAGGCAAGCCTAACTCCATGGACCCCCCCGCCCCTGCTAATTCTTGCCCAGAGGCCCAATCAGAAACAAATCTTGGTTAAAAATGCTGGGGCAGGGATCCCTGGGTGGCTCAGCAGTTTAGGGCTTGCCCGAAGCCCAGGGCATGATCCTAGAGTCCCGGGATCGAGTCCCACATGGGGCTCCCTGCATGGAGCCTGCTTCTCCCTCTGCCTGTGTCTCTGCCTCTCTCTGTGTGTCTCTCATGAATAAATAAAATCTTTTTTTAAAAATTGGGGGGGGATTTTTTTTTCCCCATGGCCAAGGACTTCACCTCTGACAGAGACGCCCAGATATTTACACAGGAATTTCTCCTCCTTTGTCTTTTCCTAAATCTTTTAGGGTGTCTTTTCCACCCACCTAGTGGATGTTCACTGGCTCCATGATTTTGAGAAAGTCACCCACCTTCTTGGTGGAAACACCTGGACAAGACTTGATCATCTCTGAGGCCCTTCCAGCACCAACAATCTAGGACACGTGAGAAATCTCTTCTCCCAACAGGCTGAACCCTTCATGGGTATAATGTGCCTGACATAGGTGCCAAAATGGGCACAGCTTTTAGACTCAAGCCGGGGTTAAAGTTCTGCTTCTGCTACTTATCAGCTAGATGGCCCCCATGTCTTTATCTGTAAAAGTTGGAGGTTTCAAAGTTCTGTCTCACAAGAAGAAGAGAAAATTGCATGGGATGATACTCAACACAAGCATCTGGCGCTCGGAAAGCACTCAGCCAGAAGTACTTTCTCTTCGTCCTCCTTTCTTCCTGCTCAGGACAACACAGTTCCCAACCATTCCCACACTGGAAATTGTACAACTTTTCATGGCCAAATGTTCCCTTTCTGAGGGAACTGTGAAATAACCCCTGAGCTCATCTTAAATTTAAGAATTTAAAGAATTTAAAGATGAGCTCAGGGGTTATTTCACAGGCAGCAAAGAAATTCCCGGAAAAATCAAAACTGTTAATGAGAGGCTGTTAGGAGGCAAGTGGGCTTACGTATTTATTTTATTTTGATTTAATGTTGAATAGGAGTGGGCAGGGAGAAGTACAAAATCAAATATATTTTATAACATCACCTTCTAAGAATAACCTTTTCTCGTGGACTCCAGAGGAAAAAAGATAATGAATATTTGCTCTTTATAAATCTGTTTCTCTTACTTGCTGATTCTCCTAATCTGGCTCGTGTGGCGTTTTTGCCTCTCCGGCTCAGACGGATTGTTGGCCAGCTCTGATAGGAGGTGGGATCGCTAGTGCGAAGCAGGTGGTCCGGGAGGACAAGGAAAACAGGAAGGAGAGAAAGCCCCACATCCTCTTAACACTTCTGGTCGGACAACCCACATTCCGTCGTAAGGGTATCTGAAGCCAGTGGTTGCCAGCCCCACATTCCTGGAGCCACAAAGTACTAATTAATTAAGTTTGGTTAACATGTTTTCTTAACAAAATGTACTGTCGAATGAAAGCCAGGGCGTGGGGAAATAGGCCCCATCACCCACGGCAGATTGTTACTGGAACAAATCCTCTGGAAAGCGATTTGGTGATTAAGTATCAAGTCCTTAGATGGTGGTCCTCCTTGACTTGGGGAGCCTCTTTCCATCTTACAGGGGGAAATGGACACGTGCACATAGGAGCCTGTCACAGTGCTGGGTTATAACAGTTAAAAAAATACTGAGAACAACCTACTCGTATGAGAACAGTTATATGCACGATGGTGCATGCACCTGACACATGGAGGGAGCCTTTACAAGGTCAAAACCCGAGCATAAAAGCATCCATACAATCTCATTTAAATTCTTTTTTTTTAAAGAAGCAAAATATGAAATCTCCACGATTCAAAAGGTCAGGAGGGAAAATATGCCCAATTTTGGTAGCGATAAGCTTCTGGTGATGGGATTTTGAGGGACTTGTCTTTCTTTTTACTTAATGCTGTTTTCAGTTTCCTCCTGAGGACCCTACTATGTAACCTGTCATTAGCAGATTGTCACCATCATGTTTTATAAGCAAACAGAGATAGCAGATGAAATCCTTCCAGTTTGGGAGATGGTTGAGAACGGGATACTTAAGATCAAAGCCACGATACACTCTACTGACTCCCAACAAGGATGGGGCCTCGTCTTGTCCTCCGCCAGCTTGCTGGTTTCTCCCCAGGATTTCCCTCCTGCTTGGACACCAGGAGAGGGGTCACTGCTCCCAGGGGCTCTGACCTCCTCAGTGCTGAGGCTTTCACCTCGATATAGTCATTCTCACTCTTAGTGCCATGATGATTATTTTTTAAGTGAAATGACAATTTTTTTCAACATCTAGCATCTATTAGGCACTTTCTAGGCACAGGTGCTGTGTTGGTCCCTTTACACCCATATTCCACCTTTCTCAGGCTTGCGAAAGCTCTTAGTAAAAGGAGCTATTGTCTTCTTTCCACTTTGGCGCCCCCCCCCCTTCCTCCCCCTCCTCCTTTCTCCTACCCACACAGAGAGTGCCTTTTGGGGACATAATTGATTTGGATGAAAGGAGAAATGGGCAGACTGGGCCGCCCTTTGTTATAAACAGAGCCTCCTGGCAGCCTGAAGAGTTGACTGGAGAAGCATCTTCAGGTGGACAGCACAGGAAGGTTCTGGTAAGAGGGCACCAGAAAATTCCACAGGCCTTCTCCCTGTGATGTGGCTTAATCTGCTTTACAGGCTCCAGGCATATTTGCTGATGTCAGCAGCCCGTCAAAGTTTAAAATAATAATAGTGAAAAGGAAAACAGCTCCTTTCTGCCAGGCAGTCCTGTTCTGCCAACTTCTGTGTTCTCTTTTGAGTTAATAAACGTCTAAAGAACTACCTCTCCTACCATTCTAGGGGACCCCCCCAAAAAAAAGCACAATAATTTAAAACCACCCGATTGCCAGCATCAACCATTCAGACAAGTAGCATTTGTCACACTCTAATGAGGATTTTACCTCTGCCTCCAAAGGGAAGCTATCATTAGGCTTTGTGTTTACAGATCAAATGATCGTCTAGGGACAGTGGCTTTCTTTCGGTCCTCTCCTCATTTTAATCATGCTCAAGACCAAACGCATAGATGTTTTCTGCATCAGGCGAAACTAAAAAAACCGTAATTATGCCAGCTAATGCCTTTTGAAAACACCAATTAAGAAAAGGGTCTTTTCAATCGCATTTTACTTGAAAATCTCAAATATCCCCATGTGATGTAATAGCATGGGGGTGGGGGGAGGGCTGTCTCCAAAAAGGAGACAGTTCAAATGGTTCGAGGAGGTCAGGTGGGCTAGCCCCCGCTGGCAATAAGCAGACAGAGAATCTCTCCAAGGGAAGCACCTTCTCGATAAAGTAAGACCTTTCAAGCGATCTTCACATGCGGTGTTGAAACTGGAGCCAGCCCCTCCATGGTGAGGCTGATACCAGGCTTCTGCAGCAGGCTGGCACCACACACACACCCCATTGTTAATAACCTCCTCAGGACAGATTAGATCCCACATTCCTCAGAAGTACTGAGCTCCAGAGGGAACACCGCCAACAGGTTCCTTCCACGGGGCAACAGCCAGCTACAACTGATAACTTTTCATTGAAATAACTGGAACAATTACACTGGGTCCCCACCAGGGCTCCGCCACCAGCTATTAAGAGAGAGGTGTTGCACTTCTAACTCCTGGCGTGTGCAAAGGCAGGAGCCAGACAAGAGGAATTCAAGTCGTCTTTAGGCTCACTGTTTTATGCTTTTATCTATGGTTGCGTGCCACAGTTAATCAAATTGCTCACCCAAGGTGTACTGTTAGATTGTTGTGTTCTATGTTTTCTTTGGGGGGCCTTATCTAGTAAACCTTGACATTGGCGCTTTCCATTTAGGCTTGGACAAGTAACTAATTAATCTCTGAGCACAGCTACTGCAGTCAGGTTTGGGTTGGGGTAAAATACCTTGAGGTCATGGTTGGTTTTAATCATATAACTCAGTTCAAACGCTGAACACTAACAAAGATCTTTGCTTTCAAGTCTCAGTTCCAACCAGAGGGCTCATTAAATAGCAACTTTAGTTGCACTTCGCTTGAATTCTGCAACTTCCCTTTTCCTTTTCTTGGAGTAACAGTGATTCAGTGGATGAAGCGACAGCATGAGTGAAAAGAAAGGACAGCACAGGTCCCTTTGCAGGAGCAAGTCCCAAATGGTCCAGATTAAACTGTAACCAGGAATTATGTCCACCAGGTTTCCCTATCTCAAATGGGTTATGTTCGGCTTTTGTAATAATAAAAGGTTATTTTAGGGAAAGGATTCTATTTGAACACATACTGTATTTGCTAGGAGGAAATGCAGGCTTAGAGACTTTCATACAGTTCGGCCTTTGAAAGAAAATAAAGGATGAACAGTGCGGCAGATAGGTAATTCCCCAACCTGCAGAAATGTAAAGAGCCAGGATTTGGGTGCCTGTGGGTTTTATCAGAGATGTAAGTAAGGCTGAGACCAACACCAGTGTTCCTCTTTGGCTAGTTTTAACACGTTCACAGTCACAATTAACATTCAAGGAATTTCCTTTTCATCCAGGAGTTTCTTTTAAAAGCACTTTATGCCACAAACTAAAGTTCTAGCTGCCATCAGCCCTTCCCATACAGAAGACTGCTGAAATCTTCCTAACACTTTTTCTCTTTTTTTTTCCTTTTTTTTTTTTTTTTCTCGAAAATGGGTTCGGACCACGTCAGTTTCCCTGGGGCGTTTGTTTTCCAATACAGGAGGTTCTCACCACCTCCCTCCTTCCTTCCCCTAAGAAAGCTTGGAAGGGAGACCCCGGAGGCTCCCCCTCCTGCACCCCTCCGCACTCACTGGGGAGCCAGGGCAGGTGTCCCCAGCCCTCCCCCCGCCCGGTGGAAGCGATGCTACCTGGCAGGGCTCCCCGGCCCCAACCCCCCCCCTCCCCCCCGCAGCCTGGCTGCAGGTCCCTGAGCCGGCCAGGCCAGGGGATTTCCGCGGGGAAGGGAGAAGGGCCGTCCCCGTCTCGCACCCCGCTCCCCTTACACTAGAGATTCGCACACGGGCACCGAGTCCGAGTCCTGGCTGTGCATGGAGCTCAGCCCGGTGTCCGAGTCCTCGTCGTTGCCGGGACAGCTCTTGGCCAGCCCGCGGGCCTGGTCCACCCACCCCTCGGCGCAGCCCGGAGGCCGGGCGTCCCGGGAGGGCCCGCCAGCGCCCAGAGCGCCGTCGGGCGCCCCCGTCAGCTCCAGCGTGTGCAAAGTCTGGAGGAGGCCCTGCAGCTCGCGCTCCTTGCTGTCCCACTGCTGCTGGCTGTAATCCAAGTCCGACTTGACGGCCTCCAGGTCCGTGTTGAGCCGGAGCCCGATGTAGAGGCTGGTGCTGAGCTGCGTCCTGACCCGCTCCTGCTCCAGCAGCAGCTCGCCGTCGAGGCCGCCGCCGGGCTCCAGGGGCTCCTCCCGCGCGGCGAGCTCCTCCTGGCGCCTCCGCATCCACCTCTGGTTCAGCTCCTCCTGGATCTCGGCCGAGAGGCGCTCGAGCAACTCCTCCTGCTGGGCCCGCTGCTCCTGCAGCCGCAGCAGGTCGTCGCACCGCCGGGCCAGCTCCTCCAGCGCGGCCGCCTGCGCCTCGCCGTCCGCGGGGGCCGCCGCCGCCGCCTCCTCGCCCCCGGGGCCGGGCCCGTCGACCTCGCCGCCGGCGCCCACCAAGTAAGTGTCCTGCACGTAGTTGACTCCGTGCCGCCGCACGCGGTCCAGGTGCACCTTGGCCTCGTAGCGGTCGATCTCGCGATCCAGCTCGCGGAGCCGCTGCACCTGCTGGCGGATGGTGTGGTCCTGGGAGAGCACCAGATGCACCAGCGTCTCCATGCGCTCCACCGACGCGCTCTCGGCGGCCCGCGGCGGCGACGAGCAGGACGACGCGGTGGACGACGAGGTGGACGAGCGCGGCGACGACGGCTGCTGCTGGCGCCGCCGGTTGAGCTTGGCCAGCTTGCGGAAGGCCTTGCGCACCACCCGCCGCTGCTTCTCCTGCGTCAGGGCCGGGCTGGGCCGCGCCGGGGCCCCCCGGGCCGAGCAGGGGCGCTCCCGACTGAGCACGACGCGCGCCTCGGCGCTGCGGGGGCCCGCGTTGGGGAGGGACGCCTCGCTGCGCACCAGCACGAAGCGCACGTTCTCCTGCTCGTCGCCCCAGGCGGCCCAGAGGCGCAAGATGCGCGTCTTGTTGGGCAGGATGCGCTCAAAGCCCCGCCACTTCTCCACGATGCAGTAGCACTGCGGGGGCCCGCACAGCAGGCCCTGCGGCGGCGCCTCCTCGTCGTCCTCGTCGTCCTCGTCCAGGAGCTCCCGCAGCTCGTCCCGGCCCGGGGAGTCGCCGGCCGCCCCCCGCCGCCGGCCCCGCCGCTGCCTCCGCCGCCGCCGGCAGCCGTCCTCCAGCAGCACCCGCACCACGTCCGAGCAGGTGGTGCGGCGGGAGAGGCCGGACACCAGCTTCTCCTCCTGGCAGATCCACACCGATATCTTCCTCTCCGAAGGATCCATGGCGCCGCCGGGCGCAGGTGGGGCGGCGGGGGCGGCGGGGGCGGCGGGGGCGGCGGCTCCGGAGCCCGGGAGCCTCAGCCCGTCGCGCCGGCCGCTCCTGCCCGGTGCGCACGGGAGGCGGGCGCCGCCGCGGGCTGCAGCGCTGGGGCTCGGCCCGGCCCGGACGGCGCGCTCCCCCGGGCCCCGCGCCCGGGATGGGGCTCCGGCCGCTCTGGCTGTGCCCGGGGATCCCGGGGCCTCCAGGTTTTGCTCCTCCCCGCGTGGCTCCTCCCCCGCCCGCCCCCAGCGCCCAGAACTGGCGGCCGGAGCGCGGGAGGCGCGGCGCCCAGACCCGCCCCTCGCAGCCTCGCCGCGCCCCGAGCGCCCGGGCCGCCCCGTCGGTCGCGCCGCCCGCCGCGGGCAGCTCGGCCCCTTCCCCCGGCGCGCCGCTGCCTGGCGTGGGCCCCACGGAGGACCCCGAGCCCCCGGGGCTGCCCTCCTTGCGCGGAGAGCTGTGCGCTCCCGGCGCCCCGAGGCCCTCGAAGGCCGCGCCGCCCGGGGACTGCCCCTGGCCCCTGGCCCCTGGCTCGTCGCAGAAGACGAGGCCGAGACGTGCGGGGTCTCCAGCCGAGACACCCCCGCCCCCCGCCCCGAGCGCGCGCATCGGGTGACCTCCGGCTGGGGGCTGGGAGCCCTAAGCGCCGCCCTCCTCAGCAGGAAGCAATACTTGGTATTTACGGACCAGTGGGCAGACTACCAGGTGTCCAGATGGAGAGGTCTCCGGGGGGCCCCAGGTTCCCCCCGTGGTCTGTGTGTGGCTCCGGGTATGGCCTTGCTTCGCACAGCCCTCGTGGCCCGAGGCGCCTAATGCTGGTGGGATTTCGGGGCCTAAACCCCAGTCACAAGCTCTCTTCCACCTTCCACCTCCATAGGAGAGAAAACTAGTCAGGACCGTGACCATTTCTGGCATATCCACGATCCAGAAGTGGTCAAGGAAAGAGCCAAGTTTCGTAGCTCCAGAGATCCAAGATCACGGTGCAAACGAACTTTTTTCATCCTCACATGATGGTGAGGATTGCCTTTTGTGTGCAGGACTTGCCCTCAGCCTGTCCTCGTAAGCACAGGTCCGAGAAAGTCACTCCTACCCTTCAAGACCTTGGATGGCTGCCATTGCCTCCCAAATAACGTGCTTTTATTCATTCACTCAGTGAATACTTACTGGGTACCCACTGGCTCCAGATACAGTGCTAGGGATTTGGTGATGAACGTATCACAGTCTTGGCCAGCAAAGAGCTCACACTCCAGTGAAGAGCCCCTGAGTACACGTGTCCAACACAGGGTCTCCTGTGCTCTGAGAGGGGAGGTATGAGGTGCTAGGGGAAGGTGGGTGTAGTATCTACCCAGCTTGGGAAAGCCAAGGAAGACTTCCTGGGGGAGGTGGCATCTTAGGCAAGGCCAAAAGCATCATTTGGGTCAGCCCCAGGAACAACAGGGGGAAGAGGCGGCAGCTTCTCAAGCAGAAGGAGTCATATGTGGAAAGTCAGGAAACTGAGAGCGTGGCAGTTACTGGAGCCCCAAGGAGCTGAAGTGAGAGGAATGTGGAAGAGTGAGGTCGGACGAGTGAGCAGGAGCCGGATCAGGAAGGGTCTCTAATTCCTCGCATAGATACTTGAACTTCCTCTAAGGGCAATGAGAAGCCATAGAGTGTGGATTCTGAGTTCGGACTGAGTGAAAATCTCAGCCCTGTCACTTACTAGCTTGGGTAACCTTAGGAAAAGTATCGCATCTCTCTGAGCCTCAGTTTCCTCACCTGTGAAATGGTGATGATAAAATACCCACCTAAGAGGACTCTTATAAGGATTTAAATGCTGAGACCCTGGTGGCAAGTCCAGGAGGGAAGTTTCTTTGGAGGGTTAGAAGCCAGGGGGTGTCTTCGTTTTCTGGTGCGTGGAACACATCACCATAAATAGAGTGGCTTGAAATAACACACACGATGAGAGTTCATAGCCCTGGATGTCAAAAGTCCAGTATGACACAGCTGGCTTCTCTGCTCAGGGTCTCCTAAGGCTACAGGCAAGGTGTTGGTTGGGTTGCGTTCTCATGTGGAGGCTCTGGGAAGGAATCCATTTGCAAGCCCACTCGGGTTGTTGGTAGAATCCAGTTCCTCGCAGTTGGCGGAGGGAGGTCCCTGTTTCCTTGCTGCCTGTTGGCTGGAGCTCACTCTCCACTCCTGAAAGACTTTCTTAGGTCCTTTCCACATGACCCTCCTTCGTCTTCAAGCCAGCAACAGCATGTCGAAGCCTTCAAAACCTTGACTTTGGATATCTGTGACTTGCCCTTGACTCACTGGAGAAACTCCCTGTTTTCAAGGGGCTCACTTCATTAGGTGGATTCACCTGGATAATTTCCCTGCTTTAAGGTGGGCTGATCAGTAGCCGTAACTATATCTGCAGAATTCCTTGTGCCGTGTCACATAACGTAATCACCAGAGTAACACCAGAGTGATGGAGGTTATGGGGCCCTCTTAGACGTTTGCCTACCACCGAACCATAATGTCATCTTCTCATTTTGAAAATTTACCTCTTTGCATTGGAGGTGATGGTGGGAGATGAGAGGCAAGGAAGGCCTTTGGAGAACCTGTCACATGCCTTCAAGGAGGAGGCAGGCAGTGGCCTGCACCGAACATAGGGACAGTGAGAGGACTGGACAAAATTGAGTGCTGTCGGGGAGGCAGGGCTTGGTCAGATTGAGGTGGATTTCCATCACCCTGGCACGGTACCGGAGGTCTCTGATAGTCTGGCCCAGCCCACTCCCCCAATTCCTCCCTCGCATGTCTGGCCACCCCTTCCTCCTTCCTCCAACACACATGCTTGTTAGAGCTTTGTTATCAGCCACAGACCCTACTGGATTCGAAGCTCTACGAAGGTAGGGATCATACCTGCCCTGCTCACCTATGAATCCTCCTCATTTAGTACAATGCATGGTACATTCTAGGTTTACTCAGTATCTGTCAAATAAATAAATGGTCGAACCAATGAATGAATGAATCCTACAGTCTAGCAAGTCAATGCCTTCCAGATCTCCAAATATGGCCATGCAGCTGCTTGCCACACAGCTCCACTCAGGTGGCTCCCAGACACCCCGAACACTCGTGGAAAAAGATCAGCTGAACCCGAACCTTCCTTCCCAAACCTGCTCTGCCTCCTGAGCCTCTGTCTCAGACAATGAATGGTCTACCACTCTCCAAGGGAGATCTGAAACCTGAGGAACACCATCTATTGCTCACCATTGACCTCCTTTCCTACCGTATATTGAAGTTCTGTGAAGGCACAGATTCTGTTTGCTTTGTTTTCCGCACACAGTAGGCACTTGGCAAATGTTTGTGTAATAGGTGGATGAATGAATGAATGAATGAATGAATAATTGTCTTAGATCAGACCCTCCATAATTCTTATCTGGAGCCTGCACTTTCTTCATTGGTTTCTTTGTCTCTGGCCTTGTGTTTCTCCCATATCCCCTACTGACAAACGTCTGATGACCACCATTAACCTCTGCAGAACCTCTACACCCCTTGGGACCTGATGTCTGCTTTACCCCCAGTCTGTCCATTCCAGTGCCCCCCCCCTTCAAACCATCCTCTGTGACCCCCTAGCTAATTCCTATCCACTCTCAAAGTTTCAGCTGAATGATCGCCTCCTCCTAAAAGTCAACAACATCCTCTCTAGGAAATAATCCAAGCAAAACTGTCTTTTAGGATGATTAATCCACATCAGTAGGTGGGAACCATTGAAATTATGATACACTTTTGGTAGGAAGAAGACTGGGCTGCAGGGGAGGGTGAAGAGTGGACTTAGCATTCAGACTGTGGTCACCTAAACGCCTTCATACACACAGAGAACATACCTCCCAGCACATTATGGACATTCTGCTCTTAATCGTCAGGGTTGTACTTTTCACTCCAGTAGCCACAGGACATACGCGGCTACCGAGCACTTGAAATGTGGTTATCTGAATTGAGATGTGTATATCTGTCTTGGGTTATGGCCATCTCCAGAGGAAGCCGTTGCATACCTTTTCTGGATTGGGAGTTCGACTGTTTCTTTTTGTTTTAGGATGTCCCTCAGAAAAGCTTCTTGCTGCCACACAAGCCAGTTCCAGTTCCCTTAGGCAGCCTAAGAAGCTCATTCTTAAGTCATGCCCTGCAGCTGGATCCCATTGAAAGCACACACTGTTGCTTCCTGGACAGCAGTTCAGCATCCTTGCTCATCTACCAGCCCTAGTGGAAGATGTGTACATACAGGCAATGGTCTGAGCCAGAAGAATACACAAGATTCATAATAGGATAAAATATACAAAAATATATTTATAATCTAGGGGAGGCATTCATAAGAAAGGATGTTAAAAAAAACAAAATTCATAAGAGAAGGGATCGCTAAATATGACCACAACAAAATCAAACTTCTGACTCAAAAAATACACAAGGATATCATAAATAATATTGAAAAGTTAAATACTAACTCAGGAGAAAACACAGTATAGATTAGGTAGGGTTTAGGATATATAAAGAGCTCCCAAAATTTAGTTTAAAAAAAATCGTGCAAAATCATTATACACTATGTAAATGGGTAAAGGATAGATTACAGGTAGACCCCAAGAGAGGAAGAATAAGTGGCCAACAAACATGAAATAATGCCCAACCAGACCAGAAATCAGGAACATGTAAATTTAAATAAAACAAGATGCTCTTTCTCTGCTGGCAGATCAGCAAAATTTGTTCAAATCATTAATGACACTGTTGGCAAACACGAGGAGATACATCCTCTCATACACGACTGGTGTAAATCCATACGTCGACTTTGAGACAATTTGGTAATATCTTATTAAAAATAAAAATATGCAAAAAAAATACACGTACCCATGTCCCATCAGTTCCACTTTATAGCATCTACCTTAGAGAAACACACATATGCTCAGGAGGCCCAGGGCTGTGTATACCATTTTTGTTTTAGCAAAACCATGTATACAATTCACGTGTCCACTAATAAGGGATGGGCTGAATGGACTGGGGGACACCCATCGTTTGGAAGGCTTGGCAACAGAGCCAGTAAAGTAGATTTATACGCACAGGCAAGGGCAGATCTCTAGGATGCGTTGCTCTGAGCAAAAGGAAAGATTCGGAGTGATGTATATCCTGGGATCCCATTTAAGTTTAAAGACCATATGCACAAAACATCAAAACACACACATGCATAAAACCACATCGTATGTTTTCCAGGGGTACCGATAATCTGTATGTGTGTACGTAGGGCCAGGTATCAAAGGGTATTCATTCACCAAACTGAAAGCTGTGGATCTGTCCTGGGAAAATCAGGCATTTGCAGAGGAAGAGGATGAAAGAGGAATTTAGCTTCATCGGTCATGATTTTACAAGAATAATTCAGTCACGTATTGCCTAATTATGCGATTATGGTGTGTGATTTTTAAAAACTGGAAGGGCTCAGGTTGGATCAGCGAGTTCTGGGTCTCTTTTAGACCTTGTCTCCACCTGCCAGTGTCTCCTTGCTGTGGACACAGCCCCGGAAAAGGTGGCTTCGCTGTTCCCTGTAATCTGAAGGAAGTTATATAGCCCACTCCTTTATCTTAAAGGGTTGTGAAGATTAAGGGTATTTCTGGGGAGCACTTGAGGGGGTTCAGTGGGTTAAGCATCTGCCTTCAGCTCAGGTCATGTTCCCGGGGTCCTGGCATCGAGCCCTGCGTTGGGCTCCGCTCAGCTGTCAGTCTGCTTGAGATTCTCTCTCCCTCAGCCCCTCTCCCTGCTCATGCTCGTTCTCTCTCTTTCAAATAAATAAATCAAATCTTAAAAAAAAATACCAAGTGTACTGCTGGCTGAGGAGGAGTCCAGTCAAGTGCCTGGTTTAGTATATGTGCTGCCTAAACGAGCCCCCAAGTTCTTGGTTTAAAGAATGTGCTTCGGGACGCCTGGGTGGCTCAGCGGTTGAGCATCTGCCTTCCGCCCAGGGTGTGATCCTGGAGGCCTGGGATCGAGTCCATGTCGGGCTCCCTGCATGGAGCCTGCTTCTCCCTCTGCCTGTGTCTCTGCCTCTCTCTGTGTGTGTCTCTCATGAATAAATAAATAAAATCTTAAAAAAAAAAAATAAAGCGCTTCATGCTCATCTTTTTTTTCTTTTCTAGATGAGTTTCTAAGAAGTTCTCCCAGTGGTGGCAGAGCCTTTGCTAAGTGTCCTCAGGTTGGATCTCAGGGGTGGCGTGTCATTTGACTGTGGGTTTTTTTTTTTTTTAATCATTTATCTTCCTTACACCTATGAGAGGCGAGACAAAGCTCCCTCGGCCATGAGAAACTAGGGCCAGGGGGCAGGCATTGGCCCGTTTCCCAGCTCACAGAGCTCTGTAGGAGCTGGTATTTTGTCTAGAATTTCTACCTGTCCAATCTGTCAGTCACGGTTCATGGCAGCCGTGGAACACCCCAAACAGGAACTTCCGCCCTTAATTACACTGAGCCGTGCAGAAGTGTGACTGGACCTTACTGCCTGAATCAGTTCCTCTTAATGATTAGCCCTAGAAAATAACCTGGCAAATTGTGTTTACGGAAATGTGTGGTTGCTCTCAAAGGCATTGGAGGGAATCTGGGAACTGCCACATTCCGCCCAAGGGACTCATGCCTCACCAGACTGAGCTGGGGCAGAGACGCTGGGTGTCATCCTCAGGGACGTGGCTTCTTAACGTGAGGTCAGCCAGCCACCTGCTCAGATCTGGTGTTTATTAAAATGCAGACTCCTAAAAAAAAAAAAAATGCAGATTCCTGGGCCTCTCTCAACACCTATTGAACTGGCCTCTCCCCAAGTTCTGCCCAGGAATTTGCATTTAAAGCTATGCCCCCTGGGGATTCTTTTTTTTTTTTTTAAGATTTTATTTATTTATTCATGAGAGACACAGAGAGAGAGGCTTCACAGGCAGAGGGAGAAGCAGGCTCTATGCAGGGAGCCCGACGTGGGACTCGATCCTGGGTCTCCAGGATCACACCCTGAGCTGAAGGCAGCGCTAAACCAATGAGCCACCCGGGCTGCCCCCTCTGGGGATTCTTGTGCACACCAGAAGTTGCACTAGGAGAACAACCACAGAGACGGGAATGCGCTTAGCAAGAATGCTCTTTAGCCATCTTGGCTCCACGGATAGTAATGATGTGTAAAGGACGTACATCCACAATAAGATGTTGGCAACATATGACAGGTGAGAAAGAGATGCCCCTGGGAAGAGGGAGAAAGGAAGAAACAGGACTAAGCAGGGGAGGAGCGGCTCATCCATTGTACTCTGCGATCTTGCATCTCTGGTGGAAGCCTGTATCTTGGGTTGGAGCCTAGGTTACAAGGTGATAACATTGAAACCTTTAGGTAGGAGAGTCTACAGTAGCAGTGACTTCAGTCCTTTGAAAGACATGCTGGAAGATATTTAGCATTCCTAGTTTTTGTTCCAACAAAACCAGCCTAGTTCCCAATTCACAAATCATCCTGGGAATGTCTCTCGAGCAAAAAAAAAAAAAGAAAAGAAAAAAAAAACATGGTTCATTCAATGGTCTATGACATCACCTTTGGAGACTCTGTCAAAAGGGGTTTTGTTTGATTAATTTTCATTATCTGTTGTTACCCAATTAATGAAAGGTGATACTATTAATGAGTGTGTGAACGAGACAGTGTCTTCATTGCCACATCTGAAACATTCCCCAGCCTTTTCAGGGTAGAAGCGCCCTGACCCAAAGTGTGGCCTTTCTTCATTGTAGAGAGATACAAACTCTTTCTCTCCAACCGACCCAATACCCAAATTATTATGTGTCAGCTGCTCACCACCCAGGACACAATATGAGGCCTGTGCTTGAGTTACTGCCATTTTATGAGAGCAAAATGCTAGCTTTCTTTTTTCAGTGAAGTCGATTGAGTTGGGAGAAGTTTCAATACCACAGTTCTTGGTTTGAAAGCACGATTGTTTTAGTTGCTGGCATAAACTGCAGAGAACTCGCCAACTCCCTTTAAGAAATAATGTGTAGAAGAAGTTAAAATTTGATTAAGTGGACCTTTTGATACAAATAACTTTCAGACAACGAAACTGTCTTCACAAGGAGATGTTCTTTTCCCCCACCGAGGAAGAAATAGAGACATGTTTCCATTGTCACTGTGTCCTGTCCGGATTGAAAAGGAAGGCAGTGGGGATAGATAAGCAAAACTAGGTTACATCTGAGAAACCCGGCGGTCTCTCCCCACTGGCTGAAGAAGCTCCTCTTTGTCTCACTCCTGAAGCACAGCGTTGTTTTCTTGGATCTATGCTCTGAGTTAAACCTGGATTAAACTATGGATCCCTTACACGTGATTTTGTGATTGCGAGACCTACACAGATGCAAACCTAGAACACAATCGAACCCTTAATAGCTTAAGTCTCTGTGAATAGGAAAGAAGCCACTTGATCTTCCGAAAGATCATCTGGTGGCTTTCTCTTTTATATCTATTGTTAAACTATAAAATGAAATCACTGAATTCTCAGTATCTGCGACCTTAGAGTATACATTAAAGAATTTCACAAAGCTGTGCCATTAAAAGTCTTTTATCCATCTGATTCAGAAATGTCATCTCTCACTATGTGTATGTCCAAAAGAACTGCAGACACGTCTTGAAAAGATACGTGTATGCCCAGGTTCATAGCAGCATTATCTGCAATAACCAGAACATGGAAGCAAACCAAATGTCCATCGACAGATAAAGGACTAACAAAATGTAGTATATACATACAGGTCAACCTTTAAAAAGAAGGAAATGCTGACATACTACAACATGGATGAATTTTGAGGTCATTATACGAAGTGAAATAAGCCGGTCACGAAAAGTAAATCCTATAATTCCACTTACATGAGGCACCTAGAGTAGTCAGATTCATAGAGAGAAAGTAGAGAGGTGCTTCCCAAGGGGCTGCCGGGGACAGTTATTGCTTTATGGGTATGAAGTTGCATTTTGCAAGGTGAAAAGAGTTCTGGAGATGAACTCTTCTGAGTTATGGTGAGGATCGCACCCCAGTGTGAATGCATTTAATGCCACTGGGCTGTACACTTAAAAATAGTTTAGATAGGGCAGCCTGGGTGGCTCAGCGGTTTAGCGCTGCCCTGGGTCCAGGATGTGATCCTGGAGACCCGGGATCGAGTCCCATGTCGGGCTCCCTGCGTGGAGCCTGCTTCTCCCTCTGCCTGTGTCTCTTGTCTCTGTCTCTGTCTCTCTCTCTGCCTCTCATGAATAAATAAATAAAATCTAAAAAAAAAAAAAAAAAGTTCAGATAGGAGAGGTGCCTGGGTGGCTCACTCTGTTGAATGTCAAACTATTGATTTTGGCCCAGGTCATGATCTCAGTGTGGTGAGGTCGAGCCCCTCGATGGGCTCCGGGCTCAAAAAGAAGTCAGCTTCAGATTCTCTCTCTCGCCCTCTGCCTCTACCTCTCCCCTGTTCTCAATCTAAATAAATAAATAAATAAATAAATAAATAAATAAATAAAATCTTTAAAAAAATAGTTAAGGAAGTAAATTTTATGTTATGTACATATTACCAGAACTTAAAATAATAATTTTCCTGAGTATTTTAGATTTTTATGTCAAAGCTCTTATTAAAAGAAACTTCAACTTTTTCAAAATGTAAGATGCTTTTCACATGACTTTCAAAGTAAATACCATGTTTTGTTAATTCCCTGGGTCTTTCAGGAAACTAAATTTCTTTTTTTTTTCATTTTTTTAGACTGTATTTATTTATTTGACAGAGAGAGAGCACAAGTAGGCAGAGCAGTAGGCAGAGGGAGAGGGAGAAGCCAGCCCTCCGCTGAGCAGAGAGTCCCAAGTAGGGCTGGATCCCAGGATGCTGGGGTCATGACCTGAACTGAAGGTGCATGCTTAACCGACAGAGCCACCCAGGCACCCCCAGGAAACCAAATTTCTCATCACTGTTCATTTGAAGAAAGCCTTTGTCTTCCTATTGCTTTCATATCCTTTCCCTCTGGCTCCACGTATAGTCAGATTTCATAGCTATTTGTGGTGATCTGTGGCTTCAGTGGTCTGCTCTTTATCGGAAAATGAAGTGGATGGTTGCAAGCTTTGGTAAACTTGAGAAATGATAGCTGGGTACTGATCAATCTTTACCTTGAGAAGCCTGTAACTATAAAGCATGTTCTTAATAAAAATTAATGGTCTACCCAGTTCACAGAGCTGTGCACAGAATAAATTGCACAAGGCCAGCAGAAGGGCCTAGAGACAATTGACATGCTATCCTAGTAGATATTTGCTTATTAAGCAGTAGCAAGGAACCAGAGCTTGATGGCCCCAAAGACATGATTTTTATCCCTGTTTCCTGGAGCACTAGGTTTCTGAGCAGATCTTTTAGGAGGCACAGAAGACAGAGCTCTAAATCCCCACTTCTGTGTCATGGAGTGAAGCTCCATTTGTGTATATGTTAGATATTGAGGTTCCATTCACCCCCCAAAATGTTTGAAACTCACATGACAGTGTGCTGCTTGACTGTGCACCTTTCTCTCCTTCCTGCTTCCCCACCGTTCCAACTCCACGTGGGTATCCACTCTCAGCAATGGGAACGCACCAAGCGCCACATGCCTTAGGCCTGGAGGATCAGCGCTCTCCATCCCCTGTGGCAGTGATTGGTTCAGGGAGAGGCATGTGAGCTCAGGAGGTGTGGCTAGAGGAAATCCCAGGTCTTCTGCTGATAACCCTCATTGGCACTAAGACCCTCTCTTTGTGCTGTCCAGGACTGAGGGCTTGTATGTAGCCCCAGGAAACAGCTGGAAGCCTTTTTACAACCAAAGTGTTGGCAGAAGTCAGCCTGAGATGAAGTAACACCGAGGAAGCAGAGCCAAGAAATGGTGAGGGGAAAATTGGTTCCCCGTTAAGGCATTCAAGCTATCCCCGAAGCTCTTCAGATCTTTTTGGGCTTTTCAGTGACATGAACCAGTGAGTTCCTTTTATAATTTAAGCCAATATGAGCCAGCTTTCCTGTTACTTAGAACCAAAAACATCCCCATACATCATCCATCCATGTGAGGTGGCCCCTTCATTTTGCAGAGGGGGAAACGAAGTCCCACGGATGCTGCATGGTTATTTAAGAGGCATGGCAGTCCCAGTAGGAGGTTTTTCCCTTTCTGCTCTTCTAGTCATTTAGAGCACGCTGGTGATGAATTTGGCAGCAGTGAATGAATACAAGGTTAATTCTCCTTATTACTAAGCACTAATTGGATGGGCTTCAAAGTGCTGACACTGGTTTTCTTCACCTTGGACTTCTGGCAATCAGTCTCACTGCTTTATGGCCACCCTGTGTCTTATGGGTCCTGATGACTCATTAGAAAGAAGAAAGGATCAAATAGTTGCAGCAAGGTGTGGGAACCGAGCTGAAGAATTTTATTCAATTTATAGCTAGTTTACCAGCAACTCAGGCTCACCTATACATGCTACCTTGCCATTTGCTTCTAAACTTGTCATATATTTTCACTTCTTGCTCATCATTCCTATTTTTTTTAATATTTTATTTTTTTATTCATGAGAGACACAGGCAGAGGGAGAAGCAGGCTCCATTCAGGAAGCCCGATGCAGGACTCGATCCTGGGTCTCCAGGATCACACCCTGGGCCGAAGGCAGGCGCTAAACCGCTGAGCCACCCAGGCGTCCCCCTATTATAATTTCTTAGCTTTCAAAGCACAACCTCACTGCCCTGGCTTCCTATCTTGTGGGTCTCTCCTCTAGAGCTAGAGTTTCCAGAATTTCCAGGCTCTTCCTCTATAAACTCTGAAAATTATATCATGTTTATCTATATATATCCACCCCTCTCACCCAAACGTTCATCTTATTTTTCCTTGGGACTGTGTTATCTATCTCTAACCCTAACATTCCTTAAGAAAATACTCATTAACTCTTCAAAGAAATGACTTGCAATGGGGAGAAAAGAGAGAAGAACCCACGTTTATTGTGCTAGGGGAGCTCCTTGATGCCTTATAGATTATTCTTACAACCACTCAATGAGAAACAGGTATTAGTGTCACATTTTAAAATGAAGAAACTGGGAATCCCTGGGTAGCTCAGCAGTTTAGCACCTGCCTTTAGCCTAGGGCATGATCCTGGAGTCCTGGAATTGAGTCCCGCGTCAGGCTCCCTACATGGAACCTGCTTCTCTCTCTCTCTCTCTCTCTCTCCCTCTCTCTCTCTCTGTCTTTCATGAATAAATAAAATAAAATAAAATAAAATAAAATAAAATAAAATAAATAAAATGAAGAAACTAAGGGGTGAGTTAAAGGGCTCAAATTCAAACCTACGTGTATGCAGTTCCAAAGACAGTTCCTTCTACTGCTGTATTGGTCTGTAGGCTTTGCCCCCCCACTTTTTTTTTTTTTTGCCAGATTCAAATAATAACAACCATCTGAATCTAGTGTTGAGAAGACCAAGGCCTTATCCAGGTCTAGAGGGAAAGAAAATAGAGATGTTTGTCAAGCTTGTTGAAGGTGAGAGTGACAGCCCACACACCATGTATTTTACATCTCTGTATAACCATGTCACAGCCAGTTCTAGAAGTTTCCCCAGAAGGACATGTGCACCAGGGAGTCAAGCTATAAAGTTTGTAAACTAATGTATTATGGGGAAATTAATTAGGAAAAATTATAGGGAAAATGATTTTGCATAAAGATAAGTTTGCATTTGAAGTCTGTATCTGAGAAAACTAGAAGTCAGAGAGCTAATCATTGTTGGCTGGAGGCGAATCTTGAACCCGAGCAGATGAGAAGTTCAGGCCTGGAATGACCAGTGCACTTTTGTACGGGATGCACTGGGGCAGCACACCAGCATCCTCTCACAGAGGATGAGAAGATTTCATTCATACCGAAATATGTGAATGTCACCCTCTGGAGTGACTCATTTAGAAGGAACCAGTTCACATACCACTGTGCAGGCTGATTCACAGGGTCTTTCTGTCAGAGCATATGGTGTGGCACCTAAACAGTAGTGACAAACGGTCAACTTCTTTTTCTGAGGGGATAGAGCCACCAGGAAAGGAGAGAGGTATTAAACTAGCAGAAGGGGAAGCCACATTCTAGCTGCTGCTTTGAAGACATGTTCATTGTGCATAGACCTTAGCTGTGTGGTAGGCAACACCACCAGAAGTGATATGCCAGGTGGTTGCAAAGATGGTGGGCCTCACATGGGGTTATTTAAGATATTCAAAAGGAAAGAAGCTAAATCTGGTGACAGTCATTCCATAGGAAAATGGAGGAATGAGGAAGTGATGTAGTGGAAATTAGTACAAATTATGGATTTAGAAGAGCTGAGCCATATTTGTCTCCTTTCCTTATCTGATGGATATCTATGATTTTCAGTTGTCTAGAGAGGAATCTTTGTTCATAAAAGGTCAAGAGGCAGATTTGGGGTTCAGCAAGAGGTGGGGGTATCTGGGGTAGAAGAAAGCCAGTGTAGGAATGATGGGCTTCACCAGAAGGCAAGGGGGCATTGTCCAAAGGATAGCACTGAGGGTGACCTGGGAGTCTGAGCCATTAGAACTTTTCTATTGGAGCATATTGTGGGTTTATCTGAACACAAGGGAAGGAGGCTATCCCCAAGAATGCATACCAGTGGATTTGAAGACAATCTTTCAATTTAGACAAACTAAAGACCAGATATTCACAGAGAGTTTTGTATGATCTCTATCCCAGAGCTCTGATTCCCAGCCCTGGCTATACCCAGAGTCACCTGGGAGCTTTTCAGACCTACCAATTCACGGACCCCTCTCCCAGAGAGCTGATTCAATTGTCTGAAGTGGGGCCTAGGTATCAATATTTTCAAAAAGATCTCCAGTGGCTCTAAGGTGCCACCAACATTAAAAATCTGACTCTAGGGATCCCTGGGTGGCTCAGCGGTTGAGCGTCTGCCTTCAGCCCAGGGCCTGATCCCGGAGTCCTGGGATCGAGTCCCACATCGGACTCCCTGCATGGAGCCTGCTTCTCCCTCTGTCTCTCTCTCTGTGTCTCTCATGAATAAATAACTAAAATCTTAAAAAAAAAAAAATCTGACTCTAAAAATAAATAAATAAATAAATCTGACTCTATGTATAAGTCAACATAGGTAAATTTTCAAGATTCCATGGCTGAATTATGAAATTTTGAAGCAACTCAAGAGAGACATTTGGGGATTATTGATCCACACCACATGCATCCCTGATTTCTCACCAGCCCCTAGTCTCACAGCCTGGCAGATTGCCAGGGTGACTTCCATCCAGGGGAGCATGCCTAGAGGGTCTGGGAAGTGTACCCTTGGAACTGTACTGGGCCAGCTCTAAGGATGAAATCTCCATGTCTGAGTGGCCTGACAGCATGGGGCAGGAGAAACCACAGTGGGGGGCCTGGAGCAATGGGAAAAGCAAAGGTTAGGAGTCCTGCCTTTCACACTGGACTCTGCAACTCCCCTACGCTGTAGTCCTGGGCAAGTGACTCCACCTCTCTGGGTCGGAGCTCTGTCACCTGTCCACTTCAGTCATAAGTTGCATTGCAGTCATGACTCTGATTCTAACTCCATTTCTGAGGCCCTGCCAGTTTGAGGTCTCAAGGTCACATGAGTTTCTGGCATTGGGGGCAAAAAGGAAGAGGAAAGTGTAATAACAGAAGAAAGCAGAAAAGGTGAGCAGAGGTTATTTGAGCTTTTAAGAGACATCAACAAGGTTCTATAGCAAGGGTATTAAAAACATTCTAAAATGTATTTGGTTTTGGATAGAGAACTTAATTAAATTGAGGGAGAAAAAGCAGGACTGAATGAGCACTTCTCTGGTGAAAGGAAAACCCAATATAATAATGATAACAGTAATAATGGATACTAATATAGCACGTGGCAGTTTACAAAATACTTTCACATATTAATAACTACTACTATATAGTACTTTATGATGAAAAATACTTTTCAGGGCTTTTCTACCCATCGCTGTAGGAGATGGTATCGGCCTAAAATGGAAACAATACAGTTTTATGCAACTGCCTAACAAAATGCAACTCTCCTTTGTACATATGAAGACACACTTACCCCTCCCAGAGAGGAGGGACACAAAAATCCCAAAAATAGAAATGCCCATTTCTGGATGGCAGCCACAGCATCTATCTGTCTCTGGGAGATGTGAATATCAGTGCCATCCCAGGGTTCTGCAGCCAGAGACTAAATTTTGAAGTTCGCGACTGCCACCGATACTTACATACATTCTAAGGATTTTACTTATTTATTTTATTTTAGAGAGAGAGTGAGAGAGAAAGAGAGTGCACAAGTGGAAGGAGGGGCAGAGGGAGAGGGAGAGAATCCCAAGCAGATTCCATGTCCAGCTCAGAGCCTGACGCGGAGCTCGATTTCATAACCCCAAGACCATGACCCAAGCCAAAACCAAGAGTTGGGCACTCAACGAACTCAGCTACCCAGGTGCCCCCTTTTATACATTATAAGGGAAAGGAGAGAGAAGAAGTAAAGGTGTGTATATAGAGATGTGTACATAGATTGTAGGAAAGAAATCATGCATAGTTGTGATAGTCTTTGTTTCTGTAGCTGATAACTAGTCAGAATTGATATTTATAACTTCCTTCCTCTGTTACTCATTCCATGTTTCCTTCCTTTGCCCTAAGGCGGGATATCAGCTGGTGTGGGTTCTTTACATGGTAGACTGACCTCAACTTTCATTTCTAAAGGGTCTGAATCTTCAGTGGTTCTGCCGGTTTTTCCACTACATAATACTTTTGGACATGGAAGTACAAAGAGGTGCCTCCCCCCCCAATCCTTTGGTTTCCAGACATGGTCCTCCCTACCCTCACTGTGTGGCAGTCATTCAAGTACTCCTTGGTTACTAGAACCTACCACCCCCGCAGGGAGAGTAACTCTCTTCTTTGCCTTCAGTTTAGTGACCCGATGAGCCCATGATGGTTGACTTCAGTGGAACCTGTTGTATCTCTTGGTGGAAGCATTCTTCTTTTGGGTACTCAGGCCTCCAAAAGAGCAGAGCAAAGTTCTGTAAGTGCTTCCACCCCTTGGTACTTGGACCTGTGTATTTTATCTGTGGGGAAAACAGAAGATATATTGGTTGCTGATTCAGTATATACCACTCCCTGTAAAATAGAAGCCTAAACTTTCACGGTGTGGTCTCCCATTTGTTGCCAGAGATAGGTTTTCTGTAGGCTGTTCTCCCATCTATCTGGCTTGCTGTTCCTTATGGGGTAAGAACTGTAGATCCCATGGGCACAGGCCTGTTGCCTCATGTCTTTTGCCGTGAAATGGGTTCCTTGAGTAGAAGTAATGCTGTGAGGAAAACCATGATGTTGAATAACGTATTTTGCAAGTTCATGGAGTTGAGACTTATAGCTTAGTATTGGCTGTAATTTGCAACAGCTGGAAGGCATCACCACTGCTGGGCCTGAAAGGGCAGGGGGAAGAAATAGTGTTTCTGGCCCAGGTGAGAGCTAGAGACAGGGAGGAGGCAAGTCCCGCTCAGCCCAGCAGGAGCTGTGGTCAAGGGAGGACGCAGCTATTGCCAGGGGCACAGCACCCAAGCAGAAAGGATTTAAAAAAAAGACTCCAACCTAATCCTCTATTGCCCCTCTATAGCCAGTGCCTCCCTTTGTCTAAACCCAAAGGAAACCATAAAGCAAAAGGCTGCAGCAGTGCTTTCCAGAGGGTTAGCCATCTGGGGCCCAGAACAGGGCAAACAAAGGCAGATACTGGTCTTTGAGTGATGGGAGTGGGTGTGTGTGTAACCAACACATAGAAAGAATAATTAAGGCAAAATAAATCTGGAAGAAATCTCTTGCAGCCTCGAAGTCCTAGATAGGAAATGGGTCCCAATTAGGGTGCTCATTTCTTCTTCCAGTGGTAATAGATTGCCACAGATATGGCATAAATATAGAGTCCAGCATGAAGATAGGACTCAATTGTTGGCTGTTAATAATAAAACTTCAATTTAAGTAAGGAAGAGGAAACATACATGTCCAAAAAAATAGGATAACAATGATATGAAATGACACTGAGGTTCTAAAGGGCAGGTTCTCCCTATCTTCTCCATCCTGGCATCCCGGGCCCCCAGCCTGGGTGTGGCAGTGAGCAATCACCCAAGGCTGATACGTGAATGGAAGTGGCACACAAACAGTTCTAAAGGGAGAGAGAAGAGGTCTGGGGCAGCTGGCCACAGGCGGGAGGAGTTAACAAACAATCCAAAATTGGAGTTTCCATCTAAGGATGTACACATTATCTCACATCCTTGGGATGCGGGGGAAGGGAACTACAGCTTAATATTGTTAGAGAAGCCTGAGCCTGTTCAAAGGGAAACAGTGAAAGAAGAGAGTGGACAGAGAGTCCCTGCAAGGGAAGGTCTGAACACACCTGTTTCTGAGAATGAGAACCCAGTGGAGTAGCCAGGCAGAAGCATGGGAGGACTATGTGGGAGCACCTTGGGGCCATTGGCTTAAGGGGGCTGTGAACTGAGATTACCTTAATAATAGCTAATATTTATTAAATCTTTCTGTAAATCATCTTCTTTAGGTCCAACCTCAACCCCATTAGGTTAATACTGTCATGCATATTTTATAGATGTGGAGATCAGAGCTCAGAGAGGCTAAGTACCTTAATTATGACACCATAGCTAATTCATGGCAGAGGCAGAATTTGAACCTGGGTCTTTCTGAGTCTATGCTCTTAATGACTTCTTGTGGCCAGCATGCGAGATTTCCCCCCAGTGATCCTGGCCTCCTGGTACTCATACTCTGTGTGTTCCCCTTCCCCACTGTTTGTGTGGCCAATAGGATATAAAAGTGGAGGCTTCTGGCTGGCTTGATCAGTGGAGCATGTGACTCTTGATCTTGAGGTTGTGAGTTCAAGCCCCATGTTGGGCAGAGAGGTTACATAAAAAATTTTAAAACTTTAAAAATAATGTGATAGAAATAATGGTATGGCACCTCCAAATCTAGGTCATAAAACACATCACAATTTCTACCTCTTTCTCTTGAACCACTTGCTCTGGGGAAGGTAGCCACCATGTTGTGAGAAAAGGCCCAGCTGATGAGGAACTGATACTTCCGTCCACCGTCTAGCCAGGAAGTAAGGCCTTGTGCTAAGCCACATGGGAGGCTTGGAAGTCAATCTTCCTGCCCCAGCCAAGCCTTCAAGTGACTGTTTCTGTGTAGTCATGCAACCTTATGAGATACTATAAGCCAGAATCATGCAGCCAAACCACTCCCAAATTTCTGCCCCACAGAAACTGTGAGCTAAGAAATGTTATTGTTTTAAGCCACCAGGTTTTTAGGCAATTTGTTACACAGAACTGGATGAGTAATATAATGTTATAGTAGCAACACAAGCTCAGAAGCCTCCTGTCTTTCTCAAAAGTCCAAAGATTCTAATCTGGACCTTGAGAGGTGAGTAAGAGTTTATCTGGAAAGAAGGGGATCCAACACAACATGTGCAAAAATGAGAGAATACAGTGCAGCCCTTGAGAACTTGTGAATAGCATGGTTCCACCACAAAAAGAATATGTTTAGGAACAGAAAGAAATGGATGAGCAGGTTGTCAGGGGCTAGAGTATAAGGGTGCTGTTCACGTCATCATAAGATATTTGGACTCTATCCTGTAGATAATAAGGAGCTGCTGACCAATAATGACAATGGACCAAGGCAGTGAGGACAGTTTCTTTTTTTAATGATATAAGGAAAAGAAATGACCCAATTTTTAAAAGAGCAAAAGATTTGAAAGTACTTCACTAAAGAAAATATGGGGATGGCAAGCAAATAAACATGAAAAACCAAGCAGCGTTAGCTTTTAGGGAAATGCAAATTAAAATCACAATTAAAACAAATAAAATCACAATTAGATACCCATACACACCTATTTGATGGCCAAAGTTTTAAAGAATGTTTTAAAATCTGAAAATGCAAGTGCTGGCAAGGATGTGGAGAAACTGGAAGTCTCCTATAGCAACTGCACACATATGCAAGGTAAACGAAAAGTTATGCTCACGCAAAAACCTACACATAAAGGTATATAATGGCTTTATTCATAGTCACCAGAAACTGGAAACAGCCCCAATGCCCTTCAACTGATGTATGGCTAGAGTACCAGTGGCACTTTCATGCACACAGCAACAAACCAGAAGAATCTACTGATTCCTGCAACAATGACGGAGAATCAAATGAAGTCAAAGTAATATTGTTAGAGATCTAAAGTTGCAAATGATCCCGTCATTTGAAAATCCGTGTTTAACTCCTTAACAGACATGATAACTATGTATTTATTCTTGCACAGTTGCCCTACATCTGGCAAACACAATAAAGGTTTGATGAATGTGCTCAAGAGCCGCTCTTCTCCATTTATAAAATGCAGTATAAAATGCAATACAAATGATTTATATTTTCTATCATTCCAGTAAGTATCTATATCATCACTATGTGGTTTTCTGTATATGCCCATGTAAGTTTGTTTGTTTTTTTTTTTTTTTTGCCCATGTAAGTTTGAATTGGAATGATTTCTGACAGCATCCATTTATCATTGTAGGTGAATAATCATAAATGCAAAGGATTTTTATCAAATCAGACCTAATGTTTTATGCATTTTTTTCTTTTGTTTTAGTTCTTGCCTACTCTCAATTGTTAAAATTTCTTTATTGCATACCCCAAGTTCTTTTCCTATTGCTATATATAAGAAAAACCAGAAGTCGTTTGAAATCTGATATTCAGACCACGTTTCCCTCTCCCTTACTCCAAAATGATAGGAGACCAGAGGGATGGATACTTATTAGGAGGCTTGTTGCACAGTCCTGGTGGGAGACCGGGGGAGTCTGGAGCTGGACAGGGATGTGGGAGTGGAGAGGAGCTAACAATATGGAATAGAATTGGTAGGAAAACTAGGAGCTCTAGAGGAGGTTTGGTTGTGTGTGAGAGATACAGAGACAGACAGTAGTCCTGGCACAACAGACACTGATTTGTTGGTCTTTTTATTCTCAAGATAGAAGGAAAGACGAGGAATTAACACATCAAAGAATCGATTAAAAAAAAATCTTAAAAAAGTAGAATCTTTTTTTTTCTTTTCTGCACAGGGGGAATGTTTAAGCTCTCCTCAATATGGCTTTTCAAGTATGAAAGACTTCTTGCGTGCTGTTGAGATGAGTGGACTGGAGAGACCAGGATAAGAGGGAAGGGGAGAGCTGAGGGCTCTAGGCACCTGGAGAGGATAAGGAGCTTCTGGAAAGCTACAGGAACCCAAATGTGGTGGCTTCTCCGGGAGAACCAACCCCTCTGAAGGAGGGGGTGGGCAAGAGGCTCCTCTTGGGGGGGGGTGCTCTCTGCAGCTCTGCTGTCTGAGATCTGGGGGCAGAGGGAGCTCTCTCTAATCTTGGACTCTCAGTGCTGTTCCTGCAATTCAGAGTGTCCTCTTGTCATTCCAAGAGCTTTTTTTTTTTCTTTTTTGGCCTTCTCAAGTTCCTTTGTCAACAGTCTCCAGGAAGGAGCTGAGGCTGCTGCCTGCAGAAATGAATGCAAGCTCACTCTTCATTTGTGCCTGCTTACCCATGGCCTTGATCACCACTCCGGCCCTGCCTTTGTTTCCAAAGGTTCCCTGTGGGAGAACTGCCCTTGCTATGTTGAAACGAAGAGCGGGGCAGAGAGAGTCCATTGAATAAGTAGAACCTTAAAACTCACATTGAGCAAGAACTTTGCTCCAGCATGTGCGAGTGAGCCATGAAGCAGTCAGATGGAGCGATAGCAGCTATCATTGCAGGGTAAGACATTTCTAAAAACATTCTGACACCTCCGTACACTCACGCCCCTCCTCCTGGGCCTGTAAGACAGACTCAGCTGCCAAAACAGGCAGCTCAAAAGAAACTGAAGCTTAAAACAAAACAAAAAAAACATTCTGGGTTCAGCAGAGGTGATAGGGTAGGTGTAAAACATGGGAGGGAGGCAGGGCTGGCCCCCTCTCCCTCTTGGGTTTTTTCCATAGCATTTATAACTTGGCATTTATTTGGTCCATACATTTGCTTCTATTACTGTCTGTCTCCTCTCCTAAGATGAAAACTCCTTGGGAGCCAGCCCATATTCAGTCTTGTTCATCACCATGTCTCTAGAGCCTTGACTGGAAGTAGGCATTCAATAAATATCTGTTGACTCCAAGAGTGAATGAATGAAGGTGACCTCAAATATAGACTTGGGAAGGTGGGCCTGGGCAGAGGTTTTCTGCCTCTGTTCCATCCGGCTGGGATGCATTCACTTCACTTTGTCATAGCAAGTAGAGAGGCTCATCTGGGGAATCATCTGGGGAAACCAGCATCCCTGTGAGCCACAGCTGCCTGGAGCGACCGGGTGGGGGTGAATGGCCATTCCTACCTAACCCGGATCTCAGCCTGAGTGCTTCCCAGGGACAGTGCACTACGCTCCCCAGCACCGACGACGTGGGCATTAACAGCAGGTAGACACTGGAGAGTAGGAGAGCCTTGATGTGTCCACACTGGCCTGGGCTTAGGACCAGAAGGGAAAGCCCTAGCGGTCAGAGCAGGCTGGAGGAAGAGCATCCGATGTAAACTGTACCTACTTATTCACACGTGCTTCAGACAGCTGGGCTCATGCCTTGGAAAGAAAATACAATTTGTTTCTCATCTCCTTCTTCTACATCCCTTGGCCACAGGCCCTGCAGTACTGGCACTTGGGTCAGATCTAGTTTCTTCATTTCCTTTATGAATTCATTTAGTCAATGGTTACTGGGCACAAATTACCGCCAGAAATTGGGCCTACGTGTCCTCAAGGGGTTTAACTTCTGAATTCCAAAAACTTTTGTGATCTACTGGGTAAAACATTGCTTTCTAAGAAAATGACATTCTGACAGCTGAATAACATATTTAAATTACCTTGTGGAACACTAGCCATTATTAAATTGGGATCAATCTGCATTGCCTTACGCTGTTAATGAATTCTTTCCCGGGCTGATTGGCTGCTCCTTGAAGATAGGCTCCAGTCTAACCACGCAGTACATGTTGCCCATGTTGTCTAATTTTGCTGATTTTGTGGTTGCTGTGTGGTTTGTTTATCTCTGTTGTTTCCTGTGATTATTTCCTTGTGTGTTTCGTGAGTTTGACTGTGGGCTGACATTCAAGAGTGTTTGTGGGATTTCTGTGTAGCCTGGGTTGTAAGTGTGTCTTCCAAGTGATTTTTGCATTTGCTTCTGGCAGCCCTTGTTACCAGGTGCTCAGGATGTTTCTCATGTTGAATTACTGGGGACTCTCTGTCACCCAGGTAGTATACACTTGAACTTCAGACCCCGGTGAGTATAACCTTTGAGTTAGAATTGGCTTCTGGTTACAGTTTCTCAGAAGACATTTATTTTTAATTACCCAGAGCCCATTACAGGTGGGCTGAATTTCCCCAGAATGTGTTCTTAAAGGTATTGGCTCCCTGCAAGGTCCTCATCAAGGGCCTTTTCTCTGTCCCTGAATGGGTAGTAGAACCCAAACTTGACAACTCTACCTCCACGGATTGCCAAAGTATCAGATACCACTTGAAACTCCTTTTTTTTTTTTTTTTTTTTTTTGGCTTTCACTCCACTTCTGCACTTCTGGAACCTGAGCATTTCCTTCTTTTTTCCTTTTGCAAAAGTGTATTGCAGTGGGTGTCTATATCTACCCTATGACAGTGCTCTAATCGTTCATAATTCACAATAGACACTGTTTCAAGACTAAATCAATAGATTTTTCAAAATGTGCTACACAAGACTCCCTATGGGACATGAAGAGGGAGAAAATACTGAGCCACGCACTCTTAGGAAGCTTCATATATGCTGTCTTATTTGATTCTCATGACAATCTTATGAGATAGTTATTATCCCCATTTTACAGATTAGGAAACTGAGGCAGATCCAGTGCCTTACTCAGCGTCACACACTAGTCAATAAGAGAACCAGCATTAAGCTCATATCTGTCTGACTGCAATGTCTATGTCCTCCCACTATGTCAGGTTGAGGGTTCATCAGAGAGAGAAAACATGCCCAGAAAAAGGCTAAACACAATATGAAACTATAAAAATAAGACATTAAACACCATATTGCAAGAGATGTTCCAAGATAGTAAGTAAGGACTTGAGTAATTGCTAGTAGAATGGGCCAGAGGCTATGCCTTCAGAGGGGCCCTGGCAGGGATAGAGACTTGGTGGAGGCCTTAAATGTACTGTCTCGGGGAGAAATGGAGAAGCACATTCCTGACAAAGGGGAGAGCAAAAAACACATGCACGTTATGGTCTCCATGAGTAGAAAGGGCATGGTGGTGCAGAAGGATGGCAGGGACATAAGACAGCAGAAGTTTGAGGCCAAGTATAGGAGGTCTTGATTGCTAACAGATTTGGACCATATTGGGTAGGTAATAAAGAGCCTTTGAAGGCTTTTAGCTTGAGCAGATGTAGCCAAGGCAGTTGGTCTAGGAGTATATAAATGGTAGTCATGTACAAGATTGGCTGGGAAGGAATGGAGAAAGGAGAGAAACTAGTGGGTCTGGATTAAGGGGAACCAGTGAAAAGCAAATGGAAAGGATGGATAAATAGGCATTTCTCCTATTAAGGGTGCCAAGGCCAGTTGTTCTCAATTAAGCACAAATTCAACAGAATTTGTGCTATTATCAGGGTATATAGCATTGCCACACTCTGTGGATTCAGCCCCAGCCGGATCACTGGGGCTAAGTACCTGGGGCCAGAGCTGGTCCAGTGACCAATTAACCAAAGTTACTAAGGAGGTCAGTGCAGGCCACACCCTGGGAAACATACACTGAATGTCAATGCTGGGGAGCTTCTGAGGTTCTATCTGTAAGCTCATGGGTGGGTATGACCCAGGGAATGGAAGGCAAAGATAAAAGGTAGAAAAGTAGATGTTGACATATTATAAGCAAATGGGTCTAGAAGCTATGAATGGAAACAGGCTTGTTTTAGTTGGTCTTAGGTTGCCTAGAATACTGTGGGTCAGTTTTGTTTAAAGATATAAGACTGGGGATCCCTGGGTGGCACAGCGGTTTGGCGCCTGCCTTTGGCCCAGGGCGCGATCCTGAAGACCCAGGATCGAATCCCACATCGGGCTCCCGGTGCATGGAGCCTGCTTCTCCCTCTGCCTGTGTCTCTGCCTCTCTCTCTCTCTCTCTCTCTGTGGCTATCATAAATAAATAAATAAATAAATAAATAAATAAATAAATAAATAAAATTTAAAGATATAAGACTGGAGTGAGCAGCTTTAACATGTGAGCTAGAAGGGAATATAGAGAATGCATCCCCTTCTCTAAACTTCCATGCCTCTGCCAGAATGCTTACTGCAATGCACTGAGGCCACCTGTTCCATACCTGCCTTCCCCGCTAGACTATGTGCTCTCTGCTGCAGGGACCAGGTCCTATTTATCTATATTCCAGGCAACTGGCACAAAGGCCAGCACAGAGTAGATGCCCACGTAAGAGTTAATGATGATTTGGACCAAGGTAGGAGCCATGGGGGCGGTGAGCACTGGTCAGTTTCTAAATACATTTTGAAGGCGAAAGCCAAATGCTCTCCTGAATCATTAAGATGTAGAGTATGCAAGCAAGAGTGGGGCGAAGAAGGAGTCAAGGTTTTTGGCTTAGGAAACAGGAAGGATAAAGTTAGAATCATCTAACATGGAGAAAGCTGCAGGAAGAACAGGTTTCAGTGAAAAAATCAGGTGGTGAGTTTGTGCGTGCTGATTTTGGGTGTCCATTGGATATCCAGGTAGGGGTATCAGTGGCAGTTGGCTTCTCAAGTTTGAAATCTGATAGAGGTTTGGACCAAAAATATAAATTTGGGAGTCATCTGCATCAAGTGATATGAAAAACCTTGAAAGTGGGTGTTATCACCAGGGGAGTATGGGCAGAAAAGAGGCCCAAGGTCTGAGCTCTGGAGTAGGGCCATGCTGAAAATCTGGGACAAGAGAATACACTAGCAAGTAAGACTGATAAAGAGCAATCAAGGAGATTGAGGAACAAAAGACATTCCATCAAACAAACAAACAACAACAACAAAAACAAAGGAGAGGAAAGGGAGTCCCCAGAAGTCAAATTGAGAAAGCATGTCAAGGAGGACGGAGGCACCAAGTGTGTCACACGTTGCTGCTGAGTCATTAAGATGAGGAGTGAGAACCGTCCCTTGGATTTAACATGGAGAAACATGTGAACTCGTGGGAAAAAGAAATAGGGAACTAAGTCATTGTAACCATTGTAATGTGGAGATGCTTGTCACCATGAGGAGACTCTGGTAGCTTGGTGGGGCCCAGCACCTGGATGGGGTGAGTGTGAGAGAGAATAGGAAGAGTGACATTAGAGATGACAAGTAGACATCTCCTTACAGAAGTGCTGGAAGGAGAGGCAAAAAGATGGGGCAGTAGCTAGTGGGGGTCAAAAGGAACCATTTGTCTTTTGTTCATTTGTTCATTTGTTAAGACGGAAGAAATGCCAGCCTGTTTGCACGCCGATCCAGCACTTTGAAAAGGCTGAGATCTGAGACCTGGGGTCGAATCTGCAGTCTTCCATCTTCTAGTAACGACTCTGTTATGAACCGAATGTTTGTGTCCCTACCAGATTCACGTGTAGAACCCCTGCCCCCCTCCCACCCTGTGATGGGCCTAGGAGGTGGTGGTGCCTTTGGGAAGTGATTGGCATTAGATGAGGTCATGAGGGTAGAACTGTCCCCTCCACGAATGGGATTTATGTCACTGGAGAGCTTGCTTCCTCTCTCTGCTCTCTGGGTGGAAAGACCTGGTGAGAAGTCAGAAGTCTGCAACCCAGGAGAGGGCTGTCACCAGAACCAGTTCATGGAGACTCCCAGCCTCCAGGACTGGGAGGAAGCAGTTTCTGTTGCTTAAGCCCCCAGTCTGTGGCACTTTGTTATAGCAGCATGAATAGACTAAGACGGACTCTCATCAGGACACTCTTCCACATTCTGAGCTCATCAAAGGTGAGGACTAAATGTCTTCCCTTGATTTTTGACAACTGATATATAGTAGCCACTCTGTCACTGTTTATCAAATAAATGTGCGTAAAATATTGTGTAATTTCTTTGAGTCACAGTTCCATCTGTTAAATAAAGGTAATAGCACCCAGGCCAGACTGTTGAATAAAAGAAGGCATAAGCCGTGCACAGAAAGGGGCCTGGTTCTGAGTAGATGCTTAGTGAATGTGACTTTTATTATTAGTTCAGTGCCTTCATTTTACAGATTAGGCATCTGAAGCCCAAGAAATCGTTGGCTCGAGATTGCACAGCTAGTGGCAGATCTAATCGTCTTAGGACTCACATTCCTTAGTTCTCCCCACATAATGAGGGGAGTCACCCACAATGCCAGAGGAAATGGATGTGACAGTGTCGGGGGTGGACTGGTGAGAAGCCTGGATATTAGGAATTACTAGCAGCTCTGCAGTCTCCCTATGCGTAGGTGAACCAACATGTGCCTCCCCGCTTAATTTTTGTGCGAGGTGATCCTCACACAGTGTTCTCTATTTTTTTCACGGCTTTTTTTCTTGTTTTACCAGAATTCTGGTTTTAGCGTGTTGGGTGGCAATTCTTGTTACTCTCTTTGTACCCAAGTCAAGGGACAAAGCTATGCTATCTACCTGTTTTGTTCATTATTAGTCATCATGTAATTATAAATCTTGATGGCTGATAATATTAGTTGTGATAATACGCATGCAGATCCAAAATATGTTTCTAGGCAATATCAGTATAAAATTTAATAACCTTGGAAACACCCTCTCTCACCATACTTTCAATAGATGAATAGCCTGTCCCTGGCAGGATGAATGGCAAATGTTTACTTTTGTCAACCTTTATTAGTGGAGTACTATAGGCTGCTATTCCTTTCATAAGACAGTAAATCTCCAGCCCAGTTTATAGTTTGTCTTTCATCCAAAGACCTCAAAGTAACTTTGCTAACACTGTGTCATTATTAATCATCCAACTTGCCCAGAGAGGCAAGCCGTGGTTGTTTCAGAGGGAGAAACTGAGGATCTGTGAAGGTTATGTGACTTGACTTCTTAGGGTCATGAACAGGGTCAGAAAAAAGAGCTGGGCACAGAGCCCAGATTCCTGTCTCTCAGACCGAGGACCCAGCCTTCCCCCAAAGCTCTCTAAACATTTTTTTTTAATAGAAAGTGCAATTTTCTACCTTGATCTATTAAGCAGAAATGAACTCTAAACTCTTCTTCAATCATTTGGGGGGGGGGGGAGTGGAAAACAAAGTTTATTTTTGAAGTTACTTCAAGTCATAAAATGCTTGGTTCATTATTCTCAATAATCACATTGAAATAAGTAAATAGCTTTGTAGTCATAATGATAGCTTGGTTTTAAACGGCGCCTGCGCTCCAGTTCACAGGCTACTTAAACCCTTCAGTCATTGGGGCTGCCCCTTGTTGGGACTTCCTCCCCTTCCCGCTTCCTTCACTCACACACCCTCTCCTCTATTTCTTCCGGTGTACCCAGAGCTTTCAAGATAAAAGGAACTCCTTGCTTTTGCTGGATGCAAAGAAAAACTTCTGGGCCCCCTGGAACAGGCGGTGCAATCCCACAGAATGGGATTCTCCAAGAGTTTCTTAGTGGGGGTGAGTCTAGATCCTGTTCTGCTTGGAGGTAAAGGATCAAAGTTACAAAGACTGACTGGAATTCATCAAACATTCATACAGTCCTCTAAATGTCACCCAACCGTCCCCCTCCCACCCTACCTTAGATTTACACTGGGGCTTTATAACTAGTCTGGCCAAGGGAAGGAAAAGCAGCTGAGGACAGCATTCTTCCTCTCCCTCTCCCTCAGTGTGCTGAGAAACTCTGGAGGTCACACCTTCCAGGCTGCCATAACAGAAATCTAAGTGGTGCAGCACTGGCTTAGTGGCCAGTCTGGACAGATGGCAGTCCATGATATGCGACGGCAGAAACTGAGGGAAGCGGGCCCTGCTGACTTGAAGAGCAGACCATGGGCCAACTGCATTTAGAAGCATGAGGCAGAGGTCTGCAAACTTTTGTAAAGACCCAGGTGATGAATATGTTCAGCTTTATGGGCCTTATATGGTTTCTTTTGTGACTACTCAGCTCTACCCACTGCCTCATGAAACCAGCCATAGAGAACATGTTAATGAACGAGCACGGCTATGTTCCAATAAAACTTTATTTACAAAGAAAGGAAGTGTGCTGGATTTGGCCTGCTTGCCAACTCCTGGTCTAAGGAAAAAGTCTGTATAACAGAATGCTAAGTTTGTGCTGTCCTTGCCTGCATTTGGCAAATTTCAGGTAAGAGATGGGTCTCGAAAGCACTGGCTGGTTTGCGAACAGAAGTTAAAGAAAGAGGTCAAAATGTGAGACCTCCAATTTTCCATAAGATTTAAGTAGGCTAAGGATGCTGTGTGGCCCCCGCCAAGCCCATCAGAAATGGAGAAGGAAAATAAATGAACAAGAAGGAACCTCCTGGAGAGCAGAGCAGGGGCAGAGGCAAGGATGAGAGGATTCACAGTTGAATAAAGACCTAAAAAGAGTGAAGGACAAGTTAGGTGGGTAGTTGGGGGAAAATAGAATGATAAGCAAGTACAAAGGCCCAGAGGTGTGAGTGTGCTTCATGCCTTCGAGAAACCACATGGGTGCCTGTGTGGCAGCAGAGAAAACAAGGGGTGGAGGGGTAGTAAGAGATGACATCAGAGGGGGAGAGCAGATCGGCACAGGGGGATGGTTCCTAGACAATAAATCACACAAAGCCTTGTAGGTAACTTTGAAGATGGTGACTCTTCTCAATGAGTTGGGAAGCCATAGAGAGTACTGGATCATGGGAACAAAAACACTCTGACTTCTGTTTTCAAATGGATCCTTCGAGTTGCTGGGTTATGCAAAAAAAAGTGGGAGGGGCAGGAGTGGGGAGGATGTAAACAAGAAAACAGCCAGGAGTCTAGTGCAGTAATCCAAACAAGAGATCATTCACTCATTCATTCATTCACAGAACAAGCTTTTCTTGGCCACCTCTTGAGAAGACGTCACCACAGATAATCTTATACTGATACGATGGGAGACTTCCCTTAAACAACAATGTTGTATTCATGCCATTAGAGAAAAAAAGGTTAAATGTGGTAATAGGTTGTGAGTTCTTTGAGATTTTAAAGGTTTGAAAGAGCATGAGAAAGCTTTTCGTTCGTAAGTTTTGAGGAAAGTTTTTAAAAAGATTAATTTATTTATTTTACGGGGGGGGGGGGGGGGTCAAGGGAGGTGCAGAGGGGGAGGGAGAAAGAGAATCCCAAGCAGACACCACACTGAGATGGAGTCCACCGTGGGACTCAGATCCCACCGCCTGAGATCATGACTTGAGCCTAAATCAGGAGTCAGACGCTTAACTGACTGAGCCATACAGGCGCCCCACTTTTGAGGGAATTTTTAGTAAAACTTTTGGCTTATGAATTTGAGGAATGAAAGATAATTTAAGATCAGATGACATCTCCCCTATGTTATTTGTTATATTATACAGTAAGACACTTTTTTTTAAAGATTTTATTTATTTATTCATGAGACACAGAGAGAGAGAGACAGAGACAGAGAAAGAGAGACAGAGAGAGGCAGAGACACAGGCAGAGGGAGAAGCAGGCTCCATGCAGGGAGCCCGACGTGGGATTCAATCCCGGGTCCCCAGGATCACGCCCTGGGCTGAAGGCGGTGCTAAACTGCCAAGCCGCCTGGGCTGCCCCAGTAAGACACTTTTAATGTAAATCTCTCTCTCCCCTACCAGGAAGCCAAAGCTGTAAACAAATGCAATGTGTGATTTTAGATTGGACCCTGAATTGGGGAAAAAAAAATCTATAAAAGCATTATTAAAACAATTGGCAGGATGCCTGGGTGGCTCAGTGGCTGAGCATCTGCCATCAGCCCAGGGCGTGATCCTGGGGTCCTGGGATTGAGTCCCACATTGGGCTTCCTGCACGGAGCCTGCCTCCCCCCCTGCCTGTGTCTCTGCCTCTCTCTCTGTGTCTCTCATGAATAAATAAAATCTTTAAAAAAATCAATCTATAAATAAAACAATTGGCAATATTGGAATATGGACTATAGATTAGATAATAGTACTATAGTGATGTCCCATTTTCTGAATTTTATCATTTATGAATTTATTATTATACAGCGTTTATATAAGATAAATATCCAGGGGAAAGGAGAGAAAATGAGTGGGAAATATCAGAGAGGATGACAAACCATGAGAGACTCCTAACTCTGGGAAACGAACAAGTGGTAGTGGAAGGGGAGGTGGGCGGGGGAATGGGATGACTGGGTGACCGGCACTGAGGGGGCACTTGACGGGATGAGCAGTGGGTGTTATACAATATGTTGGCAAATGAAACTCCAATAAAAAATTTACAAAAAATAAAATAAAATAAAATAAAATAAAATAAAATAAAATAAAATAAAATAATCACAGGAATTTAAAAAGTACAGCCTAGGGAATAGAGTCAGTACTATTGTAACAACGTTGTACAGGGACAGGTGGCGATTATACTTCTCATGGGGAGAGCTGAGTAATGTACCAAATTGTTGAATCGCTAAGTTGTAGGCCTGAAACTAATGTAACATTGTGTGTTGACTATACTTGAATAAATAATTTAAAAATTCAAAAAAAAAGATAAATATCCATGTTCTTGGGAAATATACACTGTGTATAAAATCTAAAGGGGCACAATGCATACGGAAGGGGCATAATGTATTTAACTGATCCCCAAATGACTCAGAAAGAAATATGTACAATACATGTGTGTGTGTATGTGTGTGTGCACAGATGGATCGTATGTGTGCATGTGTATATGTAGGGGTGTGTATTATGTATATATGTATGTGCGTGTGTATATATATATATATGAACAAATATGACAAAATATTAACAATCAGTGCTTCTAGATAAAAGTGTTCAAGGGCTGGGGCGCCTGGGTGGAGCAGTCGGTTAAACACCCTACTCTTGGTTTTGGTTCGGGTCGTGCTCTCAGGGTCATGAGATCAAGCCCTGCGTCGGGCTCTGCTCCCAGCATGGAGTCTGCCTGAGACTCTCTCCTTCTCCTTCTGCCCGCCCCACTCCCTGCCTCTCTCTTTCTCTCTCTCAAATAAATAAATCTTTTTAAAAAGCACACAAGGGCTTTATATATTATTCTTGAAATTGCTGTGCTAAGTGTGAAATTATCCCCCCCCTCAAAATTTTTAAAAACATTTTATAAACACTACTAAATCAAGTTCACTCCCCAAAAAGTTACGCTAGTTAAGCTATAGAGGCCCCCTTCCAAAGGAAGCAGTAGAAATATTTCCAGCCCCAGAGGACATTACAGCATCATCTGAAAGGAAGGATTCTGAGTCTTCTCTGCTTGAACGCTTCCTTTTCCAACCAGAAGCTGATAAACCTTCTCTCCCTGCTGGGTCCCAGGGTCTCATTGTCATCTCAACCACTTGACATGGCTGGTTCTCAAATTTGGTCATAACTTAGCATCGCTGAAGAGTTTGAAATATGACTGATGCTTGGGGTCTTCCTACCTCCAGAGGGTCTGAATCATTGAGCGTTGGCTGTGGGTGGCCTGGGCATCCGGATTTTTTAAAACTCCTTCATGTGATTCTTTCATGCAGCCAACTTGGAGAACCCACTAAGTAAGCTACACCATGTTGCCTCCTGCTCTCAGCTGGGCTCGGAGCCTGGTAGGACCTGCGTATGCTAGAATCACCCCATCTCTGGCTCTGTCCTTTGCCAGTGAGTACCCTTCTTTGACTGATGGCTTTGGGGTCCCATCTGGGACACAGGACTGCTGGGGCTTGGAAGGTCCATCCTGGAGGGCCTCCTGCATCACCAAGACCCTCATCTGCTCTAGGGTTTCAACTACAGTCAAGCTCAGCACTAGAGGAGTGGGTGGGGGTTGTTGGACATTATGTGGGAAGGGGACCCTTTGCAAGAGCGACCAGTGGAGGCAGAGTCCCGAGGGTGCCTTCAGGAACTTTCCTTTCAGTTCACATCTCTGTTCTTTCCTGAAAGCCTAGGACCATTTCTCTAAAGGCCACTCGTCAACAACTGATGATCATGGGACGGGTCCCTGACTGACACACAAAGTGGTCAAGAGGGTGACACCCAAATCTTTCCTCCCACATGGGTAGTAGCTCTCTGTTCTCTCTCCCCGTTCGGCCACTCTCCTACATCCTTCGAAAAAAAGTTCTTTCCAGCAGCCTCAGCAGGCCAGTTCAGAGCAGCCTCTGGCATCACTCTGCACACGCACTTTCCATCTCTAATCGCCCCTGCTCCCCTATTAAAAGATACATTTTCAAAGCAATGGGAGCAAGTTACTCATTCAAATGCTGTTAACAAATAACAGGATTAAAGTGTGTAATAGGTAGGTACTCAGCTTTGAAAATTTGCCCCGAAGAGTTAAAATTTCTGCTTCATTGGAAAAGGGTGTGTGTGTGTGGGGGGGGAGGGCGGGAAAGTCCTGGTGGGAGGAATTTTCAGCCCCGGAATTTTATGTCTGATCTCCCTCCCCTGCATCTGAGCTGGAAGGCGAGATGCAGGGTGCGATTGCAGGAGAGGGGGCCTGGGGACAGTTCTGGGGCCTGCAGGTGCGCGGGGCTGCACGGCGGCGAGGGCTGGTCCCCCACCCAAGCGGGCGCACACCCGCCAGGACTTGCCGGAGCCCATGGCAGGGGAGTGGCCTTGTAAATACTCTCAGGAGGATCACTCCTTGTTGGATGGGATGATGGAGGGCAGAGTGTGGAGGTGCTGCAGCCCAGGCTTCAGGTGGAAGGCTTCTCGGAGAAAGTCCACCAAGGAAGGGCTGAGCCGGTGATGGGGAGGCAGGCTGGTGCACATGGCAGCGGCGCCCTGCCACGACCTCCCCGCAAACTCAGGAAGGCCCTACACCCTACACCTTCCCACTGTTCCTGCCACCTCCCCAGCAGCCCGGAGCCCAGAGCCTGCACCCTCTCCCACCTCTATTTTAATTATTGATTTTATTTTATTTTTTTAATATTTTATTTATTTACTCATGAGACACACACACATACACACACACAGAGAGAGAGAGAGAGAGAGAGAGAGAGAGAGGCAGAGACACAGGCAGAGGGAGAAGCAGGCTCCATGCAGGGAGCCCGATGTGGGACTTGATCCCGGGACTCCAGGATCAGGCCCTGGACTGAAGGCGGTGCTAAACAGCTGAGCCACCAGGGCTGCCCTGATTTTCTTTTAATACACATTTCCTGAAGTTCTCTAGTCTGAGGGCATGACACTGAAGTCCTGTGCTAGGAGACGTCCTCCACCAAGGGGACAGCCACACCCTCCAGGGAGGCTGAGGAGTCTGGGCCACATAGTACGAGCTCAATCAAAGGCTGTGCTTTCAAAAACCATGCAGGCCCCCAGAGTGGTATTATGAGGTAAACTGTGAGCCCCCAAATGGGGTCAGTAGTAAGGCCACAAGCATGGTAAGGATAAGACTCCACCCTAGGGCAAGAAAGGGACCTCACCTGTGTTGGTCAATCACCAAGGAGTCTCAGGTTTGGCTCTTCTGTGGCCAGGTGTGAGTTGAAAAGAGTTCTCATGGCGTAGGAATTCAGAAAATATCGATGAAAGGAAGAAACAATGACTGGATTAGAGGTGAGAGAGGGGGTGTGATGACCAAGGCCAGTGTCTCCAGAGCCGGTAGGCAGAGAGCTGAGGAGGCAGGCCAGGCCGGTGCACACAGGAGGGCCACTCAGACCCCTCCGGAGCCTCAAAGAGGGTTGCAGGGGAGGGATGGGGGGTGCAAAGAAGCCTAATGTGAAGGGCAGGAAGAGAGGAGTCAGGGGTCAAGTTCTCAAATTCTCCTTTACTAGTGGTGAGAACAGCAGGCTCTCCTCCGGGGGGAAATACAGTCCCCCTAATGTCCCATCACGGATTTGACCTCCTCAGCCCCCCCAAACCTGCCCAGGCCACCCACCAACAGAGACTCACAGATTACAGCCTGAGAGAAGCATTCAGGCCCCAGCCCAGTGCTTTACATATCTCGCCTCCCAATCTAGACAGCTCTGCCCTGGTTCCCTGTGATCCCACACCCGGGCTCTCTCTGCATAAATCGCCGTCAGTGTCTTTGTCATAGATCCAGTTGACACCGATCTACATTTTTGTGATAATATTTTAATGACATTTGTATTTACCCGTGGATTTTCATATCTCGAGTGTCATCCTGAGAAGGACCGGAGGCAGCCTCTAAAGTTGCGGCGCGGGAACCAAGGAATCTGGCTTCCCCCCTGTTTCGAAATAGCTATGCCAGGATCCACAAAACGTAGATGATTTTTTTTTTTTAAGTTTCATTGTACAAACACATACAGAGCACCTTTGAAATCTGGCTCCACGTTTTATTTTTTTTTTTAATTATTTATTTTATTTGAGACACGCAGAGACAGAGGCAGACAGAGAAGCAGGCTCCATGCAGGGAGCCTAAGGCAGGACTCCATACCCAGACCCCGGGATCACACTCTGTGGCTCCAAGTTTTAAAATAGATGCATTTTATTTTATTTTTATTTTATTTTATTTTTTTAGATGCATTTTACTTACCATCCCCAGAAGCCTCAGGCAGCTTTGGGCACCCGGGCAGCCACCTGTCAGCAGCCTGAGACACGCTGGGCCCTCCCGCAAGGCGCTGCCCATCCTCCACCTGGAGTTTGGACCTGGAGCTTAGGATGTCAGGAAGCGAGGCCTTCTTGATTTTGTTCCTTTCATTAAATGACCAGGAAAAATGAGATACAAAGGTTGATTTGGAGAGAGGGATGTGGTGCAGCCCGGAGGGGCAGCAGAGCAGGAGGGGTCTCCCTCAGAACCTTCCCCAGCCCCAGGGGACCCCCATCCCATCCTAACCACTCAGCCCCTGTGGGACCTGCAGTCTTTTGCTTCAAGGCCTCTTGGCCCCAGCCCCCACCCCAGGCAAGGTCCAGCCTTGTCCTTGGAGGGTTTGATGTGTGGGGTCCCGCCCTTGGGATCACTCAGGCCGTGGGAACCCGGCAGGCTCCCTTTCCCACTTTCCCACAGGTGGCTTCTGGGCTTGCGACAGGTCGGGCTTCTCTGGGTTGCCTCTGTGAAACTCAGGAATGTCCCTGTGCCCTTGCCTGACCCTGAGGCAAGGAGTGGGCCTCCTCTTTCTGCGGGGGACTCAGGGCCAGATCCGTTCTTTCCCTCCTCACTCAAAGGGCAACCGAGAGGGCTATGGGCACAAAAAGAGGCATTTTTCTTTGTGTCTAGTTTTCTGTATTGTTTTCTGGTTGGCTGTTCATACATTTAAAACGTATACCTTTCCTCTGGAAACATCCGAGGGGCCTCACAGAAAGCATGACATGGGAGAGAGTTTGCAAACATCGTCGGAAGCCGAATATTTGCTTGCAAGTGCCAGAATGGGCTTGGAGGCCGGGAATGACAGATGAGCTTCCGTGTGTGGGAACGCTGGGCCTCCGTTGCCCTCATTGCATTTTATGGCACCGTCAGGGTCAATGTGGTCACCACATCTCCTAAAGGCAGCAAGGCTCAGAGAAATGCAAGAAACTGCCCCAAGCCCCACAGCTATGCAGTGGTAAAAGCAGGGTCAGAATCCAGATGGGGCAGGTCTAGATCCCTGCGCCCCGACACCGCAGAGAGTGCGTCCCCTGTGCTGTCACTGCCTTGGCCGCTGGGCCTTGCGCTCCCAAGCCACGGAGGCAAGGCTAAGTTATGCACAGGCTCAATGAATCTCGGCCCTCAGGGGGGCTGAGGAGCCTGGTGTGGGTTTTCTGGTTTGGCTTTAACAGTGAACCCCCGTCGATGCTTCACATGGGGCATTGCTGCCTGCTCCAGGGGTGCATCCGTGGTTACTGCCTCTCAATTCCGTGGACTATGAGAAATTGCAGCCTTCTCTCTTATTTCGACACCTGTGCACTTTAGGGCCGGCCTCGGGACGCTCCTCAATGCAATCCAATGCTATAGGGCTGCGAGAAGCTGATGGGAGCCTGGAAGAGTGCTCGTGCTCACTGAAGGCGGTCCCCCCAGGCCTGAATCCCTGCGGCGATGTTTGCAAAAAAAAAAAAAGAAGAAGAAGAAGAAGAAGGGGTGGGGGAAAGAGGTTTGCAAAGTCCTTTCTTTGCTTGGGGGTGGGGTGGGGAGATGCAGGCGAGGTCGCAGCCCTTGGGCGGATGCGGGTTTTCCTGTTTGCTGGCCTCCTGGAGAGCAGTGCTGGGCCAAGGCCCTAGGGAAACTTCTTTCCACCTGACAAAGCAAAGGCCAATAGAAAGGTATTTTCTTTTTTTCTTTCTTTCCTTTTGTAGGGGCAGAAAGAACTTGTGAAAAGAGCGTGCCTTTTTGGAAACTGGGTAGATCAGGGTTCCAATCCACATTTTCCCACCCAGAATTACACCAAGTTAACATTTTGGAATCCAGGTTCCCATGGGTGCCACGCAGAGGAAAATAGAGCCCTGGCTGGCGCGCTGCGAGGATCCCAGGTCACGCCGAGCCCATGGAGGTCGGGGTGAGGGTGGGGCTGCACCTGGCCCGGGCGCAGGCTCCATCCACAGAGAAAGGACCAGCTCAGATTCACTGGGGGGGGGGGGGGGGGGGGGGGGAACAGCACCTGCCGCAGCAGGCGCCGGGGCTCAGGAGTGTGGAATTTCTGGTTTGCAGTGAAAAGAAGCCAAACAGATAACCAGCCAGCAGCACCCGCACCCCTGTCGCCTGCCCACCCGCCCCATGACCCCAGAAACCTTCGGAAAAGTCGGCTTCCAACCTAGTCCTCGGGGCAAGGAGGCCTGACAATGGCACTTTACTGCCCTCTGCTGCCCACCTGGAAAACTCGCTGCGAGCCTTCCGCAGCTTGGCTCCCCTAAAATCCCAAGGAGTTTGGCCCCATAAAATCCCAAGAGGTTTGTCCCCCTGAAATCCCAAGGAGTTTGGACCCCTAAAATCCCAAGGAGTTTGGTTCCCTAAAATCCCAAGAGGTCTGGCCCCCTAAAATCCCAAGGAGCTTGGCCCCCTAAAATCCCAAGAAGTTTGGCCCCCAGCACTTGCCCAAGCCTGCTCAACAGTGTACCCCAAAGATGAGGGTAGTACCTGGACCAGCCATAAAATCTGGGGGGTCCAGTGAAAAACACAGGGAGCCTTGTTAGGATGTGTATTAAGAATTTCAGGACAGCGACAACAGAGCATTAAACCAAACCATGGGCACTTCTGAGGGTGGCGCCCTGTACAACTGCAGGTGTCTGTCCCCTGCCCACGAGGCTGGCTTTGCTTCATTACTACCTGCTCCTGACATTGAACTTCTGGGTGTGTGGCATAGTCCCAACAGTGCCCCGAGGACCGGAAATCTAGTAGAACAGGTCCGGGGGACAAGAGGTGGGGAGAGGGCCTCCCCTCACAAGCCAGACTGGAGGCGCGGAGTGTCTACTCTGTCCATCCACTCTGTCCCTGTGCGCTGCGGGGTGTGAGGAGGCCACGAAATAGCAGGCCTTGTCCTGGCTTGGGAACCAAGCGACACTCAGGAATTGGACAGATGGAGTTTCAAATGTCAACATTAGTGCAGAACAGCCCCCCCGCCCCCCGACAGTGCTCACCTGTAACTAAGGTGTGTGCCAAACTCCACCCTCAAATCCCACCAGCGGGAGCCACCCGAGGGGCAATGCGGCGCAGTCGCTGTCGCCCACTCGCCAGGGAAGTCACTGTGCCTCCCGGGGCACCAGAGCGGTGGGGAGAGTGTCAGAGCGCCTGGGAAGAAAGGAAGCACTTCAGGTATTTACAGCAAAGGGAATTTGATGCAGGGCATGGGGCCCCGGTGGTGGAGGTGCTGCGAGGTCAAGCACAAGAGTAACAGGAAGAAGTCACCCCCATTTTTAGGATGGAGGGGTGAAGGGCTAAGCTGGCCTTGGCGCGAGGGTGGGGGTGGTAGGTGGCAGGTGGCAGGTCGCTGGCATCAGCTGGAACCTTGTGGGTCCCTCAGACAGGAGCTGGGGTCACGGAGGAAATATGGGGGCTGCCCTTCCAGGAAGAAGGGGTGGGGGGCGGACAATGGCCTGGCTTCTCCCCCCTTCCCCCCCTTCTAGGACCTTCAGCTGCCATGCTCACGCGGCTGAGCGGCAGCTGAAGCAGGGGCCTGGGCCAGGTACCCGCCAGGGAGCTGTTGCCCTGCCTTTCCCGCCGTTCCTGAGCCCTGGACGCAGCGCTCCCTGGACGGTTCTAAACTCAAATGGTTGCCCTGTGGGAGACTGTCGGACAAGAGGTAAATTCTGTCCCATGACGCGAGACGTCCCTCCCAGGCCAGACCACTCCTAAGCCACATGCCCTCCTACCGCCCTTTGTCTTGCCTGCCAGCTTATGTCATTATTCTAGTCTCCTGGTCTCGCTTCCTCCCCGAGTGTCCTTCGCCCACACCATCCCCCCACCGACACCCTGCATTCTCGTCACCAGAGTCGTGCTTCTACTTTTTCTTCTTGTCTACCCTGTTTCCTTCTATTCTTCTTCTTCTTTTTTTTTTAAGATTTTATTTATTCATGAGACACACACACACACACACACACACACACACAGAGAGAGGCAGAGACACAGGCAAAGGGAGAAGCAGGCCCTGTGCAGGGAGCCTGACGCGGGACTCGATCCCGGGTCTCCAGGATCACACCCTGGGCCAAAGGCAGGCACCAAACCGCTGAGCCACCCGGGCTGCCCACCCTCCTCTCTTTTTGCATACTTTGCCCCTCCTTCTGTCTTGCTTTCCTGCCTATTAATGAGCAGATTGAAGTCAAGTTCTTTGTGTTTTTTAGCTGCTACTGTTTTCCAATAATTTTTTTAAAAAGATTTTATTTATTTGAGAAAGAGAGAGCACAAGCAAGGGGGAGGTGTAGATGGAGAGGGAGAAGCAGACGTCCCGCTGAGCAGGGAGCCCTATGCTGGGCTCAATCCCAGGACCCTGCCATCATGGCCTGAGCCACCCCAACACCCTCCAATACATATTTCTTAAATATCAATCATACTGTAACCATTAACCCCAACTGCCACCTAGAGGACCCCAAATCCAGGTGTAACCAATGGAAACCAGGTCACACTTTCTTTACCAAGCCATGAGGTGGCATCTCGATTCCTCAGCAGGATTGGGAGAGCCGTGCAAAAGCTCGAAACCTGTACACAAAAATTAAGCCTCTTAATATTCGCCCCTAGAACATCAGTCAGCCTTCTGTTTGCAGTAACGATTGCACCAGATTTTACTGGACAGGCATCACATAAAGTGGAAGCCCTGAAAGTGCTGGAGAGTGAAGGGCAGCAGGTAGATTTTGGTGGGAGGTCCGTGTAGAGAGAGAGAAGGTGGAGAAAGTGAGCTCCCCATTTCTCTTGGTTCCAGCCAGGGCCAGGTGCAGGCCACGTCCTGCAGCCCAGTGGTGGTGCTGCTGGAAAAGCAGGCATCCTTTTAGCCAATGAAAATAGAAGCCTGAGTCCAGGGCAGCTACCACTGCTAAAGGGAGGAGAGGGAGTCCTGAAAGGGGAAAAGCCAGAGAGGGGATCCCTAATTCTACTGGTTTTATCTCTGGGCCCTCCCCCTCTCCGGGGCTGTGCTTACAGAGAACAGATGCAAAGCATCTCAGCTAAAGACGAAAGAGTGACTGGGGTTGCTGTCCAAGAAATAGCTTTTCGTTAAGAGTCCAATCAAGGGAAGCACCTGTTAAAACAAAGTGAAATAACACCCATTAGGGGAAAAGAAAATCAGAATTTAGAGCCTCCACAATTAACATTAATTATATATACAAATCCAAATTAACCAACATAGGAAGAGCCAGAAAAATGGGATATACTCTGGAGTGAAAAGACATTATGTGAATGGAATCAAACACAAAGAACTATATTCTTGCTGTATGATTCTGTGAAATTCTAGAAAAGGCAGTATTACAGGGAGAGAAAGCAGATCTGTGTTGGCTCGAGGCTGTCAGGGGAGGGTATGGATTACAGAGGGGTCGGGGAACCTTTTTGGAAGTAAGAGATATGTTCTATATCTTGATTGTGGTGATGCTTAAACTACTACATCTAGTTGTCCTAATTCACCAAATTTCACTCTTAAAATGTATTGGAAACTGTATCTCAATAAAATTGGAGAAAAAGTAAATGAAAAAAAGAATCACAGCCAGCGGGCTCTTTCTCAGGACTGCAAGATATTGGTCCATATTTTCAAGTTCCTTTGTATTCATTTCATGGTCCATTATACAAATGAATCAGAATTCATTTTTAATTCTACTGTTGCTAGGTATTCGTAGTATTTCCTCCTCTTCCTCCTCCTCCCCCTTCTCCTCTCCTAACTCCTCCTCCTCCTTGTTCTTTTTTTCTGATTGGACTGTCCCTGCAACACTTTTGAAAGTATTTGTTACAAACTGAGGTATCATTGTAGATGATACATGCCGACCTTTCTTCAGTAATGCTGGATTGTTTTCTAAGGTGGTTGTACCAACTGAGACGTCTACTAGCATGTATGAAAGTTCCACTGGTCCATATTTTTGCCCGTATTTGATATTTATCAGATTTGAAAAGTTTAAATCTGCTGGGCAAATCTTATTTTAACTTGCATTTCTCTTCTTACGAAAGGAGTTGAGTATCTTTCCATATGTTTATTGGCTATGCAGATCTCTTTTCAGGGCAAGGGACTATTAAGTCTTTCTCCATTTCTGACTGGGTTATTTTACACATTAATTCATGAGGCCCTTTGTATATTATTTATATGTTATTATCCCTTGTCATAAATATTACAAACATCTTTTACTGTATGGCAGTTATTTTCACTACCTTTGTAATCAACAGAATTTATGAGTTATAATTAGTCTGCCATTTTCCCCTTTGGGTCTTTTTTTTTTTTTTTTAAGAACTTTTTGCCTAACTAAAACTTTTGAAAATGTTGTTTACTTCTAGAAACTTTATAGTTTTGCCTTTCTTATGTACATCTTTAACTTACCTTGAACTGATTTCAGGGCATGCCGTGAAGTCAAGATACATTTTCCCTTTTCCCTATGGTTAAGCAATTTTTCCACCGACAGTTATAGATCTGTCTCTTTGTACCCCCACCAATCTACAGCGCCATTTCTGTCATGTAGCAAGGCTTTATATATGTTTGGGTCTTTTTCTGATCTCTTTAGTCTATTCCATTAGCGAATTTGTCTAACTCTGCATTATCAGCACAGTTTTATCTACTAGGGCTTTATAATAAATGCCAGTGTTGTGATAGTCTCCTATAACAGTCACAGAATCAGGACACAGAAATCACAGTAGGTACTGTGAAAATGGAAAATGGAATATAAAGAATTGTTAACTAGTGACTAAAAGTGCTTAACTATTAAAAGGGGTAAAGGAAGACTTGAAGAGTCCAGATGTAGCAGGCAGTTACTACATCCACGATGAAGAAGGGACAAAGAAGGAACTAGACCTTTGGAGAATCACACACCCTCCCAATCAAAGGCTGAAGTCTACGCAACCTGCTTGTTGCAAAGAAACTTGACAGGGGGTATGGGCCAGAGCTGATGTGTAGAGATGGTCTACCACTGCCATGGGATGTGGAGCGGGTCTGTTGAAGCTGCCTACTTAGCCCCTGAGGGCACAGTCAGAGCCACTGTGGAAGTGGTCCCTTGGAGGCCCACAGAAGTGCCCACAGTGAGGGAAAGGGTGGCCTGAGGGCACAGCTGGAGCTGCTTCACCAGGGCTGCTGGGCTGCTGCTATAATAATAATGGGGGACTGAGCCCAGAAAGGAAAGGCCTTCTTGCCACTGTCGCCTTGCAGTATAATTCCAGTGCCCTCTATTGGCAAAGGAAAACACAGTGCCAGCTGGTAGGGAAGAGGTGTTGGCGTCCAGCTCCACTCTCACAGAGGGCCATAAAGGTGGATTTGGAGATAAGACAAAATTAGCTGATAACTGGCACAGTCTTCTCATTTGTTCTTACATTCAAAAGTTTCCTAACGATTTTTGGTCCCTTGCATGGCCGTGCGCCTAAGTTAGGGAGTGAGAGAACTGAATTTTTACTTGGATTTTGTTTAATCTATAGATTTACTTGGTGGAACCGACAGCTTTACACAATTCATTCTTCCATTTCATGAATATTTGGATCTTCATGTATTTAGGTCTTCCTTAAAGCTTTCCAATAGCATTTTTATCATTTTCTCTATAAAGAGCTCTTACGGCTTCTGCTAGGTTTATACTTCAGTACTTCATATTTTTAAAGCAAATGGTATATTTAAAATGTTCTATTTCTTGCTATTATACAAAAATGCAATTCATTTTTGGTATGTTGTTTTGTACCCAGCAACATGTTAAACTTACTTCCGTATTCTAGTAATATATCTATATATTCTTTTGGATTTTCTGCATGTATAAGTTTATCTTCCAAGAATAATGACAGATGAGATTCCCGTTCTTAAGTACTTCTTATTCTTGCCTTACTCTACTGTCTAGAACCTCAGTATGTTGAGTAAAAGTGGTAGTTACAAGCATCTTTGCCTCATTCTCAACATCGAAGGAAATGCCACTGCCATTAGCATAAAATAAGTTGGGGAGTAGATGTAGAACCAAGCTTTATACACCTTCTTAGATACCCTTGACTGCCTCCTTTCCCTGCCTTGACTGGCATCCCGAACATGCCAGGTTTTCCCTCCACTTTTAGACTTTAATGAAATACCACCAAGTTACAAAATATGGGATCTGAATTCCTGAACGGCTCCTAAGAGGTGGATGATGCCACCCAGAGGGACAGGCAATTGTATCCCTATGGGCTGATGACCAGTGAGAACTGGGAGATGGAAGTTACCTGATAGCCAAATTACTCCCTTTCTCCACTCCCATGGACTACTTCATGATACTGTTCTTCCTGGAAACCCTGCAAGTAAAGTCCACACAACAATGGTCTCATATGCTGAACCACCTAATATGTCTATTCAACTCATTGTAACGTGATTAATGCATCACATTGCACTTCATAAGATTTCCCTTTACTTCCATTTCCCTCTCATCTGCTCTGCCAATTTTGCATTTCCCAAATAGTTTTAGAATCTTAATCCTTGCCTCAGGCTCTGCTCTCTAGAAGCCCTAGCTAAGACCAAATAGTACTCTTTATTCTTTGCATTTAAGTATTGTAGGATTTTGTTTCTTGGAAGTTTGATAATGCTCCCTAGTGAACTATTTAAGTCTGAGTCTGTTAGGAACTAGTGTTTCACTTTCTCTAAGGGTTGTAAGACTACTGTCTTCAGAATTTCTAGTTCTAGTTTTCTAAGAACTCATTACTTTTATCTATCGTTACACATTTATTGGCATAAAATTTATATTTTTATCTCTTTCATTGCACTTTTATTAATATCTATAAGATCCGTAGTGATGTTCCTATTTTCATTGCTGTTACTGATTTTGTCTAGTTGGTTCTCTCTCTTCCTCTCCTTTCCTTACTGATCATGCTAAGGGTTTGTATATTTTGTTAGTATTTTTGAAGAACCAACTTTAGACTCTGTTGATCTCTACCATGTTTGTTTTCTATTTCATGAGTTTGCTCTTATATTAGTTCCTTCCTTTTTTTGTTTATTTTGTGCTTTTTAACTTCATGAATTGAATGCCTTGCTCATAAGTTTATAGTCTTTCTTCTTTTCTAATATGCATGCTTCTAAGCAGTTGGTCTAGCACTCTCTAAATACTGCTTTAACTGCATTCTACATATTTTAGTAGGTGGTATTTCTTTAACATATAGTTTCAAGTATTTCTTAATTTCCATGACTTGTTTTTCTCATGTGTTAGAAATGTTTAAGAATTCCCAAATATATGGGGCTTTTCTAAAGATCCTTTTTATATTGATTTCTAACTTAATTGCGTGTGGTCAGATAACATTTATATTACAGCAATCCTTTGAAATATATTGACACTTGCTTAATTTGCCAAGAACATTTTTTTTGTTTTGTTTTTTAAAGATTTTATTTACTTATTCGAGAGAGAGAGAGGCAGAGACACAGGCAGAGGGAGAAGCAGGCTCCATGCAGGGAGATGTGGGACTCCAGGATCACACCCTGGGCCGAAGGCAGGCGTTAAACCGCTGAGCCACCCAGGGATCCCAAGAACATGGTTTTCATATATTCTATATAGTTGATAAATTACGAATGACAGTGTTGTGAGATAGATTGCACGTACACACACACATGTAATCAAGACTTCAATTTTCCTACATATTTCCTGACATTTGTCTGCTTATTCCATCAATTACTGAAAGATGACTCTGGATCTTTGTGGTTCTCTCATTTTTATGTTAAGATAGTTTCATTAAGCGCATACCAATGTACAATATTTCATCTTTATAGGGAATTTAACATCTTATGTATCTTATATGAAGTGAAATATTTAAGACTTAATCTTAATGTCTATTAAGGCATCCAAACAAACTGCACTCAAGTCCTTTTTTCAAGATCTACTTCTGGGACCACCTAAATGAAGACAGTCATTCCCCTGGAATGTTGTAGCACCACAATCACTAAGACTGCCACCTTTGATAAACTGGCAGTGGATCTACAAGGAAAGGGACACACTAATCTATGCAAGCTCTAGCATGTGAGGGTGGTATTAATTTATAATTGTGGGATAGGCTGATTATTGCTAAGTGCAATTAGTGCACAGAAAGAAGAAAATGCCATGCTCAACTCAGGGCATGGTGTAAAAGATCTTCCTGGCAGCATTTGAAAAACTCCTTAGCTCATGCAGCTGGACGACAGACTGACGAAAACCAAGCCAAAAATTACAAATAAAGCTGAACTCACAGCCTTCACAAGTCTATGTTACAGTCAGGCCCTAAAAGTAAGTAGTGGCACCCTGAAATGTGGAGTGGGGACATTAGGGTGGAAACACTGAGAGCTTTGAACCCAATTCCTCTGAACCCTCTGGGCTACTAGGTCTACTTGCTCTTGCTGGGATAGCAGCCTATCCGGTATGGAGACCATGTTAAGGCCTCAACTGAAATCGATGCCTCAGAAGAGGAAGTACTAGCCTCCCCAAGATCTGCCCCACCTCGCCAATTACTCGTGTAAAACCTCAGCATGCCCAGTGCGGAAATTTTGTCTTTAATTCAGGAGGAAATGGCTCATCACCAGGAGTGCAGGATTTGGCCAGTCTATACTCTTCTTCCCTGCAGGAACTGGCAAAACATGTCTGGAAATGAATTTTGAGGACATGAGATGAGACTGGATCAAGGCATTTATTGGTATAGGTCACAGTCTTCTACAACTCAGAATATCCTGGCAAGAACATGTAGAGATGATCCTGTGTTAGCTGGATGATGTGCTGCTGAGTGGCGCCTTGAAGGTTGGAGGAAATAATGGTGTAGAAGAAATGTAGAGGTGCTGGAACTGCCTTGGTACTTGGTGCTGGGGCAGAGCTCAGAAAGTTCAGAGGCAACACTTGGGGGTGAGGGCAGGGTGGTGGTTATAATTTAAGAGAACACCTACCACCTATGTGCCCCAGAAGGCCAAGAAAATAGTCCCGCCGCTAAAATAGCAAATGCACTAGAGAAAAGGGCATAAGCATTGCTAAGAAACTGTGGCAGCCTGCAGGCCAAGGTTGATGGCAAGAGACACTGATATGGAACGGATTTTCCTTGTGTGTGAGAGAAGATTCTGGAACAGCAGAGATCAAGTGGCAGCAATTAGCAGATACAAAGCAGTATCTTACCATAACTTAGCAAGGTATGGAAACCAAGAACCTGGCTCCATTTTACATTCTGTAAAAATGGCTAGTGGACCATGGCGAGATAGGGACAAGACAGATAGGTGGCCATCAGAGGTGTTGCTTGACTGTTATTAGTCATAAAATAGCAAGATTAGGTGACCAGATGGCAGCTGCTACAATGAAAAATCACTGTCTATCATGCATCCTTTTCAGATCTAAGCCTGTTTTTAGACCCATAACTAACTGATCAAGGCTGGGATACTTGAGGAAGAATGCTATGATTCCACATCAAGGGCATCAAAGGAATCGATAGCCAATTGTTAGAATACCTACACACTGGGGAACGGCATACACAGACATCTTTTTAGGACCTTGCTTTTTTGGCTTAGAATGGGAGGTAGAAAACAGTTTTAAGGTAAAGAGCCAGGTAGCAATTATTTTAGGCTTTATGAGCTATAGGGCCTGTTGCAACTTATCAACTATGCCATTGTAGCATGAAAGCAGCCATAACAGCAAGTAAATAGTAGGGGTTGGTAGCGTGTTTTAATAAAACTTTACTTGCACAAATAGCAGGCCACATTTGGCCCACAGACTGTCAAAATCCCTGGCCTTGAATGCAATGTTTTCATAAAAATTCAGTGTGTGCTTAGAAATAATGTATAGTCTCCCAATTGTTGTGCTCATTACTTATTTTGGAAACTAGAACAGCACATTAAATTATGCTGTTTAAATCCCCTGACTTATGTGTGCCTATGTGTGTTTTGAGTCTGCTTTATCTATAAAAAAACCCAATGAGTTTAGTTCCTCAAAAACTTCTGCCTATAGACTTCAATTTCACTTTATAAATTTGAACCTATGTTATTAGGTGCATACAAATTTAGTCTTTATTTTTCCTGGGCAATTAAAACTTGTATCATCTTGAAATAATCCCCATGAGCTCCAGTAATAGTTTTTTTCCTCTAGCTATGCTACTGTGAAAATAGTAAAGCTATATCAGCTTTCTTTTGTTTTATGGTATATTTTTCATCCTTCGTTTTCAACCTTTCTATGCCTTTATACTCTAGTTGGTTCCTTATCAACACAGAACACAATTTAAAAGCCTGAGCTTCTTGGGAGCCAAAGCAAATAGGAGATTGTTTACTGAAAAGAAAAAAAAAATGCAGTCAGGTTGCCGGCAGGCTATTTGCTAGTTAAAACAACCTAGATATATCTGACATATAAGATATTAAACAGAACAAAGGTGTCTTTAAAGGCAGTTTAAAAAAACTCTAAGGCTTCACAGGCTTACACAATATTGTTTTTTTAATTGGAATTTTATCAGTGGCTCACTGATGACTTAACGACAGCAGCTAATTTGGCTTTCCATCAGTAATAGCTATGTTTATTAGTCTACTGCAACAGGAAGGCAGAAAGAAATGATCAGGGGTTCACAGCAAAGTTGCTCCCTCAAGTTACTAGAAGCCCTTGTTTATCCTCCCCTTTGCTCTTTAAATCCCTTTAGTCAGGTAGCCTGGGTGGCTCAGTGGTTTGGTGCCTGCCTTGGGCTCAAGGCCTGATCCTGGATCCTGGGTCCCAGGATCGAGTTCCACATGGGGCTCCCTGCATGGAGCCTGCTTCTCCCTCTGCTTGTGTCTCTGCCTCTCTCTGTGTCTCTCATGAATAAATGGAGTCATAAATAAATAAATAAATAAATAAATAAATAAATAAATAAATAAATCCCTTTAGTCAGTGATGTTTACTTAGTGTGTCTCCATCTTTCTGAACCTAGTTGACTGGAACCACAGGGATGAACAAAAGAAGTTTTCAATGTATTAAAGCACTTGTTTTAAGGAGGGGGAGGTGTAGGGCCAAAGGTGCCATACAGCCAGTGGTAGAGCTAGAACTGCAAGGCAGGAGGCCTTTCCACCCTTCAATTCTTGTCCTTAGCTTTCATGACTTTAAGGAGGGCTGAACTTCTCTGGGCCTCAATTTCTTTATTGGAACATAGGAAAGGACTCCTTTGTTCAAGAGAATGTGGTTTAGAGAGAATAGATTTCTAACAGTGCCTGGCATATACTAGGGCCTCAACGAGGTGTCCCACAGTTCCCTTCCCTCTGCCCTGAGCAGCTCAGTGGACAAGAGCATTCCTCTTAAATTGAGGCTTGCGGAAAATGGCTCTTTTCAAAGGAGATGTTCTGTTATTTCTTCTTTGTTCCCACTCCCACCACTGACTCTTGGGATTTGAGGCATGCTTTACCTCAGATTTCAAAGAAATGGGAGAAGCAAGACCCTCTTGAGGTCTAGTTCACAGACTGAAGAATCCCAGGGTGCACTTGGTCTTGTCGGAAGGCCAAGGTCATCATTGTTTAAAAATTTCTCCCCTGGCCTTAAGCTACTCACATCCTTGGATTCCCAGTAAGCCACAATGTGGGGTGGGCGGCGGGGCAGGGGGAGGGGGCAAGAGTCCAGGCCTGAGCATCAGGGTGACCTGTTTATGGCTCCACCACTCACCAGTCATGATTTCAGAGGACGGGTCTCTTCTGAGCCTCAGTTGGGACTAATGTCACCGTCTGGGAACTCTTGTAGGAACTAAAGGAAACAATGTATCCACATTGTATCGACACGCTTGGCCAGTGCCCAGCACACAGCGAACACTCAGTGGATGGGAGGCTTTTTAATGCAGGGCTGTGCTGCACCCACACCGGAATCACAAACCCCCCGGTTCACCCACAGCACATAATCACATGCCATTTTCAACAACATACACTTTTGCAGATAAAAAAGGTAACCCACACTTTCATTTTCTTTATTTTTCATTGATACCGTATGAATACAAAGTTTCTAGAAAGCTACAAAATGTCTACCACTTTATCAAGAAGGCATCAAAATGTGTCACTTTGCAAAGACATGAAAACACCTGCAGGAACTGACACAAAAATAGCATTTTTAGAGTGATGAAATAATTGCACTTAACTGTCATGGATATTAAAGTTATCACACATATGTACCGCGAAAGCTAGAATACATTTTTTTTTTTTTTACAAAGCACTTTATAAAAAAATTCTCTGCACACAAACCCTATAATTTTCATATAACTATCATACTAAAGATAAATTCACTTTAAAGCCAACACTTAGAACATTTTTTTAAACAAAAAGGTACCAGTACCTAAACACAGACATTAACAAATACAAGAATACTGTACTGCCAAGAGGTTTAACCAAATGCCTTTTTGAAAGTTTCTGCAAATAGTTTAAGAAAACGTGTGTGAGAATTGGCCCCCCCACCCCCATCTCTCCAATCGACCGAGGGGAACCTTATCACCCAGGGCCAGGTTCCCGAGCCCCCTCCCAGCTGCAGTACAATATCAAAGCGACCACTGACCAGATGAAGCGCTTACGTCACAAGCCCATCGTATACACGGGACACAAAGACACCGACTGTGAGAATCCCATTAAGTCATTTAGAACGTGAACGAACACACGTGGCAAAACCAATTTACATAAAATTTAAGCATATTCAAGAATTAAAGGCTATTCGGGTTTCTTTTTTAAACGTCACAAAATTTTTTGTTGTTGTTGTTTTTCAGGCACGTACTGTTTTTGTTTTTTGTTTTTTTTTTCCCTTCTCTGCAGGCAAGAGCCTATGGACAAAGGCCTACAAAAGTGAATCTTTCAAGGAGGTAACAGGGAGATGTATTTTTTTTGTTGTTGTTAAGAAGTGCAGTTAATATCTAATTTACACAAACTAATCACAGAAAATGACTGATCCAATAATAATAATAATAATAATAATAATAACAATAAAATAAGAGACCAGTTTCCAATTGATTTATGCCTAGGTTCTGTTAACCTCTCAGAGACAGGGGAAGGGAAAACCATCTCGTAATGGAAGGCAGACGAAGGAGTCTACCTGAGCGAGGTGGAATCTCCTGGAATCTGACCCCATTTAATGAGGAAAGAGGGAACATAAATGCCATTGCAAATAAACTAAGACGATGTAGTGTGGCGTGGGACTGACCCCATGCGAATTCACAAAGAATAAAACAAGCTACAGCCTCAGGAAGTAGGACAATAAATACCAATATTTCATCTCAGTTAATGGTGCAGGACTTCAGCGAAACTACCCTCGCAATGCAGTAAATTTTAAACACAAAAACCTTCATTCTGAACAATATAAGCAACGAGCTTATGAGAGAAAACTATTGCCAAACAAAGCACAGTAACAGCTGAAAAGAGAAGCGGATGAACAAGTATTTGATTCATTTCTGTCCGGGTGCGGTACAGTACTGACGGGGCCTCAACTCAAGCGGCTAACTACCGCTCGTGTTAGCTCATTTTCGTTCTCACCATTTGATTTTTTTTTTTTTTTCCTTGTAGAATTTTCTCTAAATACTCACAACTTGGTGTGGATAGAAATCACTCCTGAAATTTCAGAGCCCAGACAGGGTAATCTTAAAGACACCAGGGACAGACGAAAGAACGTAACGCATTAAGAGTTCAGAGGCTAACTTTCAAAGATGTCTCATGTCATTCTGGAGTCTATATTGGTAAAGGACAATTTTTTTTTTTTTTTTCTCCTGGCTTTTGTTTGGCTGGTGTTTTCGCCTTCTGGTCCTTTCCACTCCTCTTCCTTACCTCTATCAGTTTTCCCAATCTACACAAGGTTTGGATAAAAGCCAACAGCGGACTCTTAAAGGGCTGCCCTTTGGAGGGCTGGACCATTCTTTGAAAATGCCGAATTGTGAATGGTGAATGGTGCTCTTTGGAAGTTTCTCATAGCACATTCGTACACAACACTCAGAGTCAACGTTTTCGCCGTTGAGAAGAACACTTCGATTGTAATGACCCTAACTCATTTTTTGTTTTGTTTTGTTTTGTTGTTCTGCGCTGGCATCTCAGTTTGAGGCTTCCAACTTCCAGAAGTGGTGTCACTGCGCAAACCAGAGAAGCGCGCGCCGTCGTCTGCATGGACAGGAGAGCCTCCACGGAGACTGCACACGAACACGAGGGGAAGGACAGCGCTGTCCACCGGCCGGAGAGTCTGTCGTCCGCGTGGCAGTCCCCTGGCGCGGACGCAGGGCTGGGGGGCGGGCGGGGGCCCCCGGGGGCGCGGACACGGGACGCAACAGTTCCCGGGGGCCGTCCTGCCGCGCCCTGGCGGACAGAGGCCTGTGGTTGGTTACTCATCCTGGTAAACCAAAGGCATTACGGTGATCTCAGAATATTTTTGGTCTCTCTACACAAATTATCGTTATATGGCAGCACTTTTCTAAGCTGGAATCTCAAACCAAAGGCACTTCCATGCTAGAGCGCAGAAGATTCATAAATAGCTAAGTATTTGGTCGTGAATTTCGAAGGCAACTTTAAAAGTACAATTTGCTTTTCATAGTAAACCACGAAGTTGGAAAACCTTCCGTTTTGGTATATACGTTTGAGAGTGCGGTCAAGAACCGACTGCCGTTCAGTTTCCGATTTTCGACCAGGTGGGTCGGTTCCCTAGAGGGCTGGAGAAAATTGGGCTTACAAAAGAGAAATGAGAACCGTTTTTTGTTTTTGTTTTTGTCTTTTTTTTTGCCTGTGCGGTTTCCAATACGGGGCCAATCAGTAAATGGACGCGGAGGGCTGGGTAGGACTAGGAAATCACTAAGGCACTGCTTACTGGAACGCTTTGGCAGCTCTGAATTTAAAACTCCCTAAAAAAAGTAACAGTAGTAAGAGAAACGCTTCCAGCTTACAAAAGGGCTCACAGTTCCGAGGCAGCCTTTTGCACTGCACACCCTACACGCAACGTCTCAAAAGATTTAAGGCTTTTCAGAAATGACATGTGCAGGGCTTTGCCACAGAAATATCAACATAAAGAAAGAAGCAATGCAGACATATGCTCTCAATGTCACAGGTGTGAACACCAACACACAGAATTGGTTCTACCCTTCGTCAGGACAGGTGTAGTGTACCAGACAGAGCATATACAAACTTAGACAAATTATATGTACCTGGTTTGTAAAATTGACTGTCATCTCAAGACGATTTAAATAATTTATGGTTGTACAAAAACAGACCGCTAAAGCCACTACAGTATCGAGACCTAAAGAAGACTTGGGTTTAAGCCATCTGGGGGCTTGTAACACCAAGTGCTGGGAACAGGGGCTGCTTTTTGGCTGGTCTGAGTGTGGGACTTTGCTGCTGGGATGCTTAGCAGATAAAAATTAGACTCAGAGTCTGTGGCGGGTGAATTGTCTTCAGGGTAAGCGAAAAGGCTCATCAGCTTTCGTATCTGCTTTGTGGGTGCCTCGTGTAGCTCCCGTCAGACCCGAGGCTCCGTGGGAGAGGCGGCGTTGGCATCGGGGTGATGCCGTGCTCTGGCCGAGGTGGGGGGTTCTTAGGTCTCCCTCTGTCCTCTGCTCTGAGCCGTGCACACCTTTGTAGGCATCATTTAGGCATGAGCACCAAAGTGGACCAACCTCCACTGGGAGAGGCCGAGGGTTAAGTGGCGAGGTCCCAGAGCCTCACCCTTACTCTGTCACTAACCAGCCGGGTGACTTTGGGCAAGTCACCTCCCTGCTGGGCCCCAACTTTCTCATCCACTAAATGAAGGAGAATAGATTGTGCTCTCTTTTAGCTCAATAAAGGAAAATCTATCAGCCCTCTTCCAGAACTGGTCCCTCTCTCCTCCATCCTTAAAGGTGCAGCGTTCCAAAGGCTTTCATAAATTCTAAGAACAGCACTGAGTGTAGGGCAGAGGGCAGAGGAAGACCAGAGGAAGTTTACCGAAATGATGAAAGCGTTGACAATGAGTCCCATAAGCTCATGAGAATAATGAACACAGCTGGAACTTCTTTTAAAGCTGGTAAACTTAAGGAATGAAGAGCAAATCACAGAGGCACCTTACAGGGGTGAGCTGATTGTGGGGGATGATGGTGACCAGCTGTTCCCAAGATCCTCAAGGGATGAAGGAATACTCTGTAGCAGGACAGACTCTGCTGTGAAAGAGGCTCTGAGCTGGAAGAGACCTGGACGTAATGTCATTCGAGTAACATTCCTACCTGCCTCTTAATGACCTGAAACAAGGCTCCTAGGATAGCAAAGGGAAAAAGAAAATCTCAAATATGGTTGTGACCTGTGAGGTCTAGGGCAGTGGTTCTCAACTGGGGCAATATTGTGTTCCGTGGAACATTTGGCAACATCTGGAGATATTCTGGGTTGTGGCAACAGCAAGAAGGGTGTGAGAGAGGCCAAGGGTGTTGCTATACCTCCTACAATGCACAGGATTGTCTCAGCAGAACAAAGGACCATTCCCAACCGTCAACAGTGTAGATGCTGAGAACACCTGGCCCAGAGAAGTTTAGACCTTCTGGGATTCCAGAATCTGTCCTGAAGAAGTCCTGATAGTAATTTTAGGTCTTTTGCTAAGATGGAAACAAATGCCAACAGACCGGAGTCCAGTTCTTCCACTCCTCCCTGTGTGGGCTGGGGAAGATGGGCCTCCAGACTCTAGTAAAAGTATGAGATGTCCCTGACTCAATGCTGGTAGTGCAGGGTCACCAAGATATCTGGTATCTGAAAGAAAGCAATAAAGACAGAGGCCTGGAAAGGCTTTTTTATGGTTTGGGAAGCTTTATAGATGAAGGGAAAACACTGCTACCAAGGATGAAAGACCCAAGACAGATTTGGATTAGGTGCTACAACACAAACCCCACACCAGCACCTAATTTGGCAGAGACACAGAGAGCTAAGGGTTTGGGTAACTGGGATCAGAGGTTAAGAGAGGGAAACAGTCTGCCCTGAAGAAAATTGTAGAGGAACAAGACAAGAAGTAAATTTTTTAAGGCTCTTAGAAATGTTTTGAGAGCAAAAAGCAAACCTCCAGGTTGTTCTTGTAAATACCCCAAACTCAGCTAGGAAGGCATCTGGGGGATGGGGGCATAGCCTGCCTGGGGTATGCCCGTCTCTGGAGCCAACAGAACCGCCCTGTAGGGGCTCTTCTTGGGTGTATTTGTGCTTTGAAAAGTAAATCCCGAGAGCCCTCCCAGCAGCACAGAAGAGCTCCATCCCTGCGTGGGAATGTGAATCAGACCAACTTCTCTCCCGGAAGTTCTGGGATGGTTCTGGCCATAGAAGATCCTTTACACCCCTTTACTGGGTCCTGGCCCTGGGAGGGAGGGGTTTCCCTTCAGGAAAGATGCAGTACAGGAGCAAAAGAAACATCCATAGGAGGGGTGACCAAGAGATGTCATTAAGTATGATGACCATGGAAGAAGCTTCAGTGCCTAGGCGGAAGGCCAGATGGAAGGGCAGATGACTAGGGCAATCCTTCAAAGGCCCACTTAGAATCAGAGAATAAACGTTAGTTTCTTTGCAGAGGGAAGACAGACAGCATCCTACCGGCCTATCTGAGGGATGTGTGTTCCAAATAGGAGTTTTGCACTTTTCTTCTCTGGTCTTCCCAGGAACCAGTGGCACGAGTTTGGGAGAGGTCAGGCTTGGTCTGGTGTCCTCCTATTTGCCACAAGCCAGCCACATCCTTGTGCTCATGACCACCAAACACTCTAATCAATGTGCCTGCAGGGTCAGAGCAGGTAACGGGACAGGGAAAGGGGTAAGTTCCTTGGACGTGAAAGAACAAGATAATCACGTTCCAGCTTGATGAGAAAGCCTTGGTAGGTTTCACGACTTTACAAAACTTATTCCACGTTCTATCGTGTTAACCCACTCCTGGCAATTATAAAAAATGTCACTTTCCTCTGGGAAGTTGGGGCGTATACCCTGTCTCCTTCCCAATGAAGCACTTATGGAAAGAACCCAAGACATGTGGCCATTTCAAACCGACTCTGCCTGGGTGATGCTTTGGAATATTTTGGGTTGGAAAGTTGAATTTCTCCTGGGAAGAGAACCTCCCCAAACAAGTCTGTTTGGAAGAGTCCGAGAGAGCACTGGGCCTCTCAAACCTCAAACAAGAACTGTGACTTATTGAGAGACGTTGAAGAAACAGATGTCCTTAAAGAATATATCTAGATCTATGGACGCAGACTGCGATATACATACATATCAGCACCGAGCAAACTGAGTGACACTGAATAGATGTTCAATAAATAGGTGTTTAATAACTATATATGTATATGTGTGTGGATGTACACACAAACACATAAGTACACATACAGTTATAGCAGGTTAATATGCGTGCTGGTTCACCAGAAATAATTTATCCACAGGCTGGTGAGGATGCTTGCAAGTTTCTGGGGAGCAGAGACGCTAAAACTGATGAGCCTTTTACTTGTTTGGTTGATGAAATTTCTCCCAGCCACAGGATTTTTCTATACTTTGCAGCTCACAGTGCAGTATTCAATGCCAATTTTAAATTTTTGTTATTAAATTTCAGTGGTTCAAACATTTACTCATCTTAGTAAAAAATTTGGTTGTCCATATAAAATATAACTGCACACACAAGACTATAAACATTGTACGTTTAGATTTTCAGTATTTATCTACTTATTGCAAAAAGAGCCATCTTCTTTTTTCATTAAATAATCATCACATTAGTACAATACAATTTTATATTTTTTAAATATACTATATATGTTAAGGATAAGGGGTGAAGTTTTCTTCCTTTGTAATACCTGTTCAAGAGTTTAATGGATTAAGAGATTAGTTTTAACCTTGAGAGAGAGAGAAAAAAAAAGTACAAATTTGTCTCATTAGAATATTTCTACCAAGCATTTAAGGCTATATTTTAACATTTGGTTTCAAAAAGAAAGAAAAGTTTCATTTAAAAAATAATTTAGTGAATTACATTCTTTCATAACTTCCACCCTAATTAGTTACAAAGATAAGTCTAAAGATTCTTAGTTTTGTGTACTAATTTACATTTATATTTAAAGATTAATTTTACTTGTATCTTAAAACAAGAATTTTATGTTGGAAAAAAAAAAAAAAGAACTAAATACATTTGTATAAAGGCTGTAAATGTCCCATGGCAAATGCTCTGTCTCAAATTTTTTTCTACCACAATTAGAAATAGGTCTCTGCAGACAGAGACCCGGGTTCTTAAGGATCACCTTTCCCGAGGAATTGTGGGCCGTGGATCTAAAGAACATGTAGAAACAACTCGATTTCTCTTTTTACAACTGTACCAGAACTTCACAGCTACAATGATAGTAGGAACACATGAAAAAATGACTTCACTCAAACAGGATTTAGAAAAAGTCAGGGTGACCTCAGGGCCAGGGCACCCCCCTGCGTGGTGAGGTTTACAGTCATTCAATAATGGAGAGAGTGTGTGTGTGCGCACATACGTGTGTGTGTGTATATACAGATATCTATATATATAAATAACCATGTTCAGTCCTTTACAAGCCTGTAAATATGATGCTGTGCTCCATGTTCACTATTTGAAACTTCAAATACACAGGCCATGCAGAGGAGAGTTTCTTGTGTGTCCCTGTTTGTTACCACCTGTTAAAAAAAAAAAGTATATATATGTACATATACACACAGAGAGAGAGAGAGAGAGAGAGAGAGAGAGAGAGAAACCCACACGGATGAACACACCGCCCACCTGTGCCACTAGGACTTGCCTGGAGAGGAACCGTCTGAAGCCCAGCAGGTAGACTGCTGGCGATACCCCAGCCTCCCTCTGCTCCCTCCAGCACAAACTTAGGGTACTTATGGGTCCGACTTGAACCCTATCTGGACTTAGTTACCACGTGTAAGAAATTCCTTAAGGACAGGGTCTCACCCATAATCGGAGCCCACAAGAATTCATGTTTTTTGGGAGGGTCGATTTCGAGAATTCTGTCCCACGCGACAGTCATCTATCCCAGGAATTGCCTCCTAGCCTACTCCAAAGCTCCTACTAGATTTGTTTCACAGCAGCCCAGGACAGACGTGAGCCCCACGAACACCTGGCTCAGCGCTGTTAGCCAGCAGTGCTGGGACTCCGTGAAATACACGCCGCGCAAGGCACTGTGGCAGGGTCACGTCAAGTGACCACTCTTTCAACTTACGCAAGGCTTTTACCTTTTGAAATGAGCTCTGAAATATTCACGTGCTTTCCCTCTTGGCTCAAGACTCTGGACGCCAGCTCTCTCCTCCTCGTGCCCATGGGCCTAGCCTGCGTTATCTTCGGAGATGGGATCTGACCCAGGGCGCCGTGGCCCCTGCCCACCTCCCAGGGCCATTCTCAGAAGGAACTTTCTAAAAGCAGATCTAGCCCAACTGCCCAACAGCTTCAGTGATACTATTATATGTGGTTTCTAGACAGCTCAGTCTCTTCAAACCCTGGGAATCTGAGGGCCTAGCCCAGTGCGTTGTCGTGGGGTGGGGGGGCGTGTTCCCTGCCCTGTCAGGCTGCTTCACTCATTCCGTGTCCCCTACCCTCAAGGCATCCAAGGGCAGGGTCTCTGCCTGAAGAATAAAGATGCACACACTTATCCTTTTCCCATCAGAGCATACAGTTCAGTCTGTAAGTACACCTAGATTTGTGTGATTAAAAAAAAAAAAAAAAATGCCCACGTGGGCTGTCAGTTCCTGAAGAACAGGGACCGTACTTCCTAGTGACACGCTTGGCGCTCCACGGTTTTTTGTTTTTTTTTTCCCACAGTTGTTTATACATTTGCTGAATGGATGGCAATCGACAGAACAGCCAACGTGTAGTGACTGCTTAGCACGTATCTACTCGGTCTTAAATGCTTCACGCACATCATCTCATACGTGTTACATGTCTGTGAGCAGGTGCCGTTATCAGCTCCTCTTTGGCAGAGAGGGAGGCCGTGTGTGTGTGTGTGTGTGTGTGTGTGTGTGTGTGTGTGAGATTAAAGGTTATAGAACTGTCAACTAGGGGATCCCTGGGTGGCTCAGCGGTTTAGCACTGCCTTCAGCCCAGGGGGTGATCCTGGAGTCCCGGGATCGAGTCCCACATCGGGCTCCCTGCGGGGAGCCTGCTTCTCTCTCTGCCTGTGTCTCTGCCTCTCTCTGTGTGTCTCTCATGAATAAATAAATAAAAATCTTTAAAAAAAAAAAAAAACCTGTCAACTAAGAATCCCAGATCTGATTTCGAAGACCTGTTTCCTAACCATTAAGCCATGTTGCTCTAAACAAATGAATTGGTACAGTAATCAGTTCTCTCCCTCCCCCTCCACCCCTGGGTAATAAAGATTTTATTCAATACCTACCTGCTTTCCTGGTCTTACTTCCTGCCCCTTCCCTCACAAATCAGAGACTCCAAGCATGCAGGCCTTTTGTCCTGGACATCTCCCTCCCTCTCTTCCCATGGGCAGGAAATGCCATGTCCTGCTGCTTTTACCTCCCCAATGGTTCTTGAATCCATCCCCTTCTGCACTGCCAGGGCCCAGAGCAGCAGCCAAGCGCCCAGACCCCCCTGCACCAGGGCCCTCCACGCCCCCCCCCCCCGCCCCCAGGAGCCACGCTGGCTCATACTACTCCCAGGGGTACACAAGCAGCCACAAAAAACCTGTGAGGAGCAGAACTCTGATAACATCACTCTCTGGCTTAAAAACCCTGGTGGCCTGTATTCAACTTCCAAACTGTAGGGTAAAGAGAAAACCTGCCCTCAAGCCTACAAGGCCCAGGAGACCCTGCCCCACCTGGCTGTTCCTAGCCGGCCAGCTCGCTGCTCCTTGCTCCGCGCTCTCTCCACGCCAGCCACCCCACCCTATTTCCAGTCCTCCTGCTTGTCTGCCCACCTGCAGTGCTTTTCTCTACCCTCTCTTCCTAGTCATCTGGCAGGAATGCCTCAACCGTTTCTTCCTGAGGGAAGCCGCCTCTGACCTCCCTCACCAGGTCAAACGCTCTTGTCACACGGTCTCTCGGCACCATGTACCTTCCCCTGCCAGCCGCCTGCCACTGGTTTGTCTCCTTTTTGTGATGGCTTGACAAATACCTGCCTGCCTCCGACGCCTCCACGACGGCTGCCCCGCCTCCAGCTAGTTCACACCCCAACACCTGACACTTAAGAACACACTCATGGAATGGCCCTTTTCTTGCTAAATTTGAAAAATACCTGTTTATCCATCAACGCCAAGTAAATACCATCTTTTAACATCCCTGGGAATCCCCCCACTTCAATCCAGCCACAGGTACATAAACTATCCTGTACGTCCAGTTGTCTGTTTCTCAAGAGGACCACAGCCATGTATTGTACAAATGTATTGTAACCATTTATTTACAGGCCTCTTTCCTCCTAGCAGGCCAACGTTTACGATGGGATAGGCATTGTGTTTTATCTGTAGTGTTTTCTGGCAGCTAATCCCATAGTTTAGCTGAATGAATGAAAATATTCTCAACAACCTTCAAGGTGGCGTGCACAGACCCGGGCATTCTGTTTGTAAATGGAGGAAGAAACGGAGTTTACAGACTTTAAATGACTTACCCAAGCCCAGGTCATAAAAATAGAATTGGGTCTTAAACCCCAGTCTTCTGGTTCTATGATCATGAAATATCCTGCCAAGTGTCTTTCCTATTTTTAAGTCTTAATTTATGTCTGTCACTAGCTCTGTGACCTCAGGGAAGCCTACCATCCCTCATCCATAAAATGGGAATAAAGCTCAGAGTTTTGCAGTGAAAATTTCATAACATTTACAGAAGATTTAGCACTGTGTGCCTGGAACCTCTCTGATCGACCTGACCTTGCAAACTCTCTAGGAGACACTATGTCCTATTTATCTTTTTCCTTTTCCTTTTTTAAAGTAGGCTCCAGGCCCAACGCAGAGCTTGAACTCACGACCCTGAGATCATACGCCACATGGTCTACCAACTGGGCCAACCAGGTGTCCTGAATATGTCCTAGACTTCCAGATTAAGAGTCAAAAGAAAAAAAAAATGTTTCTAGAGAGCTGTATATATGTCTGAATATAACTTCCAAAGGCGACAGGAATACCTGATCTATAATTTAGTTACTGTGGTCCTCAGTCTGTTTGCATATGGTCACTAAGGCCCCACATTTACAGGTTCACTTCAATCTCTGTATCATCCCGATGAAATCAGAGTCTAGCTCACCAGCCAGTAAGGTCTGGACTTGATCTTTCTGACACAGGCTTTGTAACCCAATACCGAGTAAAATATCTACAACTGTATCCAGCAGCTGCCTACTTCTGAGGAAGAGCTGGAAAGTACTATTTCTCCTTTCATGATCAGTGAGACGACTTGACCCTCATAATCCAGGAGTGCTGGTTTAATTTCAGTTCCTCTAAAAGCCAAAATATTATTTCTAGCAGATATTTATTGAGAGCTACTGATTCTTCATAGCAAAGGAATTTCTCTAGTTGCTTACTGATACGTTTTGGAATTAATTTAATGTTCTCTGGACATTTGGCTGCTTGAAGTCACATGTTCTGAAGGAGCACTACTGATTTGGTTTCATGGATTTTGTGGCTAACAGATGCCTTAAATTTCTTCCAGGCCTTGTTTTCCTCAGCTATGCTCTGCGAGGTAGGGTTAGGGAATGAGGCATATTCCTTAAAATGCTCAAGCAGACTCAGAACTGGTTTGTAAGAACAGCTAAGATTGCTTGAGGGTGGGCTGGCCATTCACTCAGAGAGTTTGGGTTAATTCCTAAGACTATGAACTGTCCCTCCCAGAGGATGAGACACTCGTTTTCTGCCCATCTGAGCACAAGAGTCACCTTTGGAACTAGCAAGAAATAGCTGTGTGTGACAGGTACCTGCCCGCACCCCAAACCGTGAACTGCTCAATTTTCACTAACGACCATTAAAGAACAAGACACTAATACATTTAATACTTATTAAAGAACAGGTTTTCCAAAGTTTCCCCCAGATTGCTAGTTTCTCATGGACACGGCTGAGAATCTGCTGAGAGTCTCTCTCGGGAATAAATGAAAAGCACATGCAAAACTGTCTGCCAAGTTTTTGCCCGTTACGTGTCTGGGAACTCTTGGGACTCCCTGCAGCTCATTCAGCTATCCCCTATAGCAGTGGGACTCCATCTCAATGACCCGGGGACCTATAAAAATGAGACAAAAACCGTGATGCTGGGTGGGCCCCACTTTCAGGTATTCTGGTTTTATTTATCTCAGCTGGGGCCCAGGCCCCAGAAATTTCAAAAGCTTCCTGGGTGAATCTGATATATAGAAGGATTTTAATGTTTAAAGTTTTACTTATTCGGGTTTTTCTACTGGTGTGAGGAAACTGGCTCCCACTGGCTCTTGAGAGTTAAATATGAAGAAAGAAATTTCGTAAGCTGGACAACAACTGGTGCCTTGAAGTTGACCTTGGAAGTGTATGTATACCATGGAAATGAGCAAATGCTAATATATCAGGATGTTGAGGGACAGGTTTCTTCTTTTTCTTTTTCTTTTTTTTTTAAAGTGGCATACCACTGATTTGAGAACCCTGATCTCAATGGATCCAAAGATCTTCTGTTCTAAGTACTCTAGTTCTGAATCCTAATAACAGATGAACAAAGCAGGGCTTCAGAAGGCTGAATACTTGACCATGATACTGGATATCATCGTTACCCCCTTTTAGCAAAACTTTCCAAGTTTTGTTTTGGCATTTTTCCTTCGGTTAAATCAAAGAATGTTAATTTTTTCAAAAATGAGCCTTATGAAACCCATTACTACGTATTTTATAGGCAGATTTTTGAGGACAACCCTGTTTATATTCATAAACATTTAGATTTTTGAGGACAACCCTGTTATATTCATAAACATTTATATTCATAAACATTCACCTTACCAGGTCTCCAAATGAAGCCCCTAAGAGAAATCTGTTTTAAAGTTAAATATTAGGGGTCCCTCCCCTACTCACTGGCATTGCCCTGGGGGTAACTGGAAACTTCTCCCACTGGGACCCTGGCCACCATTGCTTTCACTTTCCCTAGAACTGTCCAAGTTTGGACCATACTTTTCAGCCTATTGAGAGTATTTCCTGGGCATGACATTCTCTTTTAATTTGTGTTTCTCGTGGTGCTGAGGGTTTGCCTTTTGCTATTTTAATGTCCGTTATTTCCTAGAAGGCCTTGCAATCCATCGTGAAATGAGTCAAAGATGAACCCACGGACTGTTGTGATCCCAACTCGCGATCTGCATACTATGCTGCTGGGACTTCCATGTGGCCAACACAGGAAAGACCTCGGCGACTATAAAAAATATAAATACCTGGCTTCTATCCTCAGACATCCTGATTTCATTGATCTAGGATGCAGCCTCGGTGCTGAGCTTTTAGAAATTCCTAAGTTTTTTAAAAGTTCTCTGTGCCTTTCTAACATGCAGCTGAATTTTACCCACTTGAATTCCAGTTTTCCCAGCTTAGAAAAGCTTATTAGCCCCGCCACATGAGACCCTGTCTTGTCTACAGACTCAAGCGCAAACAGAGCCCAAGCTTGCCCTGGCCGCTGCGGATTCAGATGGTGACCGACCACCAGCTCACGTAGCATCCCTACCTGGCCACCTGTCTGTCCCTTCCCACCAGCCCCAGGGTGTGTCTGCCACAAGAGGAAAGAGGCAAAACAGTTACCAATAAAATTGTGAAGTTTTCCAAAACACTGTTCATCATATATTTCTCTGGTAAGTGTTTGAGCTTGTGGATGAAGTTTATCATATATTCACACATCGGGGAGCGGTTTATTCGGTACACAAACCGGCCGTTCTCAAACCTTGCATACTCCGTCTGTGGGGGGAAAAAGGAGTTGAGCACATTTACACTTCTGACTTCAAAATACATGAAAAAGCTATTGCTGCCTGCAAAAGCATTTTTCCTTTTTCAACACGAATCATCTGTTAAGTGCTGTCCTATTTACATAATTAAAAAAAGAATCCCAATGCCAAACTTAATGCCGTGCTCAGCAATCCATTATTTTTCTGCAAACGAAAAAAGTGGAAACAGGATAGCTATAAAGAAGGGTTGTCTAGGTCAGAAAGAAATATAATCACCTACTTAGTGATTTTCTGCCTGGAAATCTGGGAGAGCGGGCCCAGTCAACTACAATTCTTCAAGGAGCCCAGAGAAAATCCTCCTCTGCTGTTAATACAGGCTTCACAGGCCAATGACCAAGGCAGCTAATTTCTCTATCTCAGGAAAAACAACTTCACAATGATCATGAGCTCCTGACTGGGAGTTATTTATGTTTTTAATAAACACGGAAAAGAAAGAAAATACTGGTATTGAAGATTCCCCAGAAGCACTCAGAAATAACACCCCCCCTAGGTAGCCTTGGATCAAAGAGTATGAATTAAAAAGGAAATTACAAACTATCTCAAGAGTAATGAAAAGGAAAATACTTGACATGAAAATTAGGGGACCCAACCAAGCTATACTTGGAGGAAACTTAACAAAGCAGCTTCATTGAGTTCGTCATGAAAGATGAACAATTACAGAACCAACCACGTCTTAATTTTTTTTTAAACCCACAAAATAAACTCAAGCTACAAAGAAACCAAAAGAAACCAGGAATAGGAAATTAATAAAGATAAAAGCTCAAATCGATGTTAACAGAAATAAAAAATGTGGACTAAATAAATTTAAAAACTGGTTTTTTAAAAAGTCAAAACAAAATCAAGCCTTCACAAGCTTAAGAGAGAAAAAAGACAAAACCACAATTACAGTAGAAACTGGGAGATTTGTAAAAGGTTACTTCATAGAACTCCAAGGCAAAAGAAGACAAGAAAAAGTCTGATTTCCCAGCAAAATATGAATTACTAATACTGAACCATGAAGGAGAAAACTTGACAAGGTCCATTACTGTGGAAATGGCCAAAAAATTGTTCAGAGACTCATCACTGAGAAAGGTACAAAGACCAGTTTCATCGCCGAGTTTTATCCGACTCTTAAAGAACAATTATTCTCTCTGTGTTACACAAACTAGGCCAGATCGCAGGAAAAGGCAGGTGTCCCAATTCCTTTTATGAAATTGATGGATATAAAGAAATTTAAAAAGGGACAGACTAGTCACTTAAGAGATGCAAAGATCTCATGTCGACTAGTAAAGAGAATACATCAGTGTGTTCAAAGTAGGACTTTCCTCAGGAATGCTGTGGTGGCTCCTGTATAGGACACCTATGAACTCATGTCCATAAATTGGAGGAAAATCATACTAAAAGATGCTGAAAAGGCATTTGATAAAATATTGCGGGGTTGCTAATAAAAATCCTAAGGATAACAGGAATAGAAAGAAAGCAGTTAAATATAAAATAAAGATTATTTATAAAATCCAACAGTAAGTAAACCCCAGAATGGCAAAACACCAAAACCATCTCTATGGACAGTGGTAACTATACAGGGATACTCACCATCCTACTTCTTTATATGACAGTGATGGAGGTTTTAACAAACGGAAAGAAGGAGAAAATAATCATAATAGGAAAAGTGGCATAAACATTGGAAAAGAAGAGATAAAATAAAGTCTTCTCTTTTTGCTGCTACGACTATATATATAGAAAAATCCAAGAATCTAGGGGAAAAAACTAGAGATAAATAAGAGAATGTAATTAAGAAGGCCAAATAAAACATATATAAGCAAAAACCAAGGGTGTTTCTCTATTCTAGTAATTAAGATCTAGAAATTGGAACTGCATTAATAAATTACATAATATTTAGAAATATATTTAACAAAAAGGGCATAACCCTGTATGTGAAAACTATAAAATCTTATTAAGATAAATGAGATGGAAATGCAAATAGGTTCTCGATTGGAAAGATTTAGTATTGGTAAGGTATCAATTTATCCCAGAATAAAATCTAAAGTTAGTAGAATTACGATTAGATTGATCAAGCAAGGTTTGGTTTTCTTTACTTTTTTTTTTCTTTCTATAGTGATTTCATTTTTTGGGGAGAATAAATGCTGGTCACCAGCCTAGAAAATACATGGAAAAGAAGAATGGCCAGATTGACAGTCTGCCATCAGGAGACCTAAGAATGTACCATAAAGCCACTGTAATCAAATCAACGTGGTCCTGGGACATGCACAGATAAAGCAGAGGGTGGAATCAGAGAGACTCCAGGAACGGCTCCCAGGACAGGTGGTAACTTAAAGGGGACAGATCTCAGATCTACTCAGTGGGAAAAGGATGAATCATTTAATAAATGGTTCTGACACCAACGCCTGTGTATTTGGGAAGATGACAGAAGCAGACTCCCATTTCACACCAAATGCAGAAATACATTCTAAGTGAATTAAAAGCTTAATTATAAAACGCCACCTGCCACAATCACACTACCTTCTCCATGAAAATTCCTGGGGCTTTATCAATCATAGACAACCTTTTCCTGCTTCCTGAACTGACAGAAAACTTGGGCTGTGTTGTTGGAGGACCCAATGAAAAAAAGAGTTTTTGGAATCTGGGAAACTAAGTAACTCGTCTGGTTCATTTTGTCCAGGCAGGACACGCATTGAGCTGGCTCCCTTCCTCCCTCATCCTTTGATGTCCTCTGCTGGTGTCACCATTCCACTCGCCCCAGGGCTGGCCCCTGCTCCCCAAATTTAACCCCTTGCTCCTGTGCTGCTATTCCCTCTCCACATCTAGTTTTCCAAACCCGTAGCTTTCATGATCTATAATGCTTAGGGTTCCTGGTAAGTATTCTCAGTCTTTACCTGTCTTCCAAATTCTTATCTTGCATCTAGAATCATCCTGACTGTGGGCTCTTCAAGACTTTACTTTCTTGTCTCCGCCGGTGGCAGCACTGTCCTCACAAACACACAACATGGGACCTCTGACTCTTCGTCCTCATGAACTTTTTAAAAATATCCAGGGAGTTCCTAAGTTCTGCTCAAATGTCTTACCTCGATTCCCACCGCTACAGTTTACTGAAGCTCAGGAGACCTAGGATCCCCTCAATCCTCTAGCCAATTCGCTTCCATCCTCTCTGGTAGTGTAACCTCCTCCACAGTATCCTCAGGATGCCTGTCCTGTGCTTGGGAGGCTACCAGGGGCTGCAGCATCCAGGATCCTTACTATTCAGCTCGAAGTCTTAACAAACCCACACACTGGCCCCTGCCCTCCTTCCCAGCACATGCTTCCTCTCCTGTCTCCTGTCTCGGCACAAAGTCTGCCACAGTCAAACTGGGCTCTGGGACCTGTGACTCCAGGACCACCGTGAACAAAAGCTACTCATTGAACATGGATTGGCTGGCTAATGGGAGAAAACACTGGAAAATCCGACTTTACGTGGAATGTCAACTGCAAACAGTATTTATTTATACAAAGCAACCCACCTGTTTTTCTTTCAGGGGGTTAAAAAAAAGAACATATATTTTTGAAAGGGAGGGAGGGAGGAAATATAAAAACTACAAATAGGTATTTGATCCCAGTATGTGCTGTGCTATAATCTGTCTCAAAGAATTAAAGGAATGGAAATGCAAAAGTGCCACCACTCGGGGTGTCAGGGTTTTAGAAGGCAGGTGCTAACCAGCTGAATTCCATCTTGGCTGTTATCTACAATGCCTGCAAGTGCTCTTGGATTTGGGGGTAGGAAGGGCCCCATCTGCTGGGTGGCAGGGCCTGTATGGACTGACTTCCACACCAGGGCACCCCCACGAGACCCCGGGTTGGATGGGGCAGGCCGCACAAGGCAGGGGGCCACAGTCAGGGAGGGTTGGCCTGGGGCTTCCTCTCTGCCTTCCTCCACTTGCTTTCAAATCATTTGGTCTTGTTAAGAAGTAATACGAGAAAGAGCTGGGAGAGAGGGGGAGGGGGAGGAGATGCCAAGAAAGTAAAACTCTCTGCTAGAGTGAAAGTTGAAAGGAAGGCGACAGTCTGCCCTCAGGTGAAGATTCCGGCGCACAGACGCCTACTTACCTCTACTTTTTCTACTACTTGCTTCCCAAAGGAGCACACTTTGGTGGAACAGGTGACGGTCATGTTTTCAGAGCTCTCGTACTGACTCGTTACACCATAAAAAGCCCCGGCATCATCCTGAATACTGCAGTTCAGGTCAGCCTGTTGGAAAAGAAATGGAGGTGGGGGTTATCATCTCATGGCCGGAGTCATGGCAGGTGTGGCCCGGGGAGGCGGTGAGGTGATGCTCATCTCAAAGCAAGTTCCACGGCCCACTGGTTGTTGCTTGAAGAGTGTGCTAACTCCAGCTGTCTTCCCTTGAAATGACAACCCTACACACATCTACTTCAATTTGCTTTCTGTGTTCAGAACACAAGAATACCGTACCCTTGTTATAAAAGATCCACGAGGTCTCTGAAATGTGTGCAGAAAGCAGTGTGTGAGCAGGGTTCACAGTCACTAATCTGTAGATATATTTAAGGATTTGTTTATTTGAGAGAGACTGAGAGTGTGGAGGGAGGGGCAGAGGGAGAGGGAGAGAATCCTTAAGCAGGCGCCCCACTGAGCACAGAGCCAGATGCGGGGCTCGATCCCAGAACCCTGAGATCACAACCTGAGCGGACATCGAGAGTCCGTCGCTTAAAGGACCGAGCCACCCAGGCACCCTAATACATAGATGTATTTAAAAGAACAGGAGATCTATAGCTGACCGGCTATTTGTTATATATATGCAAAAACAGAAACTTCATTACAAATTACAGCATCCAAAGGCAAATGGTTCCTAGTAAAGACTGGCTTAGAAACCTGCTAAATAAAGAATAGTTCCCACTCATTTAAGTTATTTCATGATTACCTACTATGTGAGGTTCATGCTAGACACTATTTAGGACTATAAACAGGAGTTATATACATAAAATAGCTATTGTAGAGATAGAATTAGTACCACCAAAGGTGTTCAGAGTCCACACAATGGAAGGCATGACTTTCAGTCAAGAGTATTACTTACGGGATGGTTACAATGAGCAGAGATGGGCCGAGGGGACACTGGGGGCAGAAGGGATCTAAAAAAAGGGTGTGGTGTGCAGGCTACAGGAAACAGGGACCCTCTGAAAGTTCTGGCACATGGTGGTTTTGTGATCAGAACTATTTCTGGGATAGATGTCTCAGTGTGGGAGTGTCCACTGCAGAGGGAGGCTGGGAGGCCACGGCAATGGCTGGGCCACTGATGGAGGGCTCCCTCCCCTCCTACCAACCAGCTATGGCACACACCAGACACTGGGCATGGAGCTGGGGGTCAGAGTGAGGCAGACCTGGGCCAGTCCCTGCTGCCACGGGCTCTCAATTTAGTAGGAAGGACACCACCATGCAGGTGAGCACTCCTGAAAGAGGCACAGAGGGCCACAAGAACCAACGCCAGGGTCAGGGAAGCTTCCAAGGACGATGCAGCTCAGGTCCAACAGAAGGAGAGCCAGCCTAGGCAGGTGAACACGCCCTGAGAGAGTGGGTAAAATGTGCACAGAGCCAGAAACAAGGCTAAGGAACGGCTGGGCTAAAGGGAGCAAGGACAAGAGGGTGGCAGGAGAAGTGGGCAGGTTTGGGTCTTAAATTCTCAAACCAAGGGACACGGGAGATGTACGTGCACAGGCAGGCCCTGGTGACAGGTTACGGCTGCACCTGTGCTCCTACAGGGCCCCCTGAGCACAGCGTGGAGACGACTCTGGCCGAGTGGGAGCACAGACACGGACAGGGCCGGGGGAGGTCGAAGCGGTCCATGCAAGGGATGGACGGTGGATCCGCACCACTGTGGGGTCTGGGGACACACAGGTGGACCTGGCACCCAGTCGAGACCCAGTCTGTGAGGCTGGCACATTGCGGCTAGCTAACTGTAACACCCTGACCGCACTAACCATTAAGAAGACCTGAGTCATCCCCCGTAGATTTTTAATAAGGATCTGCACTTGAATTTCCTTCTTGAACTGAGGACCAAGAAAATGTCCCTTTCCTTAGGCAAAACTTATTTTCTGGCTTCAAATAAAAAGAACCAGATGCTTTACATCCCCCCTCCTCCTTTTTTGTTACATGCCAAGAAATTCAAAGCTAAATTCGGAGCTCAACTTGAGTAATTACCTATCCCAGGTAGTTCTCATAGCTACTAACCACCAGCGTATGGCTCCTTTTACAGGATTACAATCTGCTTTTACTTGTACTTGTCCAGTTTTATATTACTCATAAATTTAGTAACACTCTTTCACATTTTGCTTTTGGGAATTATATAGGGTGCAAACTGTAAATAAATAAAAATACCCAGGTGTACATTTTTCTCACGTTCAAAGGTTTGATGTTGGCTCCATGAAAGGATAGCGAGAAAGGATGATGTCTGAACCTGCAATCTGCCCTGGAGCTCCTGGGGGCTGCTGAGCTCCAGCCGCCAGGACAACGTTACCAACGTGTCCAAGGCACACACGGGAGCTCCGAGCTGGGATTCCATCTAGCTTTCCAGGGCAGCTGCCACTTGACCCGCACTAAAAGTGGGCCTTCAAGGGGCACCTGTGTGGAACAGTCGGTTAAGCACCCGACTCTTGGTTTTGGCTCAGGTGGTGATCTCAGGGTCGTAGGATTGAATCCTGCGTCCAGCTCCATGCTCAGTGTGGAGTCTGCTTAAGATTCTCTCTCCCTCTACTTTTGCACCTCCCCTCCCCATTTCTCTCTCAAATAAATAAACCTTAGGGAGGGGAAAAAAAAAGCAGGGACAGCTGAGTGGCTCAGTGGTTGGGCACCTGTCTTCAGCACTTCAGGTCAGGTCATGATTCCCAGGGTCCTGGGAATCAGCTCAGGTACTTTTCAGTGGTGATATTTATGCTTTCACAATTATGGTACAGTTTGTGCCAAAAAGTTTTAGTATTTTTTCTATAAAAAAAAACTTTAAAAACACATGTGGTAAGTAAAAAAAAAAAAAAGGTCAAACTGGAATGTACATTTTATTTCTATCCCTAATCTTGCCAACCTCCCTACTGGTGTCCCGTGTTACTTCTCAAGTGTCCTTTTGGAGATAGCTAGCACTCAGATACACAAGCATACACATCTGCTTTTGTGTGTGTGTGTGCACAAAAAATGGTGCTCTTTGAAACTTCGTTGAAAAAAAAATAGAGAGCTACATCCTAGAACTCATACATTACTGATATGAAATATCATTTTAGGAATTTAACAGTCGTTTTAAAACCTGAGCAGCCCCATATTTCAGTGGCTGCATACTATTCCATTCCACAGACGCACCCTAATAATTACTAACTGCTCTACTGATGGACACTTCGGTGCCCCCCAACATGGATGCAATCATGAGTGTAGGTACAGCAGGTGCCAACAGAAATTACTTTTACTTTCCTTTCTTTCAACTCAAAAAAGTTTCCAACATTGAAAGGGGTTTGATGAACTATAAATACACGGATAGTGAATAGATTCATTTAAACAAATACTCATTATTTTTGATACAATCAAGTTGTTTTGTAAGACTGGTGAACAGTCAGAAGCAGTCTGGTGTTTTTGGTGTGAGTGGAGCGGGAAGGAGCACAGGGTTGGAGACGTGGGTCAACGGCAGAGGCAACCAAACAGCTTATTTCTTTTAAATTACCAACCTCCACCCACGTCACAGATACCACCAGGCGGAAGGCTGCTTTAGAACGGCAGGCACCTCAGCTTCTCAGGCACAATGCTTTTTCTGCCCTTTTTTCAAATGCTCCACATTTTACTTTACGCACTTCAGTGGCATTAACAATGTAAGCTAATTTGGACACTTAATAGCTGAAGCAAGCACAGAAGTAAACACACTACATAATCAGTCCCTATACACAATTTAAAAATGTTAACAAAGTTCAGAATGGCATTTGCCCCAATGTGATGTGAGCAAAATTGCTGGAAATGCCCACAGCCTCCACGTGCGCACCTCTGAGTTTCCACGCCTAAGCAGCGCCGGTCAAAGCCGCTGTCCCACTGCAGCGGCACGCTGTGTAGACATGACTACACTGGATTCGTTTTTAAGACCCTCTTTTGTCTATTTGACAAAATTATTTGCAGTAATAATCAGCACTCTGTTCCACTGTTTTAGACTTTAAACACACACACACACACACACACACACACTCCTCAAGCAGTAACAGAATGACAATTGAAGTAACTCAAGTTCTGTTTTCCTGTCTTCGTAAGGACTTTGCTCTCATGGCTCATTTCTCAACCTTTGGTTTAACCGCGGGAAGCAGCAGGACGGCGGGGCTGCAGCTCACATGGCTCTAGGAACCGACACAAGGCTGAGTCCACATGTATTATTAGAGTAACACAACAGCTACTAGAAGTGTGCTAAATTGAAGCACATATACATATATATATACACACACACACAAATAAAGTATGTGCATGTATGAATAAAAAACACTAACTTCAATCATTTAGGACTTAGGTTACAAAAGAAAAAATCTTTTTAGGAGTGTTTTATCAATGGCATTGTTTAGGCCCATGCGCACATGGTGAGAATAAAAGCGAGAATGATTTTCAGATGGGTTTTGCCACTAACCTTCTCTAAGACCATGGACGTCCTTACTGCCGGCACCTGGGCAGAGCATCCCCACCCTCTGACGTTTGGCTCACCACTGTCCCTTAGAATTCCCCAAATAATTTTAATTAGTTTTAATTGGGAATGGACGACCTGTAGTTTTAACAACAGGAAGTATCAAAAATGAAGCTATTAAAATATACACGTTATGAAAACCTGCTCAGAAATTAGGCCACCAAATTATGAGTTCTAAAGTTACGGAAGTTAACTGTTTTTTTTTTTTTTAACATAAAATCAAAGCCCGACATACGTTCAGAGAAATGCCCAGATCACAGGTTTACAACTCAACTAGTTTTCATAAAGCGAACACACCATGTAACCAGGACCCAGGTGAAGAAACAGAACAGAAGCCCTCTCACCCATGCTCTCTTCCAGTAATCAACCCCATAACTCCCAGGGGTGATCTAGAGGCTAAAACACTGTATTTTAGTTCTGTCTGGTGGTTTGAACTTCAAATGGAATCACAGAGTGTGGACTCTGTGTTTAGTTCCATATGCTCAGCACTATAGTGTGTAAGATGCATCCAGGGCTGTATGTAAGCTCATTCACCCTTGTCCGTACAGAGTATTCCACTGAATGAAAAAAATACCACGATCTACGCAGTCTACTACTGATGGGCACTGGCGATGTTTCCAAATGGGACTGATCATGAAGAGTGCTACTCAGTAGGGGTGCCTGGGTGGCTCAGTCAGTCGGGCTTCTGACTTTTGGTTTTGGCTCAGGTCATGATCTCAAGGTTGTGAGATCGAGTCCCGTATCAGGCTCCATGCTGAGCACAGAGGCTACTTGAGATTCTCTCTCCCTCCCCACCAGCCCCTCTCCCACTCCCCCAAAAAGTGCTACTCTGTACATCCTTGCATATATTTTTGATGAACATGTGTATGCATTTCTGTTGGGTGGAAGTTCCCCAGGAGTGGAACGCTGGGTCACGAGGACTATGCACATTCTAGCTTCCATTTAGAAAGAGGGATAGATGGTTTCATTATTATCTTCCTTTTTTTTTTTAACATTTGAGAAAACTTTAATTATTAGTATAAATTTAACAGGTTGGTTTTTAAAAGGCTTCTCAACTAACAGTAAACAACCCATTTGCTATTACAACTGCTCTGCAATTACTCTTGAACATGGAAAATAATCATGTAGCCATCCAACCATATCACAGCTGTTCTTCAGGAATTTTCTAGGAGGAGGTATTGATGTGAAAGATAATCATCTGTCAGCTGAGGATGTTACGATTACCTCCAGAAGGAAATGCATTCTCTGAGCTCCTATGGAGCAAAGGTAATATCAAAGACAGAATTTCTAGCATCGAATCAACAGCAAAGGAGGCAAACTCTGTGATGAGCCTGAGATTTGCACTGAGTTCATTACCCACCCTCTTGACTCCTTTTTCCCAACTGAAAACTCAGGGCAAACCTATTTCATACAGTTCTGAAGACAAGCAAATAAAGAATGTGCTGGTATCAGAGATACGATTTCTGCCCACATCAGCTTTTCTCTGACCACAGGATAGTTTCTAAAAGCAAATTAACATTAAAAAATCCGAGAAACGGTGAAAACCCAGCAAACTTATCTTCCCAACAAATCCTAAATTCAAACCATGTCCTATCCTTTCCTTTGAGGTCAAGTCAGCTTAAAATGGTTATGGGCCTGGCTCTGGAGTTAAACACGCACACGTGTGCGCACACAACAAGTGTGGCTGGGGAGGGGAATTCTAAACAGGCCCTTCTAAGGAGTCTTTTGCCCATTTTGCTTTAGAACCTAGAGATCCTATATACGATCTGGGTTTAGAGACCAATTCTTTCTCCTACTACCAAATGCAGGAATCCCTTCTACAGTATGCTGACCTGTGCTGCCTTCGGGCTAAATATCTTTAGGTACAGGAAAATCACTGCTTTAAGAAAATACCATGTGCTAGGTAGACTTGTTAGCTCTTTTTCCTGACATATTAGTTTTCTACTGCTGCTTTAACGAATGACCACAAACTAAGTGGCTTAAACCAACACATTTGGGGCACCTGGGTGACTCAGAGGTTAAGCATCTGCCATTGCCTAGGTTGTGATCCTGGGGTCCTGGGATCGAGTCCCACATTGGGCTCCCCACAGGGAGCCTGCTTCTCTCTCTGCCTGCGTCTCTGCCTCTCACTGTGTGTCTCTCATGAATAAATAAAAATAAAATCTTAAAATAACCCCAAAACCACAATTTATGATCTTATACTTCTACAGGACATACTTTGACACTGGTCTCCCCAGGGTAAGCTCAGGGTGTGGGCAGCGCTGTGAGCCTCTCCAGAGCTTCTGGGGTGAGGGTGGATCTGCTTTCCTTGCTTCTTCCAGCAGTGGTCTGGAGGCCACCCACGTTCCTTGTCTCTGGGCCCGGCCCCCCATTTTCAGAGCCTGTAAAAGCAGGCGGTGTCCTTCTCTGGCCGCTGCCATCTTTCCCTGGCCCTCCTCTTCTACTTCTAAGGAACCTGGTGATTACCCTGGGTCCACTCAGATAATCCAAGATACTCTCCCTAGCTGCTGATAAGCAACCCAATGCCCCTTTGAGTGCAATGCAATATATTCACAGATCCCATGGCTAAGGTCTTGGACGTGACTCTGCTACCACACACCTCAAGTTGCAACTGGCTCCCCTGTGACTTGCCCTGAGAGCTCTGCTCCTGGAATCACGCAGGCCCGAGAACACCTCTGTTGGACAGTTATGCAGTTTTCATGTTTCCTCCTTGCTCTTACCTGTCCTTTCCCCTTCTCACCGACAAGGTTCTTCAGGCCCTATCTGCTTCCCCTGTAGGGGATCCTTCCCCCTGTAGGATTCAAGTTCTACATTTATCTTTTAAAACCCCATCCTGGGATGCCTGGGTGGCTCAGTGGTTGAGCATCTGCCTTTGACTCAGGGCATGATCCTGGAGTCCCGGGATCGAGTCCCACATTGGGCTCCTTGAATGGAGCCTGCTTCTCCCTCTGTTTCTCATGAATGAATAAATAAAATAAATAAATAAACCCCATCTTGATTTCAAATCTCCCTTCCAGCTAATCCAGATATTTGAGAAATCTGACTTTTCTTCTGTACTTACTGTATCCCAGCCATCTGACCGACAGCATGGAGAGCGGTGACTTCTTGGGGTCTCTATCACCTACAGAGAAGACTTGCTTCAAGAAGCCACCAGGGTGATGGGAAGAAATAATGCAGAGGAGACCTAACTGGCAGCCTTTAACAACAGAACCACCGCTCCTACTAACTCGGGGAATCTTCGCACCCCAGGACAGATATGGACAGAGCCTCAAGTTACATGAACATAGATGTGACCCCATATAAATGGGGTTCATAATTAATTATCAAAACCAGTCTCCAGAGAGCCAGTCTGAGCTGAGCCTCAGTGCACAAGGATCCAGCATGCAGGACAGCTACAACGATGGCTTTTCCCAAAGAGCAAAATCAGCACTTCTTCTAATCTGTGAGCTTACGATCTGTCTTAAGCTTTGAGTCTAACAGCTCAACAAGCACCAAATTGCCATCTTTCCCACAAAGAGATGATTAGAGAGGTTACAGAATTCTGGAAATAATAATTAAAAAAAAGGCAATTGTTAATAAATGTGTATTGAATCAGTTAAGAACTTCAGGGTCTGCTAGTGGGCAAGTCCTGCAAAGTGATAAGAGGTCAAAGTAGAAGCAGGTCACAGTGCCGGGCAGACAAAGCTGACTGCATCAGACAGCAAAGAAACAAGAACAACAAAAAAAGGAAGCCTCACACTTTCCTGAAACTTTCTCTTAAATAAACATCCTCGTCTCATACTCCTCAAATGCAGCCGAAACACTTAAGTCACCAGACAGTTCTCTGGATTTGTGTCTCATTACCTCTCATTCCGCTAGCCCGTTTATTCACGTGTTTGTTCCACTGTTTATGTTTCTGAAATTTGAAATAAAAAAGCAAGATACTTCAAAGATATGATCCTTCCTATTTTATGAGTGAGGGAAAATGAGGCTGAGCCCTGTTAAGTAGGATGCAGAGTCCTCGAAGGGGAGGGCTGGTCCAGGGGGCCACGGGTGCAGAGCCCAGGGCTCTGGAAACCTGGCTCCAGGTGGCTGAAGGACCAGGAGATGAACACTAGAGCTGCCAAGCAGAGACCCAAGGGCACAGCTCACCCAGGAGTAGTGCTGGGCTGCTTCGGAGGGAAGAATCCTGCTGGGGGGACAGGGAGGAAGCAGGGGAGGGGGCAGGAGCACCAGGTTAAGGAAAGAGGCGGCAGCTGGACACTCCCTTCCCACCCAGGCCCCCCCTTCCATTCCCCAAGGCTTGGAAGAGCTGGGTGGGAATGGCTCCATTGCAAAAATGAAAACATCAAGAGGACTGTCCCTCACAAGAGACAGTCCTAATAGGCACTGATGGATGCAAGGAGACGCTGGCATTTTCAAACCGCCACTTTGAACCTCTCCTCTTCATCCTCTCTGAGCCATGATCAAAGGCCCAAGATTTCAAATTGTGAAGCAATTTTTTCCAATGGCAGCATCTGGCTCCTTGGCAGGCGGCACTGGGAGCCGGGCCCTGCAGTGGGCGGCCGGCCAGGCCTGCCACATGGCCAGGCTCGGCCAGGCAGGGCACCACGTGGGCCTGCAGCTGCTCCTGCAGGCGCCAAAGGACAATCGCTCTGCACTGGGCAATAAGCCGGCGGGCAGAAGTAGCCCAGGAGGCAGTGCTGGGGGGGGCCCCCCTGGTTGGGGGTAGGGGGGGAACAGGCGTGAGGATGCAGGCTGCTCTCAAACCCTCCAGCCTGACTCATTTGCATGCATCTGCCCCCTGGCCCATCCCCTTGGCATCAGTGGATTGAGTTGGAGGATCGTTGGAATGACCCTGGGACACCTCCCCAACAAGGCAACCTGCACTGGGGGAGAGTGATGAAGCTGACCTCGGGGAAGCAAGTCTTTAATACGTTCCCCTCAGACCATTACACCCTTGCCCAACACAACGGGACAGCAGCTGTAGGGCTCCTGCCACAGCTGTTTTAAATAAGAATAATAGGAATAAACTCAGCCTCGCTCTTCAAGTTACTTTCCACTAATTATGGCATATATTTACATCTACAAAATAGAAGATTTAAAAAAACACCACCAAGAGCCCCTTTATTGTGCAGATTGGCACCCCTATTTGAATTTCATAAACATTTAGTACTTCAAAGAATCTTAAAAGCTTGCTTTAATTACAATATGCACTGCTTGAAAGGCTGGCTGTTTGCATTGCAAATTCCTACAAATACCAGCATTCATTTTTTAAAAAATTCAATTAATATCACCCACACAACTTCAGGTAACTGCCACTGGTGACTTCACACAGTAGCTGGGATGAAAGAGCCAAGGTCTCAGCTCCAAGTACAAAGCAGCTGCACAGGGCAGTTCTTGCCAATGGAGGCGGTTAATGAGTCCTGGGCTCCCAGCTGAGCTAGCCCTACACACATCACATTCTTCAGGTGTGTGAACACTGGCCAGAGACCACCCTTTCCAAGATGGAAAAAGGACCTTTTTCTGGTCTGGAGTTTTTGTGCAAAAGAGTCCTTTATGGAACGACAACAAATCAATTAACAAGCGTAGAGTTGCCAAATAAAATACAAGACACCCAGTTACATTTGATTTTTAGGTAAGAAACTTTTTTATTATCTGTGTTTGAAAGAATACACGGGACACACGTGCACTTAAGTGTATGTTGTTTACCTGAAATTAAAATGTGACTGGGTGACTGTATTTTTATTTGCTAAATCTGGCACCTCTACTGGCAAGTCATGTTTACCAAAAAGAATAATAAAAATTGGGACTTACTCTTAAATCTCATTGCTGTAAAAAGACATTTTCTGCTCACGATATTTTAAGTAAGAAAAAAATTAAATCTCACAACTAACAGCCCACTGACAAGTCCTTGAGACAGGCAGAGTGATCTTCTCTAGAAATTTAACTGCCTTGAGGATAATAGTTTGCTAAGGGCAAAAGCAATATTGGCTTAATGTTATCCTGACCTCCAGGATCCTACTTTAACACGTAAAAATTCCTTTGGGAAGTTCCCATATCTCTACCCTACCCCCACCCCCCAAGCTATATGTTAGCAATCATCCTCAAGCATATGGCCCACTGATACACATTTGAAGGGCCTCATGGCTAAGGCCCAACAGCTAGCCCTCAAGGTCCTGCAAACCTTGCTTCCAAATTTCTTTAGAGATTTTGACTATCCCTAACCCCTTTGCAACTTGGAAGGTTCTAATTGGCCACCCCCTCATAACCTCAATGCGATTCTTTCTGCCCACAGGTACTACTCCCGTGATTTAAGAGAGCCACCCTACTTGGGGTGCCTGGGTGGCTGTGTCAGTTTGGTGTCTGACTCTTGGTTTCAGCTCAGGTCATGATCTCAGGGTCATGGGATCGAGCCTCACATCAGGCTTCATGCTCAGCAAGGAGTCTGCTTGAGATTCTCTTCCTCTCCTCCTGCTCATGCTGTCTCTTTCTCTCTCTCAAATAAATGAAATCTTAAACAAAAACAAAACTGAGTATGTCTCAAGGATTCTTTCTTGACTGTTCACTCTGAACCCCAACATTTCACATCAGAATATAATTCTTTTTAGTAAAATCAAATAATGTACAATGTTTGTAGATGCATGTAAAAAGTCCAGAAGGATACATGGCTGTGGGGAAACTTCACTTTTTCTTTTATGGTCTTTTGATCTCCTTGGACTAGTTATAATAAGCTTAAATTGCTTTTATAATGTAAAAAGTAAATTAAAATAGGGTGGGAGGTTGGATGTACTCTGGATCTCCACTTGCACAGTGGGGAGGGATTTTATATATCACCAAGGGCCTGGGTCTCATTTTAGACAATTGACCAAGACCTCTGAGGGGTTTATGACTATGTCCAAATAAGTCACTTATTTCTTACAAAACCAGGTCTGGAGATGAGAACACCGTGACACTGCCACCTTAGTTCTTTCCTTCTCGGGCTTTTCTTGAGGTACAGTTACAGAGAAGCTAATTGTGCCACCATCAACAGGGCAAATACTGGGGTGTGCAAATGCATTGTGTGTTTGCCTGCCCCTGGACCCTCTGGTTAGCAGTAGCTCTTGGGAGGACAGGGGCTTAGCATCTCAGCCTGTAACCTTGGGGTGTGGAGTTCAACATCCTCCTGCAGGAAAGGATGGACTCCTGAGCTGGGCTGTGTGAGCAACCACTTGAGCCAGATGACCCAGGCCAGAAAGCATTAGAGGAACAGCTCTCAGACGGGATCTCGCAAGAGGTTAAGGAACTTCTAATTTACTTTCTGCCTAGATGTCCCTAAGTGTTCAAGTTAAAAAAAAAAAAAAAAGTACCCATAGTGACTGAGGTTAAGGGATTGGGGGAAAAGCAGAGCGAGCTTCTGCTCCTACTTTCTAGGCTGTTCTATTCTGCCTTATATTTTCAGGTGGATTCAGGAAGTCTTTTAAGTAAAGGAATAGCCACAGAGATCAAGGTTTCCACCTCAATTCTCCAAGTTCTAGAAGACCCAGAGGCCATGAAGACCTTCAATGCCTCCCAGTAGGATTCCTTGTCTCTGAACAAAAGTCTACGTCCCCTGAACTCCTTCCCCCTCCCCTTCCACTGACCAAATTCTTTCAAGATTCTGCTCAAATGCTATGTCTTCGTAAGGCTTCTGGAATGTTCTCGGGCAAAAAGGGTTCCTTCTACCTCTGTGCTTCCACCTTTCTGACACAACTCCTATCCCATCGTGCTGTCACTCACCTGCCATCCCATACCAGACCCTAAGGTGTGCCTCTTATTCAGGTCTGTTTTCCCAGGTCTCTAGGATCAGTGTAGAGTTCAGTGAATGTTGACTAAATGACTCACCAGTATGTACATGTTTATTACTTAATGCAAATGATAAAATTATTTCTAAGAGAACATAACAAACTCCAGAGATGGCCTGGAAAAGCTCTGGTGTGCATCTCTCAAGGTGTCCTCCCCAGCTTCAGTACATTCCTTAGAAGCATCCCTCAATAAACTATCCGATGCTTCCTCTACCAGCATGTGATGTCTGTGCTGGCTACCTGGCAGGTGTATCATAGCCCCTGATGCATAGCACTTTCTCTAGGTGTACGGAAGGAAATAAAATTACCTTTCAGCCAACAGATTTTTTTTTTTTAACTGTTAAAAATCTGCTATATGCACTGCACTGCTGGAGATGCAAAAGCTACAGATGGGATCCCTGCTTCCTGGGAGTGTGGGGGTGGGGGGCCTACAAAATCCTATCCCTGTGCAATAGGTGAAAGGAAAACAGGAAGGAAGCAACAATAGACAGCGGTCAAAGCAGAAAATGCTGACAAGCTTCAGGTAGTTTTCTTAGGAAATCAAACCAAAATGGAAGCATGTGCAGGTTCATGGACTCCCCTTATCCACATGCCCCTCCCCCAATGAAGTATCAGAACCTACCTTTAAGAGATAGTTTTGTTTTTTTTTTTTTTAAAAAAAAAGACCACTGGTAAAAATGATCACAGAACCACAGAATACCCACGATATATTATTATGTATTAGCCTCATAAATACCTCTGAACATAGTGGTTTTACTTGCTAATCTTCCTTCCATCTACGTCATGCCACCACTCGATACTGCTCTTGTAATTTCAGGACTTAACACTATTTTGAGATGAGACGGAAGTACAGAGACATGAAAGGCTTGTTGAACTGAGAGGCCCTTCCCTTGCTGATAGCAGCTTAGGACATGTGGGGAGCAAATCACTCCATTCTGCTAACTTCCTTTTCCACGAATAGCAACGGGCGGGTTTGGTTCCAAATGATAGACTCAAGTCTACAACTCCAATCAAAATCACGCTGAATCCAATTAGACACAGGCTGCCACTCTGGAGGGGGCCATTCGGGCAGCTTCCATGTGCATCCGGTGTCTCTTCTTACATAAAGCCCAGTTGTTTTATTTATAGCGCCTGTCATTTTGTCCAACAAATGTGATTTAATTCCTACCAAGATAAAAGCATCTTCTAAAGGCTGCTGTCCTCTTTCCAGATAACTAGCCTTCCCTCTCTCTGTTTTATACAATCTCCTCACAGCTGCCCTAGTTAGTAAAACTGGCCTTTCTTTTTCTTCCCCTAGAAAAATAAGGTAAAGAAAGTTGAACTATACATGTATTTATTGTTGGGTGCCTGGGTGGTTCAGTTGGTTAAGCATCTGCCTTTAGCTCTGATGATGATCTCAGGGTCCTGGGATCGAGTCCCATATCGGGCTCCCTGCTCAGCGGGGAGCCTGCCTCTCCCTCTGCTTCGTCTTCTCCCCCCTGCTCCGCTTGTGCTCTCTCACTTTTGCTCTCAAATAAATACAATCTTTAAAAACAAATATAAACATATTTATTGTTAATTGCTTAGACAAATGATCATCATCTCAAGAATTTTAAAAAGCAAAACATGATTAACCACAGGGCAATATCATATATGCTGGTTTCTAAAATACCATTAATTCAATAATAATTTGAAAAGAAAAAAGAAACATTATATAAGTGCATATAAAATCATCTTTAGCAATAGAATCCATAACCAATTTCATTTCCACATTACTTATTCTTCCAATCAAAGTTTTAAGACTAAGTCTTCATCATGCTATTCTTCTAAATCGTTTTTATCTGTAAGGTTTTAAGTAACATGCTAGTAACATGTCTTTCTTTGAGCCAAACTTGACAGTTTTCAACACCCCGGTAGGACAGAGCAGAATTTTTTGAGGCTCCTTCAAAAATATTAGTTTCACTGTGTTTCTTATTTGGTTAAACCCATTAATTCTGTTTATTTCCTTCAGTAAACCACATGTGGCTGGAAATGAACTTCTCTTGAAAGTCAGCTGCAAGTGGGGACTTGGGTTTCTTTTAGGATTCATGATGGAATCACACCTGCACCTTGTCTAGCTTTGGGAATCCTGTGATCAATACCAAGACAGTTGGCATTTTACCTTAAATTAGCTGCTTCATGTGCCACATCGCTGGCAACCCATGTGCGTGAATCTCAGGGATGAAATGGAGCAGAACTCTGCTTGCAGGTGGACCTCTTCTATCCTTAGGGCCTACACAGCACCTGATGGATCACTATCTTAGAAGAAAAAAAGTCTGGTTCTCTGCTAATGCAAGTCTGCCTCATTTATCACAAATCTGGTTCCACACATGCGTCCTCGATCATTAACTTTAATGCTAGCTTTTCTGAGATGTTTTAAGTAGGAATTCAAACTTAAGCTAAAATGTGCACTAGTCGTCTATAGTACTAGTGCAAATCACTAAGGTGACAGGAGGTTGGGGTGGTGGTGGTGAGATGCCTTCAATGTTGGCTCAGGTCCCAAAGGGCAGATGATGAAAACCTCATCTCTGGAGGGGCCGGCATAGTGCTTATGGCGTCCGCTCTAGGCAGCATCCTATTTCTAGGACTGTGAGATGGGAACATGTGTATGTCTTAGAATTGAGGGAAAACCAGGGCACCTGGGTGGCTCAGCCAGTTAAGTGTCTGCCTTCTGCTCAGGTCATGACCCTGGGGTCCTGGGGTAGAACCCAGCATCGGGCTCCCTGCTCAGTGGGGAGCCTGCTTCGCCCTCTCCCTCTGCCTGCTGTCTGCCTACTTGTGTGTTCTCTCTCTCTCTCTCTCTCCCTATCAAATAAATAAGTTTTCTTCTTTTAAAAAAAAAGATTGAGGGAAAATAGTACATTCAACATTATTAATAGTTTCTATAGAGAATGAGAAAAAATTAAAATCTTTGAGTAGAAAGAGAGATGAAGAGGGATTCAAAAAGCAAAGTGACAAGAGAAAATTGTTTTGTTTTATATCATGGCATGCCAGGCTCTGAGGATGCTGGCTCTACTTACTCAGTGCTTGACGACCTTAGAAAAATCAGCGTGGTTATTTACACATGCACACACATGTCAAGTATTATGATCAATACTTAATAAAATAAGAATGGCTAAATTAGGATATACCCAGTAAATAGGACATCACATGGTCATTAAAAATGGTGATTGGCGATACAGTGGCATATGGCCATACGGAAGGGTGTCTGATAGGGAAGAAAAGCAGGATACCAGGTTTAACGCATTCTTCATTCAAGCTACATAAACATGGATTATATTTGTGGTGCATTTAGGAATGAATTAAAAATTATACATTTCCAAGACTGTCTAGAATATTATGATGTTGCTTTTGTAATCATAATGTAAAGATGATGCCACGCCCCTAGTCCCCCCTGCAAAGGCAGCGAATAGTGCTGTATGGATCTTTCTAGTAAGTCTCAGGATCTGACATGCACTTGCTGATAGCCACAGTGTGTTCCCTGTAAGCCCCCACGTAAATGGACGCCAGGGCATCCCATGATGGCAGGACTTCAGGAAGAAACTGGTCTGCTTCCCTTTGGTTATCATCACTGGCTTCCAGGGAGGAGGACAGGTCAGGGGATGGGCTAGGGAGCTGTGCATGCTCCCTGCAGAGGCCATACACAGATTTCACGGAAAGGGCACAGATTCCAGAGTCCAGCTGACCCGGCACTGATTAGCTGTGTGACTTTGCAGAAGTCACTCTGCCTCTCCGTGACTCGATTTCTTCACGTGTAAAGTGGGAATAACCACATGTGCCTCACAAAGATTAAATAATAATCAAGCATGTGCTTATGCCTGGTGGAGTGCCTGGCTCAAAAAAGACTCATTAAGTCATGTTCAACTATTGAAAAAGAGAGAAGCCCCTTCCTCCCATTTCCACAAAACCCTTTTTCTTCTCTTTGTAATTAAATATTTAAAAAAAATTTTAGGTGTAGGATTAAGATGCACAAGAGTGAATGACAAGTAGGCAGGAAGGGAGAGAAAGGAAATAATCAGGAGATGGTCATGAAAAGAAAAACAGAGAAGGCAAAAGGCAAATAAAGCCACCGTAACACTTAGTAAGGAGAATCCAAATATTCTCTTGGCTCAAAAATTGTTAAAACCACTGACTGCTGACATCAAATGCTGATTCTTTGTCTTCCTAATTTTTCCACCTACCTGTGCTGTCCATACAAGTGAAGACCTAGGTGCAAAGCACCTCAAGATACTTGAAGGCACCTGAGCTCACCTAATGCACCCCACCTGTACCTTGCATCTTGGCGCTTTCGCTAGCCAGCCCCTTGTCTACAACGCTGTCATCTCTCCCTACCCTCATACTGGCAGCCCTAGTAGTGGTTGAAGGAGCTGTTGACTGACCCTTAATATCTCACTGATGGGAAGGTAAAATGGTAGAAACTGCTTAAGAAAGCAGCATGGCAGGCAGCCCGGGTGGCTCAGCGGTTTAGCGCCACCTTCAGCCGAGGGCCTGATCCTGGAGACCCGGGATCGAGTCCCACGTCAGGCTCCCTGCATGGAGCCTGCTTCTCCCTCTGCCTGTGTCTCTGCTTCTTTCTCTCTCTTTCTGTCTCTCATGAATAAATAATATCTTTTTAAAAAAAGAAAAGAAAACAGCATAGCATTTTCTTAAATCAAACATGGAGCCACTGTGGGACCCAGCCATTCCACACCTAAGGAAAAATGCCAAGAAAAGATGCTGCAAAATGAAACCGTATGTCCACACAAAGACTTGTACACAAAGACTTGATAGCAGAATTAATTGATCAAAGCCTCAAGTGGAAACAATCCCCAACTCGATCAACTAGTGAATGGATAAGCAAAACGTGGTATGTCCATAGGACAGGCTCGTCCTAGGCAATAGAAAGGAACTAAGTAGTGGTATGTTGGAACATGGATGGGGCACCCACACTGGCATCCTCGCCTCTGCCAGTCATTTATGTGTCGGGGCCCGAGGCCCGGGGGGCCAGTCTTCCACCCTGAGAACAGTGCACTGACCACTACTTGGTGCACCACCGTGCCACTGACCTCGAAGTGCAGGCACTGGGGGGTAGCACTCAGTACTTCCTCCACGGCAACCGCCTGATGTTCTGAAAACAGTTTCAGGAACAATCATGTGAGCAAAGGAAGACAACCCAGAGACTTCAAGGCACTTTGAGACCGAGGAAAACGAGGGAAGAATAAAGAATGGGTGTAGGATCTCTGTTGAAATTTATGGAATTCACACAGAAACAAGAATTCTGATTTTGTTATCTGCTGATAACAAAAATATTTCAAAGGGAGTTTTAAACCTACTTAAGAAACACCTGCTGGAAACACCTGATACCAAAGATAGATGTTTTAAGTATAATTTATTCTCACTGAGGCAGTAGAGGAAGCCAATGAGATTTTAAGTTGCAGCAAATTGTAAATGTAATTCGAATGGCCTTTCTTCATTTAACATTGTTGCAACTGAATGTCTTTAGAAAGGTTAAGTACTGCTCACAATTATACTGAGGGAGGGAAGTCGTCTACCACATTCATAGAAGTGCTCTATTTTAATCTTGCAAATGTTAATAAGTTTATATGTAATCTCAGGGCGGTTATTTCTAGATTTGGACATTTCACACTAGTGACCACACTCTAGACCACACATCTAGACCTCACTACTTGGGGATCTATGACCAAAAGGCCCCATCACTGAAAGCGTTGATTAAAATTATCCCAAACGAAATGGAAAATTTGGGAAGCAAAAACAAGAACAGCTTTCTAAGGACTTTCTCTTCTGCTTTATATCTGAATAATATGCTAATTATAAGAAATCTTATTATCATTAAAAACCAATACTGTTTCATTTGAAAGTGCTGAAAATGGCTTCCTTTCATCATATCCTACAATTACTGATTAATTATAATTAACCTGAGTAGAACGGCCTCTTTTTATATCCTTCACAATAGTGGCTCTCAAACTTTTTGATCTCAGGACCCCTTTCTGCTCTTTAAATTGACTGAGGACCTCAAAGAGCTTTTGTTTCTATAAGTTACATCTATCTACACTTTCTGTAGTGGAAATTTAAAGTGAGAACATTTAAAACATATTTATTATCTGCTTAAAAAATAAACTCATTATATCTTTTTCTTTTTTAATTAGACATACCTATATTTTCAAAAACGAAAGAAAAATTGAAAGGGTAGTACTGTTTTACACTTTGGAAATACATTTAATGTGTGCCTTCATGGAAAATACTAGATTCTCAAGCATGCTTCTACATTGTTTGCCATAATGTGCTGTTTTGGTTCAAGGAAAGAAAGAAAAAGAAAGAAAAGAAAGAAAAGAAAGAAGAAAGAAAGAAAAGAAAGAAAAGAAAAGAAAAGAAAAGAAAAGAAAAGAAAAGAAAAGAAAAGAAAAGAAAGAATAAAGAAAAAAAGAAATCCAGCATAACACAAATCTGGAACTAGAAAAGGGAAGAGTATTTTAACAGGCTTTTCAGATAATTGTGGTCATTTTTCTGTAATACTATACCAAAATTTAACAAGTGACAGTTTCTTAAAAATTAGCTGTAGTGTGGAATCTGAAACTGTTATCAATGAACTTTTCATACTCTATTCCATGAAAATCCACTGGTTTATCTCATACAATATCAAAAAAATATATCACTTTTGTTAATATGGTTGTGGGTCTCACCAGAAAAGTCTGTTAAGTACTGGGAAGCTGTTGGGGCACGTGGGTGGCTCAGGGGTTGAGGGTCTGCCTTTGTCTCAGGTTGTGATCCCAGGGTCCCGGGATCGAGTCCTGCATCGAGTTCCCTGTGTCTCTGCCTCTCTCTGTTTCTCTCATGAATAAATACATAAAATCTTTAGGAAAAAAAAAAAAAAAGTACTGGGAAGCTATCAAGTTCATGGAGGTGGATACAAGTTTTCCAAAGCTCTTATTTTTACTAGAAAGCTGGAATTTTTCCTTTGGTAATAAATACTGTCAGTTGTTTTCCTTGAAGTGGCAGGCAGGCAGGCTCAGTGTATTCATTTGCAATGTGTATTCTAGGTTCAAGATGTAATAAAATTTATAGAAGACCTTCTTGGTGTAACCAGTTCTCTTTTTAAAAACTGTGTGTGCAGACCAGCTGGATGAAGCCAAAGCTTCAGCGTTTTACCCTACTGCTTCTGAACTATCAGTGTGCCTATCAGCAGTATTCACACTGCTCAGTGTCACAGTGCAAATAGCTCTGGCCTTCTCAGCCCATTGAAAGGATATCGATGAACTCCCTGGGAGTCCGCGGGCCATACTTTGAAACCTGCTGTGTTACCACATAATAACTGACCTCCAACCACCATTCTAATCACTAGTGGCAGCCCCCAATTTAGAAAGGTCTTCTTGCTTGTTCAGGTTATCCATGTATATTACCCGTCCCAAGAACATTAATATAAGTAGAAGGCTATTTCCACAATCCTAATTCAATACAGAATCATGAAAAATGAAATCTAGTTACCATGTAAGGACACAAGAAACTAAACAAACTAAATTTACTATGTAAATTCTCCAAGAAATTTAAAACATTTTCCTTAATTTATCCACTTATGTCCCCATTTGTTGGGCTTTTTTGTGAAGGTGTTTGCTCAGTATTGGAGAATCCTCAGTGGAGAGATGGACGGACAGACACCCCCTCTCCCCTCCATGGGCTAGGGTTCACAGGGTGTGAAGCAGTCAGGAAAAAAGAGCAGAGGCGTTACAGCCAAACTCATCTAATAAGAGGCCCGGGGTCCCCACCCTACAAGTAGCCTGTCCTTTGTCATCTCGGAGTCTGTTTTCTTAGCTGGACAGGAGGCAAATTCCACTTCACACTGTGAGGACTGGAGTAAGTGCCAGAAAGCATTATTAGCACAGCCCCCAGCAGGTATTCAGTAAATGGGAGCCAGTATTAGGAGTAAGGTGCCCCGGGGCCAGTCCGGGTCTAGAGGGGGCGTGGGACACACACCCAAGTAATTATGACTCAGCATGGGATCTGATTAACAAAATGTGCTGGGAGTAAGAGGAAAATCAATGATCTGCCCTAAGGGAGGAAGGTGCTATCATAAAGGAGCCACCATCTCAGGGAAGTGGCCCTGCAGCAGGGCAGAGAAGGCACAGAGTCCATCAGACACAGAGCAGCCAGGCACAGGGCAGACGGAAGGAAAGCACCCTGGAACCAGCTCACTTTGGGCCTCCAGTGCCACACGAAGGAGTGCAAATATTGGAGGAGATTTTCTAGAGACTGAAGAGGACGTATAAACACTCATTGCTAACGGGTCATGTGGTGTCCTGCTGCCTTGGTGTCCTCACTCCCACTAGGCACATGTCCTACGCATGCCTGAGACCTGTTAGCAGTCCCCAGGCCTGGGCCTGACTAGTGTAGAAAGAACAGAAGCCAAGCTCCCCTCCGAGGCTGTGGGACAGCAGCAAGCCCCAGCACCAGGGGGAACCGGGCCTTGCGGTTTTAAAGCACAAAGGAGGCAGCACCTTGGGCAAAGCCGTTTTGCATTCTCTCTGCTACTTTTAAAATCCTGAAGCAGGAAATTTGATCTTCATTCATCCCAGCCCCGTTCTGTCTCAGGTCCCGTGCTCCAGTGGAATTTCATAGATCGCCTCGCTTAATGGAGCAAGAACAGAAAGAAGGTCCAGGGCCCCCGTGTTTTCCAGCACAACTCCAGTCACCTATGAGGTCTCTGGCCTGGCATGCATGGGCCCCGAAGCCCACAGTGGCCTCCCGTCTCTCTTGTTCTTTGGCAGGGACACCAAACGCTGCTTGGTGGCACCTGTGCCCAGGGACGACTCAAGGCCAGGGCGAGCACAGCCCCCCAGGGGCAGGCTGGTGTGACGCCCAGCTGCGCTGCTCTGCACCCACCAACAGGATGCAACCGTGCAGAAGAAACCCACCGCCACCACAGCCATGTCTTACTCACCCAGAATTTTACGAGGAAGAAGGCATTTTGAGGGCCTTTTCCAAACAGTTCCTTTAAGCCACCTTTCTTTTCAGGAAATTTGTCATAAATCTGACGAATGTCCACTGATTCGAGCAATGGGTCACTGTAAGAATGGTTGGCATGCCCAATGTGCACGAAGAGGTGTTTGTTGTACTGTAAGAAACCAACAGAAACATTCCCATTACAAACCCTTTGGTCAACCTGGGGCACATTTATCTTGAACTGGAAGAGCAGTAGTCTCAAAATCCCAGAATCATGCCTTGAATGGCCTAGGGTCTGTGCCTTTGAAAAGACGGAGACTGTAAGGAAAGCCATTATAGCTCAGGGTTAAAACAATCAGTTTAAGGGCATCTATTTTCCCTAAAAAAGCGTTTTTGTAGACAGTAGTAAAAGCTGCAGTTACCCGACTACCAAACCAAGAAACTGTTCTATCACCCAGTGTCACCTGACTCAACTGAAAATGACAGCAACACCCTTTGGAGCCCAAGAGTTACAGTTAAGCCCAATGAGGAGTAGGTGTGTGGTCAACTAACACCGTCGCTCAGAACGTACTTCTTGCTCCAGCTCCTCTAGCAACAGCACAGATGTAGTGCTCTGGGCAATGGTACGCACCAACTTCCTCCAATACGAGTCAGAGTGCTGAGCCTCTTTCTCACCAGTTCCCTCGGTAACCAGTCCAAAGCTTCTGCATAGGGGCTGGTCAGTACATGGTTGTCACTGCAAAGTTAGGGTTGGGAGTACAGCTCATAGAGAGGATTTGTGGTACGAGGTTATATGGGGCCAGTCATCAGAGAATACAGGTCACTCATTCACAAACCAACCAGTCAACCAATCAAAATCCTGTTAAGTCATTTAAACTTATGAAAGAAACCCTTTTTTCTCTTGCTTTGGTATAAAACATGGTAACTGGACCACAAAGGAGTTATCCAAACCAATGGTTCTCAAGGAACATTTAAAAATCACCAATGCCTGGGGCCATCCAGACTAACGTGGAATCCCAGAAAATGAGGTCAGGCATCAGTAATTTTTAATGGACATTAAATGAATTCCAGTATGCAGCCAGGTTTGAGAAATGGCCTACACTTTCTACCCCAGACCCTCCATGCCTGCCTCCTGGGCTGAGAAGACTGTAAGATCAGCCTAATGGGACACAGAGACATCTGGGGGTGCTGGTGTTGCAGGGAGATTAGAACCCATCAGGGCTCATACGAGAAATTCCATGTCCCTACTCCCCTGGCAGTCCCTATTTACTTTTCAATTTTAAATGGATATTTTTCTCCAGCTACAGTCCTTCAGAGTACTGACTCCATTAAAATGAGAAATCCTCCCCCAAAAGAAGGCTTGGTAGAAGTGCTTACTAGAAGAGTACTGTATCCAGGGTAAGAGTACAGGGTCTGGACTCTGCCTGCTCGAGCACAAAATACTGTGCCCACTGAAAACAAACTAAGACATTGGGTGAGTTCCTCCCCAGTCTGTAAAATGGGGAAAGTGCTAACCTCTGCTTCCTACGGGTGCTATGAGGTTTAAATGAGAAATTGCATATAAGGAAGTTACTAGAGTTCACAGATTCAATGAATAGTAAATGATAAATGCCAGCTATTATTGTTGTTTTATAAAACCCCCTCCTTTGAGATTCACAGTGGATATTAGCATAATTAAAAAACACTTTTTAACATGGTATAACCTGAAGTTTCCTAAACTCACATGGTCATGAAACCCCATAAATGTTTCCTGAAGAAATGCTGGTTTAAATCCATGACTTGCTACGCAGGCATTGGCTCTCTGGCTACAGAACCAAAGGGCAGGAGGCTCGACACCCCTTCCGATATCAGTCCTGCACGATGATGGACCCCTGGGGGCTGTGGCCAGGGCCTAGCATCTTCTGGGAGAGGGCTAAGCCCCTCTTCTTGTTCAACATCAGAGTGATATTTTACCAAAGCTTCCAAATCTCTAAAAGGTATCAGGTGAAATGAAAAAGGTGAACCCAACAAGCTCTGCCTTTCAGGTGAGCCAGAGGGCTGGAAACCACTCTGCAGGGACAGATGTACCTGTAACGGAAGACAATTTTTAAAATAAAGTCAAAGCCATTGCCAGGTCGAGGAGCTGAGACTATGGGGTATAATGGAATGTCTTTGACCTTTTTGTAAACATTCCCAAATGTTGTCATACCATCTTTCCAATTATAAGCCAACAAAAGCCCACGGAAATGTCTGAGGCACTCCCGCTAACGAGCTTCCATTCTCATTAGTAGGTAGAAGGCAGAAAAAATAACACATGCAGAATTGGGGACAGTGATGCTGGTGTAAAGGCAGAGCAGGAAAGGTGAACGAGTCGTGTGTGCTTCCTGTCTAACTTCTCTGCTTAGTGTCCACTTACCCAGCATTCTGAGAGCTGAGGGCAAAAGGCACTCTTCTTTATTATCCAGATGGCCTTCTGCACATCTGTCCATCCAACCCTTATCAACAACCTCTGCTGGCAACCAGCTCCCAGCCCCACTTAGCTCTGTGTGGGAGGCACTGTTTCTGTCACGTCGTGTGCCACCTGCAGGCAGTGAGTTTATGGGCAAGGATGCAACACAGGCAGAGCTCTGGGGACACCTGTGGCCAGAAGCGGAGTCTCTTCCTTGAGTGCCATGCTCCTGGCTCCTCCTCCTGGGCAGCCGCCCATTGGCAGGCAGAGCTAGGACAGAGGTAAGAAGCTGAGACTTGCAGCCTTTTTTTTTTTTTTTTATTGCTCCTGACTTCCAAAGGCCCCTGCACTCTACTCCTGGAACTCAGGACCTCTACATGTCAAGAGGACAGAAAGGCAAATGGAGGGCAAAATTTAGCATACTTTAAGGGAGGCCATAAAGATATGGCTGAAAATCAAGGTGCTGAGCACAAAGCACCAAAACTCTGGAGCCAGATGAGAACCTGAAATCTCAGTTTTGCTCATATGCGTAAGGGGATACAATATAGGTAATACACATGGGACTGAAGATTAAAGGAAATAATGCACAGAGGGCGCTCGGCATAGGGCCCAGTATATAAGAAGTGTTGGATAAATCGCAGCTGCTAAGATGACTATTGTTGAAGTTTATTATTATGGGAGATTACTAGATCCTGGGGGAGAAGAAAAGAACTTTCCTGCTTCAGCTACCCCTCCTGCCTAGCAAAGAAAAAATAAACACAAGTAAGCCAAGAGCTAGGAACAACTTGTGAAGCCATGTGACTGTTCAAATCCTTGATTCTGGCCCACTCATAACAAGCTACTCAGGGTGTGGGCCTCTCTTGTGCCTGAAGGAAGGAAAGAGCTAGGTCTGCTCTGTGCAATGTGCTTTCTATACATGTGACCTCAGGTAATCCTGGCCTCACAATGACACTGTAGGGACATTTTATTAAAATCATTACATGTGGGGAAATGGAAGTTCCCAGATGAACAGACTTGCCTGAGGTCACACTTCCGGGAATAGTCCTGGAGTTAAGAATAAAACTTGGGCCTGTCAATGCCACAGTCCAAGCATTTGGCGCAAACGTCAACCACACGGTCTCCCAGATGAAAATGCCTAGACCCTTCTCAACTCAGATCTCCTTTTTCTGAAAGTTGATTTCAGAAAAGAGAAGAAGAATAAAAAAAGCTAACTAGTGTTTTCAAAAAGTCTAAGAAGTTAAATTAGAATTCAGGATAAACACAGTGATTCGCAGATGCAGCAGACACACTCTTCAAAGGCTTCTATTTTGAGGAAGTTACCTTTGTGCCCGAGTGGCTTAAATGAACTGAGAAGGGCAGGCTGTCTTTGCCAAAGGAAACCGGGCACTGCCTCTCCAAGGCTGGTGACGTGAAACTAAACCCTAACTGTTGGCATCTGGGTGGCTTTATTGCTGCCAAGAGGTGACTTTGTTTCTAAGAATACAAAGGACTAAAGAAGGTATCCTGGAGACCACAGCAGTGAGACAAACCGCCCTTCCTCTCCCCTTAATTCAACCTGGGTAGGTCAGAAATCCCTCTGCCCCCAAAACCAGAAGACTGAAAAAGCAGAAACCTACCTGAGATGTATGGGTTCAAGTTCTGATGAAATCAAAGCTCTAAAAAACCACTTGGTAAGGCTCTCACTACTTCCCATCCAGCCAGTTCTCCTTATAAGGGAAGAAGGCCGGCATGAATACCTTAGTTCCCTCTCTCCTTCCCAAATAAATCCCATTTTCTTTTCAGCAGTGGTGATTTCCCCAAAACCAAAGAAGGGTAATTCTATTTTAAAGAGCAGGAAACAAATATGTGCAAAAACAACATCAACAACTAAAATCCCAAGTATTGGGGGTAATATATAAGCAGAAACAGGGCGAATGTCAAGAAGTCATGTATACTAAAGCCCAAGACTAAATTTTCTTGATGTCCAAAATCGAGGTTAATGTTGGTTTGTCCTATTATTTAAAAAAAAAAAAAAAGTCTCCTTAGGCACTCAGGAGATAGGCTGATCATTAACATATCAATGACAATAACAAAAAAGAGTATTCACTCTGCTTATTTCTTTTATGGATTTCAGTAGAACCAGCTTTCCTAGGACACATTCTATGGGAGGCACAGGGAATGTGTGAGCTAAGAGTACAAAATCCCTCTCTTCATAGAACCTACAGAGTTGACTGTATGGAGCTACCTTATTGCCTCTAAGTTGAGAATCCTCTTTGCCTATGTAAATACAGGTTCTCAAGGATTCCCGTAGAGAAGACAGGGAATCAAGACAGTCAGCATCCCCTCTCCTGTACATCACCGACTTAAATCAGCATTCATCTGCTCTTTTTATACGAATGGCTGTATTCTCCAGCACTAAACATACGGTGTTATTCGGTGGCAAGGAGAACACACTTGGAGCTCACTTGAAAATACACTTGGAGCTCACTTGAAAATGTGCATAAAGTTTCGCAAGTGGAAACCATGATGAGCACCAAATTACCCATCACATCTAAGAGTAGGATACACTCAGATTTGTAAAGTTTCAGAAAATTAACCCTTCTTGCAACTATTCTCAGCCAGAGGAGGACGTTTTCACAAAATGAGGGAATAAATTGCAAAAAGGAGATGGGGCCATCATTCAGAAGAGGGAGAAAAGAATGCACCGGCCAAGTAGCTGGGCAGCTGACCCGGACAACAGCCAGTCTGGGGTGGATGAAGAGCGGGAGAGGTGTCACCAAAGGGACAACGGACCTGGAAGGTTCCCTGACTAATCTGACCCTCTGGAGAAGAGTTCGAGAACTCTTTTAGGAATGCTGGGGATGAATTTGTTTAGGTATGCAAAAGCTGGATTAAAAAAAAAAAAGACAATGACAAATCCTAGGAAAAACAGTGTTACAAAAATGATTCTAATATGTCACACATTAACCATGCTCCGTGTGAAATTTATAGGCTTGTAATACAAACGATACAAACGCTGAGTGTTAAATCAAACCAAAAATTTTGACATAACCAACACTGGGATAAGGAGGGAAGAGAACAATGTATTTAGAGAGCTAAGGCCTGGTTTTCCATAGTAAAAAGTCAACAGAAACTGTCTGAAAGTAATGAAGTGTAAGGTCTGAACATGTTATTTCGAAATATGGAGAAAATATACAAAGAAATGGCTGAAAATATACAAAGAAATGGAGTAGCTGTCCTCAAGGAGTGGGGCCGGGAGGTGGGGAGACAGCTTTTCTTTATAGGCTACGATGACTCTGGTTCAATTTGGCTTATATACAAAATACACGTTATGACTTTATTAAATTAAGTAAATAGCCAACCAAAAACTATCTTGGAACATCTTGGAGGTTTTTGAGCAAAAGAAAGAACTATAAAGGGAAACAAAAATATTAAGAGCTGTGCTTCAGGATGTTTATTCTAGGTGGTCACAAGTTCCCTGGACTCGAAAGGAACTTGGTCAGATCACAGAGCCTTCCTATGGCTTGAACACTCAGGATGACTGAGCAAAAGCTGGGACTCTTGCCTGCCTGCAGGGTTTACCAAAAACACCACTGCTGCGCCAGCAAAATCCTACCTGGATCAAGACTTGTCCTGCAGCTCAGCAGGCACCTGACACAAGCTTAATACACAGATTTCTCTTTTGACTTGGGGAAAATGCTCATTTTCTCTTTTCATCGCTATAATCCCTTCAGTTATTCTTCACAGCATTTGCAACCAGGGACAAAGGTGAATGCAATCCTAAAAACTCCACAAAGTTACTTGCAACAGGTTATTTAGCTACCCTGAGGGATTAACAAAGGACTTTTCTTCCTCTCCCAAATCTGTTCTAAGGTCGCCTTCTTTCCCCTCTCTTCCCGCCTCCTGTCCCCTCTCTTCTGCTTGGGGAGTCTGGACAGAGGGGTGAGGAGCACTCAAACTCTGGACTCAGCTAGGGTCCACATGTGAATCCTGACGCAGGTGCCACTTCCTAGTGGGGTCAGTTAAAATGGGCAAATCCAGCCCTCGGGGGTAGCTTCTACATCCATAATGCAGGAGCAACCACAGAACCTGTCTCGAAGGAGTGTCACAAGGATTAAATGAGATAATGTGTGGAAAATATATAATCCTGTGCTTGCACATAATTTGTTATTATTACTGCTACTATTGCCCCAAATAATCATGTTTCTTTACTTCAGTCATGATAATGTGAAATTAAGATTGTTCCTCTGACAGCAACGAAATGGAAGTACCAAAATTTAGAGCAGAAATTAAGAGAGGACCATGAGACACACACGGTGATTCCCACTAGCTCCCAAACTGCCCTTAGCTACTGTAATGTAGGGTGGCTGAGGTGGGGGTGATGTGCACCCGGAGCCTGGAACGATCTGGCCCCTGAATTTCCCTCAGACACGGTCAGTGCCCCCAATCCTGTCCTTGAAAGTGCCCATCATCAAGATGAAGCAAACCGGAACGCCACAACTCCCCAAAGCGGCTACTGGGGTTATTTTCTTTCTTTTCCCTTTTTTGAGAGCATTGCTAATAGACTCTATTGCAGAGATCCCTGGTGAGGCAGCTCGCTTTTTTGTGCAAAAGGACAGAGACACCCGACAAATGGGCTGGGCGGCAGTGGCGCTCCTTCCTCACAGGCCCAGAGCTGCACTTCACTGTCTGGCATGAAGATGGCGGCCTTCTCCCAGGCTTGTTCCAAACATCCCAAGTATTTGAAGAACGCAGTAAAACCTTGAAAAATGACTGCTGTCAAATAATACCAAGAGAAAAATTATAATCCACTTAGGAACTTAAAGAAACCAAGACTCATAACTCATGTCAAGGGATGTTAATGTACAAGTTGGAACAGAACAGGGACAAATCACCTACATTTGCTTCCTGCCCCTCTCCTTGCCTGGGCTCCGTCCAGACCCCCCCAGGGCAGCCTGGGCAGCCTGTGATAACCCCCGGCCCTGCAGGGACAGGGAGGGGCTGTGGGGCCAAGCCAAGGAGAGTGACCTGCACATTCAGTGCTTGGGGGGAGCCGGGGAGGGGTAGGGGGCGCGTGCGGGGAGGGCCTGGCTGGGCTGGCATCTCAGTAGGGCCTCTCCTCAGCTAACTGCTCAGAGGCACCAGCCCCGATCTGGCTGGTTGGCACCTGGGCACTGCTTCACCCCCTCCCCTGCGCTCTTCTCAGAAACAAACAGCACTGAAAGCAAAGAATAAGGAGCAAGTGAGTCCTTCCTGGCCGGATCTCACACCGCCATGCCCCACCTCGCCCCGGCCATCTTCACAGAGGGGCTGTTTTCTCAGGAAGAAGTGTGTCTTCCCCCACGGAGGTGCAGCTGGAAGGGCCCACGGACCGCCTCGTGGGGCAGCAAACGGGGAAGGCAGGCGGGTGGGGTGCTGACCTGCCAAGGAAAGCAGATGGAGCCTGGCTGGGCCTCTGTGAAACGTCCATAAAACCCACATTTCCAGATGCTTTCAATTGCCTCATCCCCCAATGGCAATGAAAAAAAGAGGGTGCGTGCCCAGAGCAGCTCAGACACAGGAGTAAACCACCCACCACTGTGAGAGGGTGCAGCTGGGGCAGCTAGGACAGCTCGGCCGCCAGACGGGACAAAGCGGAGGGGGGGCGACAGCACACCAGTGAGCCGTCCTCCCCACCCCCAAAACCGGGCATCGCTGTGTTCTACCAGAAAAACCTGGGGGCAGCATAAACACTGGGCACGGCAGCCGTCAGAGCAGCTGCAGCCCTTCTCTGAGAACCAGGAAGGTTTGCGCTTTCTGACCGTTTATTCCAAGCACGTGGTGCGCTTGCGAACAACACGCGGATTGGAAGCCAGGCTTTGCTGATTCCGAGCTGGGGAGCCTGGGGCAAGTTGCTTAACCTCTCTGGGTCTTGGCTTCCTCGTCTGAACCCAGGGATGACACCAGGCCTGCTCTTCTCCGGGGGTCACAGTGAAGGTCAAAGGGAAGAGCAAACGCAATAGTTCTGGTCGGGCCACAGGGTGCTGCGCACGTGCTGGCACGCAGGGCCACTGTTAACGGGACCCCCCCATCAGCCATGCACGGGGGCAGCAGCAGGAGCCTCTTTTCTGAAGGGCCAGAAACCAGCTCTGGCCAAACAGATGTTTCTCGTGACTACACGACCCCCTTTCCGAGAGGCAGTGCAGCCTCAGTGGCCACCGCAGGGCCTGGAAGCTTCCCCAGAGAGACCTCGTCCTTCTCCACCCTGTCACAACACAGGCAAGGATTCTCTTGGCACTCCGTGGAGTTTTCACCCTGCTTCTGATCTTACTCCTTTTCTCCATCTAGTCCCCATACAAACCACCTGCCCTTCATTTTGCCACAGGCCTCATCAATTTTATATTTCCTTAGAGCCGCACTGGTCACATTTTCCAAACTAAAACCAGGTTTTGTGATTTAACAAAGGAATTTTCGTTGATCTGTGAATTTAGGCCTTTGAAAGGAGCTATAAAAATATGAAAATTAAATCATTCTAGGGGCCACAGTGACCGACTGCCTTCATGGAAAAGAATAAGGTGACATGCAGGATGTACCTGCAGAACTACTGTGTGGTTAATGCTGCTCCCCTCAAACTCCTCAAATCATGGGCTTTGGATTCAAACTTCAAATCTCCACCCTGCCATCTATGAGCGGATTCCTGAGCTGCTCTGTTTCAAATACCCATTTCAGCAAGTTTATTTTTGACGACAAGAGGCAAGGGCATTATCACACAGGGAGTTCTTAGCAATCCTGCCTCCTTCTCTATTCCATGGCTCTTCAAATTTCAGCACCATCCCTGGTCTCAAAAACACAGTCATCTCCACTACGCTCTTCCTCCATAGCTAATTGGTCCCCCAAAGCCTTTTAGTTTTATCAGCATGATCTCTCTCCCCTCCGACATTCCTTATTTTCTGTCCCCCTTAGGCATGGCCAGGCCGCTGCCCTGGTTTGGTTCTTGCCACCCAATACCTGGACCGGAGAGTCACTTCCCTACCCCAGCCACTCTCTAACCTGCTGCCACTGTCATCTTCCCAAAACACACATCGGACCACATCTTCTCCTTCAAAAGAGGAGTGAGGTAGGAGAATATATACTCACATTATGCTGCATATGTATTAAAATATCTGGAAAGATTCACAAGGATCTAGTAACTGTGGTTAGAAGGAAGGGAAGTCTCCCTCCATTCTGTTATGCTTATCGATTTTGGACTGTGTGAATTTACTACATATTTAAATCATAATTAATTAAAAAAAATTATTCTGGTTCCCACCTGAATTTCAAGAGGGTTCCAAACCACCTGGTGAGAATATCCTCTCAAGCCTGGCCCCTTCCATGTCTCTGGCCTGATTTTCTGCTACATTACTACAAGATGTTCAGGTCTCGAATACATTTGTGGAGTCCTCGACGTGTCCAGGGATGCTACTCATAAGTGTCAGAGCAACACAGTGAGACCACTGATGCCCACCTATAGACCAGAGTCTGGCTGACTGCATTTGCCCCAAATCTCACACAGCTATTCAGAGACCAGGCCTCTCATTCCACTAGAATGCAGATGTCGCCACTATGGCACAGTGGGAGATGCATCCTAAAGTCCAGGTGGAAACCTTCTCTGCTTCTTTCACTTCTTTGCCCCAAACCCTGAGGAGAATCACAGCACCACAAGTTGGGAAAGGTGCTCAGGGGAAACCCAGCCCAGCTCTCCACCCAAGGTGAAGGGCACTGTGTGCTATCCAGCCTGTGCCGAGGGAGCTCACACTTTGGAAGGCAGCTGTCTTTCTGTCTGAATAATCTCTTTATTTCTGCACCAGTCCAGGAAGGTGGTTAAGCACACAGAGTGGAGCCCAACCTTGGCACAGCCACTTCCTGGTGATGGATCCTCATGAACGTACCCTCATGTTTCTGACAGACTGCGGAGAAGAACAGTATCCACGTCAACATGCTTGGCACATGGTGCTTTGAACACAGCTCAGGAAGTGCTGGCGACCCTCGTTACTGCTGCAGTACATAAAGGTATTTCCTAGAGTTGAGCCGAGCTGTGCCTTCCCTGTTCATCAGGTTTGTTCCTGTCCCCATCACAGAACTCACCTCTTTTTTCTGCAAAACACTGCTCCTGTGAAGTCTCAAAAGAATAATCTCCTTGTCCCTCCCTCTCAGTTCCACACTTGTCTCCGGCTGTAGTAACTCCCACCTAAGGAAATGCACACTCTGTCTTCCTGCTTACAGTCCTGCTTGTTCTGGCATCCAGAACACCACAGGCATTACAAGTGCAACCCTGTGCCTGGGAAGCCTGAGCCAGTGCAGGGGGGCGGGGGCTGGGGGGAGGGGCAGGGGGTGGCCAGCCCTTGAGCAGCATGGGGTTGGGCTGCAGGAAGGCTGGAGGCACCTGCTGTGCCCCAGGGGAGGGCTGGAGAAATTGTGCTGGGCTTTATTAGGAAAACCACTCCCCCGGAGAGCCCAGATTTTCATCGGCTGCAAGGAGCAGCTGCCTGACTTAGCCAGGTTTCAGGCAAGGTGCTTTTAAATGGCCCACCCTGGGTGGGGGAGCTTGTGCTCAACACTTGGAAGTCCTGGGATATGTAACTCTGAAATCATGTAGAAAAGTGTATTTGCAGGCATTACTAACCACTTCTAAAATAGTCTTTGTTGTTTAGATTCTTCCTCCCTTCCTTTCTTCACCCTCTGCTGTTTTTCTCTTAGCTTCAAGTGGAGCCAGAGGTAACAGAGGGACTGCCTTGCTGGTTTTCCACCAGTATAAACAACCACCGATCGGGAAACGCCGCCGTCTGGTTCGTCCCCGCTGCAGAGCCAGCAGGGGCCGCTCATCCCCCAGATGACTCTTCCTTTAGCTCCTTACGGATTACAGCCGGCCAGGCCAGACTACACCAACGAACCGGCTACTCATCAGATACAAATGGATCCTGCGGCCCTTTGGTCATAATCCCAGGCTGCAGAGTCAGCAGACCTGGGCCGCAATCCTGTTTCCAACGACAGCTGACTGCCCAAACACGGGGCAAGCTGTGTCCCGGGATTACGTGAACTGATGCACAGTCCCGGCTGTCACCACCACCACAGTGCTGCCGGTGCTGGCACCGCCAGGGACAGCAGAGTCCTGAAGATGTCTTCAGTGGTGGCAACGGGGACCTACGTCGTGAACTGAAGAGTGATTTTCCAGAATGGGTGGTACCAGGGAGGGCACCCTGGCCCGGGAACTAGACGAACCGGGTCTTCCTCTTGCCTTTGTTGCTACACAAGTGTGTATTCGTGCCATGATCGCTGACTAGCTTAAGCCAGCAATCTCTCCAGGCCTCCTCCATAAAAAGGAATAGGATTACCTACCTCACGGGGCTGTGACAGAGATGAAAGAGATCACGAATGAAAACCTAGCACAGCACCCAGCTCATTAATTTATTTGTTTGGCTGTTGTCACCATTACCTATAACCTCACTGACTCCAAAGAGCCTAAGTCCTTAGTAGGAGGTAGGGGGAAATGTGTGTGTGTGTCTGTACGCAAAGACTAGAATCCAAACACAGAGTTGAAATTATTTAGGGACCTTTAATTATTTATCGCTTTGTCGGCTTCCATATCAAATTAACGAGCTTAAGGTCTGATGTCAAATTTTAAATGCCGTATATCCAACTTTGTTAAAAGGTACTAGTTGAATTCACTTTAGATGGCTTTAATTTTTCCTGCAGTTGGAACAAAAGTACAGTAAAATTAAAGTCTGAGGAGCCACAGAAAGCCTGAAAGCCAAAGAAGCTATCCACAAGCTACAAGTTTTTCAGTGTGACTTTGGTCTTAAAAGTGCCATTACACACTCATTATAACATCACCCTGTGTTTGCAAAATAAAGCACAATGCATTATGGAACTGGAGAAGCTAGTGCTTGAGACACTGTCACAGTGCTTTAAATAATTTTGCTAATTCTTCCCCATTTTGATTAATCAATCACCTTTTTCTCCCAGGTTCCCCCAACCACTTCCTCTTTCCATGAGAAGCATCCTTTTTCTTCTTCTTTTTTTGAGAAGCATCCTTCAAACTCTCACATTTCTACTGAAATAAATTCACGTGACGTTATTCACAATCCCCCATATATTTATTTGTACACATTAACTCAATTGTGTATTACTCCAAAATAAGTGTTTATAACACAGGAAGGTGAGAAGCCACATCAAAAGTGACACGGAAGTTGCAATATGACAACATCATGTCACAACAGTGATAGAGCTTTGGTTGGCATTGACAGGCCTAATTTTAAAATCATGATACGAGCCGGAAACACCAACTTATATATTAGAAGGTATTATTCCTTTCTGAAATGACACATTTTTAATCTAAAGAGCAAGTAATTTTCAAACTGTGAAGAAGGGCTGTTACTCCACAGAAGCACTTAACATCACCTCCTTCCATACTGTGTGCGTGTGTGTACTTCTCGTGTTTTCTTTGGAACGCAGGCTCCATGAGAATAAGGATTAGTTTCCTCTGCTGTCGACTCCCTAACACCTGAAACAGTGGCTGCCATGTAGCAAGTATTTAAAAATTGTTTGTGAATGAATTCCAATTTCTTTCATTCCCCAATTCATGATCCCTTAAAGTATTATTATGTCCTCAAGAGGCCCAAGGGAGTTGACTCACACTAGGCTTTGCATTTATTTCAGGGCCTCTGAAGTCATGTGTTCAAGTCAAGTCTTTAGAGCCAAACCTCTTCATTCATCAGGTAAAAGGCCAAATCCAGTTGAACCAGTCAGATTATCACAGGTAATCCTCAACACGTATGAAACATGTATCTCTGGACTCTGTTCCAAGGAAGCCGGCGGGGGGGTTGGGGGCTGCCTTTATGAACCTATCCACCAACTTTCACCTCCTGCTTCATATACTCCAGAGTCATCACCTCTGGAATGTTCTCCTTTATTCTTCCCCTGTCTGTATCAATCCTCTCTGCCTTTCAGGGTTAAGGCTGACTTCCTCAAAGAAGCCTGCCCTGTCTCTTCATCATTCACAGCATTCGGTGCTCTTCCTTCCCAGCACTCACTACACTTCACAATGACCTTGTGGGGGGCAGCTTCTTTGTGTCTGTCTTCCCATTAGACGTCACATGCCACGCGGGCAGACACGGTGCCTGCCCGTGTAGCACCAGGCCCCTCCTCGGGTGGTGCCCTGAACACACGTGCAGGTGCTCATCAGTGTTCATGGACTTGGACTGAATGAATCCAGTGATTCACAATCTATAGCCCAATAAACACGCCCAATGGAAAGAAGAACTGGGCATTCCTGGCCCTGACAGGTCTGGAACTGGAGAGGATAGCTGCCAGAGGGGAGCTGCCATAGGCCTTTTAAATTTAAAAAAAAAAAAAAAAAAAAATCATGATAAAATATTCTACCATCTTTCAGCCAGGGAAACAACTACCATCTCGGTGCCTCGGAGCTCTGTTCTTTAAAAAACTGGTCCCAAAAAAAAAAAAAAAAAAAAAAAAAAAAAAAAAAAAAACTGGTCCCAATCAAAGAGAGAGATCTGCTCCCACAGGAGATATATAGACTGGAGAGAGAGAACTTCGAAATCCAGGGTGGTTTACAGTGGTGGAAAGAGTAGAATGAAATAGATTTGGGCTCCTGATCCCTGTACTTATTTGCTAAACATCCTAAATTGCTAAATGCATCTGGACCTCAGTTTCTTCATCTGTAAAATGGGGAAGGGAAACAGTACTACAGAGACAGAATGAAATAGTAAGCAACGAAGTGTCCTACCAACACCAGTTATGCAAAGTGAAAAGCATTGCTGGGCTGACACCCAGTCTTTGGCCAAAGAATCCCCTATGCTTTCCAAAAAGAACAAGAAACAAAGACTCAGGAGGGTAATCTTTTTGTTTACATGTCAGTGCCTCTCATGGAGAAGGATTTTATGCCATCACCATCACCCTTCTTATAAAACCGCTCAGCCACATGAGAAGAGCGATAACTCTTTTCAATAACCTGTCTCAATGGGCCCAACGACCTATTTTACATCTCCCTCTTCATTTTTTTCTCCTAATTTTGGAACAGGCTCTAATTTTCTAAAAACTCACAGAGTTCACAATTCAAAGACAGAAACGTCAGTGGTCCATGCACAGTTTGCCCCGAGTCTTCACTCTGGGGGATGGCTTGTGGCGTCTCCCCAGTCAGAGGCTTTCCACTGAGCTACAGTACCAAGAGCCCAGAGAAGTCCTGACTGTTCGGTATGTCGGTATTCACAACAGATGGTGAACTCACCCTTGACAGTTTCTCCCGATGACAGAGCGACAGCAAGGCAGTGAACACACAGAGCCTGGCACCTCTGCACTTCGGTCGCCCCTGAGATCAAGGCGGTGGGGGTGAGACAGAGTGCAGGGAAGGGAGCTGGTGAGGATCCCGAGGACAAACTCCTGATTCCTGCATTTTTGCCTTGGACTCACCCACACACAGATGCAACGCTAAGATGAACAGCCAAGGAGTAGGAGTGAAGAAAGGGTCTGGGGTTGGTCGAGTGGGAAGGTGGGGTGCTCACACATGTATGGCAAGAGATGGGCCGGGCCGGGCTGGGCCACAATGGCGTGATGGGCACTGGATGTGACAGGGAAGACGGAAAAGAAGAAAAATGACAGAGTCCAGATGCCAATGTGACCAGTGCTGAGGTCATAATGCATCGCCTTCTGTATCAAACTGCTGAAATACCAGCTTGTTAGGGCTCCCTTAAGAAGAGAGCCACTCGTGGGGATCCCTGGGTGGCTCAGCAGCTTAGCACCTGCCTCTGGCCCAGGGCCTGATCCTGGAGACCCGGGATCAAGTCCCACATTGGGCTCCCTGCTTGGAGCCTGCTTCTCCCTCTGCCTGCATCTCTGCCTCTCTCTTTGTGTGTCTCAAGAATAAATAAATAAAATCTTAAAAAAAAAAAAGAAAAAAGACAAAAAGAAGAGGGCCACTCACTATGTTGAGAAAAGACAAGACTTGCAAAGGCAGCACCGAGCAACCGCTTAGTCTAATGCTTAGACTTGAGTTTTTAAAGACATGAATTTGAATCTCTAATCTATCAGATATGAACTGTGTGACTTTAGAGTAATTCCTTAACCTGTCTCCTCATCTGTCCGACGGTACCGACACTTACGGGGTTTTTGCGGGTGTAAAACATGACCACATCTGTAAGGAGCTCTGCACGGTGCCAGCCACGTCAGGGTTTAGTAACTGTCACCTGCTGCTACAATTTCCTAAACACAAGAGCCGATGAAAGTCTTTCCCCTTCAGGCTCCCGCATTCTCTGGCGTTTGTGGTCCACAGCACTCATAAATATTCGGCTCTAAAATTCTACCAACTTGTCAACAGAAATACCTTTTTAAGTGAAAGTCTGGTTATTCTTCCCCAGGCCTATTTTCGCCCAGGTTATTTGTCAGGCATGAGGGGGTGGGGGGACAGGGAAGGCAGAGGAGTGAGAAGGTGAAGAGGAATGGGATTGCAGGTGCGCCTCGCAGCACACTCACCGAGTCTGGGTCTCGCTGCTGTTCGAGGAAGGCTGAGAACTCCACCAGGCGAAGTTTGGTTGTGCCAATGGAGCGGCCCTGCCAGGCGGGGACCGAGGGAGCTGGGGCTGATGCAGGCTCGAACCCTGAAAAGACCAAGCATCATCTTTAAAGCAGGTGCCTCCCCTTGGGGCCTGAGGCCAGCGCTGGGGCAGGGCCCCGCAAAAAGGCTGCCCCCCTCCACCAGAGTCCAGGGGCAGAATGAAGTCAGGGGGTGGTGGGATTCTGGCCAAGGACCCTCGAGGCACAATGCCATGTGGCTCCTCACAAGGACAACTCCTGCCCACGTAAGGGGCTGGAGGACACTTCCTCCCGGGCAAGGGGACTGGCTGGGAGGGGTCAAGGCCGGCATGGCTGAAGGGCCTAAAGTGAATCCCACAAGGATCCCCTGAAACGCTTCCTGCGTTTGCCCATCTCCTTCCTTAAGACTGTGGTCACCAGCACAGCAGAGCTCTCTCAGAAGGCTCGGTGGCCCTGGAACAGAGCGCAGCGTGTGAACGCACGTGCCCGTCTGGGACTCTTCCACTGAATGGCTCCACATGCCCGAGGGTGGGGAGGGAGCAGGTGGGCCGGCCAGATCCACGTTTCCTCGTCAAGGCTTCCCTGGAAGCTCTTCATTAAGGAAAGGGTGTGAGGAACCGAAACCCACTTATGTAATGAAGCGTGAATAATACCCTATCGGCCCTCAAGATCTGAATTGTCCAATTCAGCCTGTTTATGATGAAGAAGGAACCACAGTAACTTCCCCTTCCAAGGGTGACCCAGGATCCCCGGTGAAAGTGATCGGGCTTCTTCCCTTTTCTTTTTTTTCAGTTTTTTTTTTTTTAATTGAGATATCATTGGATATATCCAAATCTCTTTTTTTTTCCTTTTTAAGTAAACTTTATGCCCAGCGTGAGACTCGAACTCACACCCCCAAGATCAAGAGTGGCATGCTCTACAGACTGGGCCAGCCAGGCGCCCCTGGCTTCCCTTTTCTTTAAAAACCTCCTGGGAAGTGACTGGGGGGACTGAACATGTCTGTGACCCTTCTGAGCCCCAGGCTCAAGGAGGGTAGGGGGGAGGAGGGGGTGCCCCTGGCACTGCAGTGAAAGGGGATATGCCACTGTGGAACAAAGCGATGGGCCCGGCTGCTGGCTGCGCAGGACGTTCCTCCGAGTGGCAGGACCTCGGACACTCACCTGGAATGGGGGCTGTGACCGCTGGCTGGATGGGGTAGGCCTGCTGCACAAAGGGCTTGACGCTGTGGAGGGAGGGGTGGAGTCAGAAATCGAGACTGTAGCAGTGGCTGCTCCCCGGGTCTGGCCTTGGCCTCCCAGGGCTAGGGGCCCAACCTGCACCCCACCCCCCAAAGGTTCCCTGCCTGCACGTGGTCGCACAGCCCAGAAGAGCTCCGCCAGGACAGAGAGGACGGTTGCTCTCTCTGATTGAGAGGGTCCAGCATGGTGCTGGGGACCCAACCATCAAGCCTCACGCCCCTTCAAGTGGGACGAGCTGGAGAGATGTCAGCCTGATTCCCAGAAGCTGTGACATCTATTTGAAAGTCTCTTCTGGTCCCTGCGGTGGCCAAGGTCAGGGGTCACCATTCCCAGGCACAGTCTGGGACAGGCTTTGGGCTCTCCTTCTCTTGGCCCAACAGCTTAGGTTCTTTTGAAAGCAGGAGGGCAGGATTTCCATTCTGCTTTTATCTCCAGACTACCCTCAGCTTCTAGTTTACGAGGCCTGCCTCCCTTGCCCTGAAAACACCAGCAGGATTGTCTACACTTCAGGTGGTGGAGAGCCGTTTACACCTCTCCTAGGCCTATGCGGTCTCTTTCTCGCTACTGGCCGCAGAGGATAAAGGCAGATGACTTTGGGGAATCTCAGGTTAAATCTCTTTTCTCCTTCAAGCCCCAAGGCATTCTGGCCCCAGAGAAACACCACCCAGGCTCTGCTGTGACCAGACCCTTGTTGTCACTGCCAGCCCCTCCCCTGACTTACTCTTGTGAGGATCCTGGCTGCCCTGTTTGTATCATTCCTGGCCAGAACTGGAAGGCAAAATGCAAGAGGCATCAGGATTAGGAGTTCACATCTAAGCACCGTTCAGGATGTCTACACGTTGCAAGCCCTGCTAAAGATGGTGGGCTCAGATCATCGATCAGCTCCAGAGTGACCCTCTCCAAATGCAGATGTGGTCACCGGTGTGCAACACGATAGCAACCTGCATGCATCCCTGGCCTAGCAGCCCAGGGCTCCAGATAATGGCCCCGAGGGTAGGACGAGGCAGCAGCTCTTCTGTGTTCTCCTCACATCTAACAGGCATGTGAGCATATTACAGGGGCTCACACAGACTCCATCTGACTGCTCTATCCATGCACCCACTCATCCTTCTCCTCCTCCCTCCACTCTCAAATGCTCCCCGTGTAACATTCTGCTTCCACAGCTCACAGCACCAAGGGCCCGGCCAGGAGAGGACAAAACTCTGAGTTAGAGGCCAGGAGCTCCGAGAAGCGATGCAGACGCATCCTTTGGCGTGAGCTTCCCTGAGGCGTCTGGTGCGTGACCCCCTGCTGCAGAGGCAGCGAAGGGGGTCGGGAGGCCCTGGGTTTGAGTCCCGCCGGCACTATGCGTGGTGATCAAATCACCTCAACTCACTTTGTTACTCAGTGAGATGGCAATAACAATTAGAGGCATCTAAAATGACTGCAAAAGGGCAGCCTGGGTGGCTCAGTGGTTTAGCACCGCCTGCAGCCCGGGGTGTGGTCCTGGGGACCCGGGATCGAGTCCTGTGTCGGGCTCCCTGCATGGAGCCTGCTTCTCCCTCTCCCTGTGTCTCTGCCTCTCTCTCTCTCTCTGTCTGTCATGAGTAAATAAATAAAACCTTAAAAATAAATAAATAAAATAAAATGACTGCAAAGATTAATGAGATTATAATGTTAAAACTTCTCAGCCCTCAGTAGGTATAAAAGAAAACAGTATTAGAATACTTTGTCCCTTTTGGGGTTAGTTCCCTGAAAGGGACCCTGAGGACACATGAAGGGAGAGCAAGGGGCAGGAAAAAATAAATACATAAATAAAGCAGAAGCAGGTGGCGCCACAGAAGGGCGCCAGCAAAGTGATACCTAGTTCCACGTCCGCAGGGCCCAAGGATCCCGGCCTCTTGCTTTCTCTTCCTTCTCTCCCAGCCCCTTCCCTCCCTAGGGCTTCCACCCCCGCGCAGCCACATCATCAGCTGCCCACGGGCGCCCCTCCCCCGGCACCCGAGGGCCGCGACTCACCCCCGGCGCCCCCGGGAAGGCGGGGCGTGGGATCCCGGGCAGCCCCAGCTTGTTGTGAATGGCGGTGGCCGAGACGATCTGTGCGGACGACATGGCGGCCATGTGCTGCAGGGCCTTATCCTTGGCAGTCTGATCCTTGAAGGCGACAGGGACACACAGACTTACTACGGAACACACGGCTACCGGGCAGCTTCCACAGGCACAGCCACGAGCACAGGGACTGAATACAGAGCCACAAAGGAGGCCGGAGAAGCAAACATGCACGGATACGTAACAGCCGGAAGGCTAAGACACACTCAACCCACTGCAACTCTGAACCTCTACGGACACGGCCCAGTGGCAAGGGTTAAAAAAAAAAAAAAAAGATGTTTTAATCCGTTTTTCAACAGAATGGGAAGCTTCTGAGAAGAGCAGACGATGTTATTTATTTTTCCAGCTTCCAAAGGGAGATTTCTCCAATTACTTAACACACTCAGGGAAGGGGTGGGGGGGGAGAAGGCCCTGCATTGAAGCATAGAGATGGGAAGAGGGAGGGGGAGAGGGGTGGTTGTGGATCTGGGGTAGGACCAGCCACAGGGTATGGGCAGGACCCGTCTGTGTGCGCTGTCCCGGGGGTCACAGTCCAGGAGCTGCTGGGGTCATGCGAGGCCCGCAGGCACCTGGTGGGGAGGCTCAGAAGCAGCAGGGCAGGTGGGGGGCCGTGACGGGGCCAAGCAGCATGCTGGCGGGGGCGCATGCTTTCTCAGGTACCCCCACCGTGGGTCTAAGGCTACACGGGTTCTCTCTATGGCCAAGGACACGGGGGATGCTACTGGGTAGGTGGCTTCTCCCTTTCTTACGTGGGTCTTTTCTAGAAAAGCCAAGGCTGGTAACACAAAGCTAGCCAAAAAGTCTGCCAAGCACAGCTAAAATACAGAATACTCAATTTGGTGAAGATACTTACCATGCTTGTTACCTGGATACAACAATAAACAATTTGTTAAAAGAATTGCGTAGAAAGGCAGGGATATTTTTCTTCTTCACTTAAAAAATATATATATGTTTACACACAAACACACAATATCGGGTACAGGGGAATGCAGAGGGCTATGGGTCTTTTTCACATTTTAGCAGGAATGTAGGACCCAGATAACGATCTAGAAAGGCAATCAGCAACCAGTCCACCCCTTTCAAAACCTACTCCCAACCCCTCTGAGCTGGTTCTGTGGCTTCCCCAGTGTAGACAGAGAATTGGTCAGACCCTTGGTACGTGTGCCTGATGGTACAGGCAGAGAGAACTTCATGCTTGACAGACATGTCACGGTTCCTGGGTGCTCACAGAAGGCCTATACAATCTATACCAGGCCTAGACTCCACCGGAACACGAATAAAATGGTGGCACCAAAATAAAGGGAGCCCCGGCCACAGCTGCCACTCAGAGTCAGACAGCAAGTGAAGGTCAAGGGAAACTTCAGGCTAAGACACCAGGTCTAAGACACAGGCCAGAGTTGGCGTCAATGTTTACAGATTTACCCAAAGGTGAGGGACAAGCATGCTGGAGGGGCCAGAGGCTAGGCCAGAGGGAGAAATTAAAATTATAATGAATAAAGCCAAACCTACAAAATAACTACTAGGGGCTTCTAAAAAAGATCAAACTAGGTGCTCTCAAGGTATAGACACCACTTGGCCCAGTAACTGCCAGGAACACCATGTGGATTTTCTTTCTAATTAATTAATTATTAATTAATTAATTAATTAATTATTTTCCACGTGGATTTTAAAAAACCTTACATTACCCCTTGGAAAAGAGCCTAACACTTGCATAAAATTTTGAATTTTATACATTTCTCTGGCCCTCAACTGGAAAAGAAAGAGAAACAGCCTCATGTAACAGCTTTTTGGGGTTGTACATGGTCACTGGATCATCTTGAAGGGCATGTGCTGCAGGTGAATGACACTGTGAGGGGCCAGTTAGCCTGCAGGATTCCCGGTCCCCAACAGAATGGCTCCTGGGACTAGCGTGGTGCTTTGCTGCCCCTGCTCAGATGGCATTCTTTGAGTTGAGCCTCCACTTGCTAATCTGCTGCATGTTCTACCTAAGGCTAGCTCCCTCTGTAATTTTTGTTTTGTTTTGTTTTAAAGAGCCGAATCATTTTGGATACTGAGATGCCCAAAAAAGACTTATCTTGAAGTCAGGGGAATCAACTGACTAGGTGTGCAAATGCCCTCAAGCCAAACTGAGCCTGACACACACACGTCTCAGCACCAGTCAATCCATTCCTAGCTGGTCCCGTGGCCCCACCTGCCACATCATCCCCACAGAGGGTGACGTAGGCATAATGAACAGAAAACCCAGCTCCAGTCCTACTACGTCCTTCTCTGTCAGGAGTGTCTTGACATCGATACAAGTGCCCTGGTGTGGTGTCTTTTTGGATCTGTCATCTGGTACGCCAGCCCCCAAGCCACCTAACCCCTAATGAGAGGTTATAAATGTCCTCGAGGTGACTTCTGAGCTCAAGTAATGTCACAAGTATAACCACAGGCGCCTTCCACCACAAGGAACAATCTTGACCACTTGTCCAGGGGCCAGCCAAGGGAGCCGGGACAGTGGCAGCCCAGACTCCTTGCTGGTCTGGCTGATGTAAAATTGAGGAGTAAGAGCCACGGGCCTGGCTGTATTCCAAAAGTCCATCAGTGGCCCCTGTGTTCATGAGACGCTGATGACAAGGGTGACTCGGCTCACCCAAACACAGTGTGTGTCTGTGAACACCCGGTGGAGGGAACTCAAGAATTGGAAGTCCAGGTGAGAATGGAAAGGAGTCGCCCACATCTCCATAGCCTGCTTTTATTCTACCAGAGGTGGAGATGTTCGCCTTTACTAGTCTGACTGAAAAGTTCTTGGGACACCTGGGTGGCTCAGTGGTTGAGCATCTGCCTTCAGCTCAGGTCGAGATCCCGGGGTCCCAGGATCGAGTTCTACGTCAGGCTCCCTGCAGGGAGCCTGCTTCTCCCTGTGCCTGTGTCTCTGCCTCTCTCTGTGTGTCTCTCATGAATAAATAAAAATCTTTGGAAAAGAACAAACAAAAAACAAGGAAATCAGTCAATGAGGAAAGGAGAAATGTCACCAGCTTTGCTGTTTTGGTCACACAGCATCAGGACAGGGCCATTTTCTTTTGCTAAATAAAGTAAGGTTTGACTCTTACTACCCTGCCATCCAGGAGGTTCCAAGGTTTGACTCCAGCCATCCAGGAGGTTCCCAAATGAAACAAATGCTCAAAGGCCGGAGAGCAAATCAATCTTTCCCACCTCACCAACCCGCTCCATCCCAGTAAAGGGGAGTCTGGAGATGTCGCTCCAAACCTGACTCTGCCTGACATTAATGGACTGCATTACCTTGAGCTCGTCACCTAACCCTCTAATTTTCTTCATCACTGAAATGAAGACTCATACTTTATGCTCCAAAGCCCTTCTGGCTCTGTCACTATAAGCACGAGTTCCATTTATAAGCAAATTCATCTTAATACATAAAGCCAGAAAGTACTGATGATAGCAAGATGTCAAAATTTGGGCAGCTCTTGGCTGCCTATCCTAACAGAGAGAAAGCCAAGTGTGGAGAGGAAATTTTATCTCAAGTAGAGGTTCTTTCTGCACTTGACCTATTTGAGAATAGGCAATTTTCTGCAAATGGACTGAAATGTCTACACCCGTGATTTCCTACCTTTTGAAGTGGAGACACTCTACCTTCTCATTTAATAACATCTCCTCCTTTATCTAAAATATATATTTAAAAATTAAAAGGATAAAAAAATTTTTTGTCTAAAAAAACAAAAGCAGCCCTGCAGATAATAAGCACTGCCAGTGATATCTCAAAATCGGAACCAAGAGCCTGGCTGTAGACCCATTTAATCTGAAATGGAGTACGGAAGGATGCCAAGCTGAGAGATTTCAATGGAAGGGCCTCTAAATTGTCATTTTCAGCCTAGAGATACATGCCTAGCTTTGAAGAAATTATAACTCTTAAGTGTCAGACCTGAGTAAATTGCTTCTCTGTGTCACTCTGGTCTAATATGCTGGACTTTTAGACATTCCACTCCACCCTTACCACTCACCCCAGAATAAAGGAGGAAGTGGGGGGGGGGGGGTTGTTAATCTACCCGAATGACTATGCTAAGGCAAATTCAAGCGTATCAGCTACATTTGTATACCAGAGTAATTTTATTCTCAGATGTTCTCGCACCAACATTTCTGAAATGCGGATGAGATTCACAAAGGTTGAGCATGCTGTTTTATCTTGAAAACTTGATAAGTCAATACCGAGTTACCCCTATGATGTCTTAGATTATGGGACATTCTCTCGGTGAGTGTGTCTACAAGAGCATGCATGAACAAGAACACTGTGTCCTAGCAAAAAGCCTGGACAGCTTCACAAGGATCCTCATTACTGGTCTGAAGTCCCTCCATCCCTAAGACTACAAAGAATGAGGCCACAAAAAGCCAAATAAGTTTGGGGATGGAGAAAGAAAAGGCAAATCTCCCTTTACCAACAGAACCCTAACTCAAGCCCCTGACCTGAAATGTGGAAAATAACTTATGCAGCAGTGGGGTGGGGGGTAGGGGGGTTGCTAAAACACATGGCCCGTCTGACCGAGGAATGATGGCAGATGAAACACTGCACCTAGGGATGCAGACCTCAGTACCCAGTTGACTTTCGTCCCTGACCCATTTCTGGCATGCTATGCTGTCAACAGCCTCACCACTGCAGCCAGCGGTGGTGAGGCAGGCTGGGTCACGCATAAGCTCCTCAGCCTGAAGCCTTTCAAACTGTTATTGTCACTTAGTAAACAGGCTTTCATATTCCATGACACAGAGCAAGGCTGCGGCTATACCTCTGGGCCCCGCAGACTGCCTCCTTGTTACGGTTTAAATGTGCATGATGTTTGCCAAGTACCTACATGTAATATACGTGACAGGAAGGCAGCGGTATCACAAATGTGCTCTTCAAACTCCAGGACATCTTATGCCTCAGCCTCCAGACAGTGCGGGAGTCTTAGTCTCACTTCCCTCTGCTTCCTCGGCTTTTGATTATTTTGAGGAATCAATGAGCTCATAATTTTCCGCCACTAACCATCAACAAGTTTTAAAGATGACAGTCAAAGGTTCACGAGCTTGTGTGTACAATGTCATAGCTGTCAGATATGGAATTTTAATGAACAGCATGCTCCAGACCGTTGGTTCAGGGGCCATCGGTTTAAAACGTAAAGCCTCCAAATCTATTTTATTCATAGGGAAGTCCACCAATACATCGGGGAAAATATGTAACGTTGAAAAAACGCCCTAGATTCAAAAACTCTTGACAGCTCTTAAAATGTTTTCCCCAAATATACTTTTCCTCGCAGTACAAAAAACATAATACAAGAGAGGAAAGATAGCAATTTGCTTGCAAAATCACTTTTTCAGAAAAAGACAAAAACACAGAATACTCTTCTAAAAAGTCATTCTGCAGATGTTTCTCAGTCTTGCACTGTGTGGATTCACATGACCTCTGCAATTATTAGCGCTAGCCCCCAAGTAGATAAACATCACAAAACTCTATGATGGTTTGGGAGAAAAAGATGGAGGGCACTTGAATTTCTCTAGCCATGATCTCTAATTTGCTTATTAGTAGAGAAAGCAGGAGTAAATACAAAAGGGGGCTATTTCGGTCGGGCAGCGGCATTAGCCGAGGAGGGAAGGCACATTCATACTTCTCCTGACTTGCCGTGTAATGAGTAGCAATTAATTCATCCTATTGTATTTCTGAATGCCAAAGACTCCATTCACATCAAAGAAAAAATTTTCAAGGCTTTTACCATTGTTCATTTTTAAATGTACTTAGTTATATTTAGTATTTTATAATTGTCGGTAGTGTTTCTTTTAATTCTGATGTGGGGCTTCGCATCATAAAAGATTGTAGATGAGGATCCAGGTGATCTGTAGGTATGACTCCACCAGGAAGCCTGGCATTTAGGTCAGCTGCAGCTAGGTCTGGGTGCTGGGGAAGAGGCACCCTTCTGACCATGGCCCCCTTTCCCTTGGGAGGCGACAGCAAGAGACAAGAAGTCAACCTCCTCTGAGAAGCCAGAGGAACCCATGCTGGCAGCAGACTCAAGTTTGGCTCCAGACAGAGTATCAGCTCCCACCACTCATCTGCTCTGTTGAATTCAAACACTCGTGAAGAGGGGGCTCAGCTGAGGGAGACAATGCGGGAGCATCTTGAGTCAGGGAAATGAGCTCTCATCCTTGACCGGCATTCTTTGGGGAGGCAGCATGACCTCATGCAGGGAGTTTGGGCTTTGGTGCAGCTAGTCCTGGGATCAAATTCAGACTTGTGACCTTGGGAGAGTCTCCTGCCCATTCTAAGCTTCTGCCTCCTGATTTATAAAATGAGGACATGAACACCTACCTTCAGGACTGCTTTGGGAACTGCATTAAGTATTCCACATGGTGCCCGCAGCCTGGCCATTCAGTGAACTTGCAGTCTGATATGGGACTCAGGTGACCCGAAAGGCTTAGGAGCCCTGGTCCTGATGACATAACCTTTTGGCACTATGATACTCTAGGGCACAGTCTACACTGGAGGCCCATTAACAACGGGAATTCTCTAGAAAGGCATAAAAATGGAGAATGAGGCGGTTTCTATTGCCCTTAAAAAGACCACCCAGGGGCAGCCCAGGTGGCTCAGCGGTTTAGCGCCGTCTTCAGCCCAGGGCCTGATCCTGGAGACCTGGGATCGAGTCCCACATCAGGCTCCCTGCATGGAGTCTCCCTCTGCTTGTGTCTCAGCCTCTCTCTCTCTCTCTCCCTGTGTCTCTCATAAATAAATATTTCTTTAAAAAAAAAAAAAAGACCACCCAGGTATGGGTTGGTTCACACAGAAAGGTAAATGCACTCAGGCCTCCAGTTTACACTGTGAGTTCCGCATCACCACACCATGGATGAGAGGTTCTAATTCCATCACGCCCAAGCACGGGAAATTACTGGTCTCCTATCTCAGCTTTAACTCTGTTACGTTAAAAGCAAGGTAGTGAAACTATCGCTGGGGAGAGAGGGTGCGTGTCACGAATGCCAAAGGAACCCTGTGAAGATCGGGAGATGACAGGAGAGGCGGTGTACCATTTCCCGAATGCCACACGGGACCAGGCCAAGTGTCCCAGTGCTGGCGCTGAAATCCAGGAGGTGATCATTTCAGGCTTCCTAGGCCTGTGGAGCCCCGGCCAATGCCTGAAGGAGCAGGGGGATGCAGAGGGGCACAGGGAGCACCAGTGGGTGAAGTGCAGCAAGCTCATTCCCGGCTGGGACCAGGGGTGATACAACCAGGATGGAGCAGTGTGGACGGCAGCAAGGCCCCAGCGAAGTTCCTGAACTCTTTGGGAGAATTAAATCCACGACTTGAACTTTAAGCTCTCTGCTTATTGGAAGGAATGGCAGATTGGAAAGAATGGCTTGTTCAGAAATCAAATCACAAAAGGCCAGCAGGGCGAGAATGAAGAAAACGGCCCCAGGGAGCACATGTAGCTCGTAAATTAGTCACCAACGACTGGACACAATCGGACAATCTCAGGCCTTTTTCTGCTCTACTGGCATGACGCAATGTCAGCAAGTACAGGCTTTTCTTCAGTGCGAGTCCCGGGCTTGACACGAACACGTCTACTGCCTAAGATGTATTCCTGCCGAGGTCAGGGCAGGATGAAGACCTCCTGTCCTCGGACTACCGCCTGGAGTTGTGCACTCCCCAAAACACGCTCTAGACCACAAGGGGTCGGTCCATCTTCTCAAGAGGAAGATGATGATGACGGTCCACGGGTGGCGGAAGTCTGCAGGATGCCCTTCCGCTGCCGCGAGGACAGGGAGGCCTCTGGGCAGGACTGGACAGCCTCACAGGGGGACTGAACATACAGACCTAGAGACTCAGGGTAGATACTCTGAGTGGCGTGGAAAGGCTGCTTCATGTGTGGGCGATACTCTTGCATTCGTTCTATGTGCTGGGATAATAAATCCCTGGAGCTTAAAAAAAAAAAATCAGTTGAGGGCCTCTCGGTCACTTAATGGTGAGCGAGATAATTCAGAGGACAGAGTAATTTCTTGAGTTGCAGCCCCGTGTTCAGACCATGCCACATGCTGCCTTCTCGGACAGGCCACCGCGTCTCAGGGCTCAGTAGGAGATCGCAGGGAGGGGCTGACTGAGGGCCACGGAGCAGACACACACTGAACCTGCTCTGGGTGACGACACTGCAGATGCAGCTGGTGACAGGAGGTCCAAGGGAGGAAAGCCCACATCCTTGGAGTTCCTCACAGAGCCAGAGGTCACTTGCACACTGTACCTGCCCGGCTCCATCCTCTACCTGGCAACCTGAACCAGGCTTTCAAAGCCATGGATCACCCACAACCGACCTCGGGCCTGAAGAGCAGCGGGTCACAAAGGATTCTGCTGGGGCAGGGACCACAAAAGGGCATGCCCGTCACCCGAGAAATGATTCCCTCAAAGCTAAGCCTATTGCAGACCAGCAGTTAGCACTCTGATTTGTCTCTTAAAGCACTTTAGTGAAGAAGACTGAAACAAAACAACTGAAGGGTGTGTGTTTAATGTCCCAAATTCTGGCACTCTGGCCACAAATGCCTTGCATTTCCTTGTCCATCTGAGCAGGCTCTTGAATCTCAACTGTGTTCTGCTGACCCCTTGACCCCCAGTTCTCCCTAGTTTCCCAGTTTCTCTGCTCCTGGTTCTTCATCTCCTTACATCACTCCTCAACCACTTCAACTGTTCCCTTCAATCTGCTTGCCCCCTGACATCCCTCCCTTATGTCATAGTCCATGTCCAAGGTCATCGCAAATGATGACATTCTCTTGAGAGTACCTTGGCTTAGGCTGCTATACACTGTAGAGAAAAAGTCTCATGTTGGTGGCACTGGCTTTAGCACACAGAGTAAATGATGGACAAAAACCTGGACGCTGGACTCATTTTAGGACAAGGATAAAGGAGAAAAGAGTTTTTGCTGCATTTATTTTCCTAGGGAAGTAAGTGGCAAGGAAAGATACTGTCGATGGGAGTAGGAAGAAGAGGGACATCAGTGAGGCGGGCTGGGGAAGGAGGTTGGGGAGAGGAAATTAGAAAAAGAAAGAATAATGTTTTGCCTCTTTTTTTAAAAATCATCCACTGGAAAAATAAAATAAAAGGAAATACGTCATAACGAAAACGATCATCCCTGGCTGGGATAAGCATAAACATTTTATAGTCATTCTCTGCACTTTTTAAAACCTTGTTATATTAAAATTTAGCAACCCAAATTCACAGTTAACATTTTGATGCATGCCGTCAGCGAACTGCCATTACTACTTTACGAGGACCCAACCTTCCAAAACCTAGTTCAATGCTACTATTGAAAAGTTTTGGTGTGTGCTTTTCAGACTGGGTAAGGACAGAAGTTTTAAACATAATTTGTTCTTTAAAAACACCAAGGAAGGAAGAGTACACGGCTGTCAGGAGTGGACTGGAATGGGAGCCAGGTGTGGAGGGTGGGGAGGGCTGACCTGAGCCACAGAGCTGGGCCCCAGGGGTGTGCAGCTGCCCCGGTCCTGGTGCTCACCTCCATCACTCAGACTATGGCAACCCCTGAATTAGGCTCCCTGCGTCCAGCTCTGCCTCCCTCCTGGCCATCCCCCTGAAAACAGGGAGAGCTTTCTGAAGCTTAAATATGAGCACTCCCTACTTGCACCCTATGACCCAGAAGTGACCCTCACTCTCCTACAGATGATCCAGGATGTTTGCACTGGGCTCCTCCAGTCTCATTCCCATCCTGTGCTTCCAAGTAACAGTGTTCCTTATGATTCCCCGAGCACTCCCATGGCTCGGGGGGAGGAGTCTGCCTTCCTCAGTGCCCAGTTCTAATGGTACCCCCCAATCCCCCAACGGCAAGGCTTTCCTTAACTCTCCCACATGCAGAAACGCCCACTCTATTCATTCTACTGCGGAGGCCCCCTAGCTGTGGGACAATCTACTGGAAACCTAGTATTTCCCCAAACGTGGCCAAAAACAACAGAAAAGTTGAGTGGTCCTCAAGAACAGAGACTGCTTATTTGACTCTCTAAGTCCAACATCTACTCGAGGGTATAGAACACACTGGACTCTCAACTGAAAAGTTTGCTGGACCGAATTAATCATTTCTGTGTTTTATAAAGTTAAAACCTTTGTGGAAACCATAAGCTTCCACTAGAACAAATTCTGTTATAAAAGTTAAAATTAGGGGCATCTGGGTGGCTCTGTCGGTTAAGCATCTGGCTTTCGCTCAGGTCATGATCTCAGGGACCTGGGAATCAGCCCTGTGTCGGGCTCCCTGCTCAGCTTTCTCAAATAAATAAGCAAAATCTTTTTTTAAAAAGTTAAAATTGGGCAGCCACGGTGGCTCAGTGGTTTAGTGCCGCCTTCAGCCCAGGACATGATCCTGGAGACCCGGGATCGAGTCCCACATCGGGCTCCCTGCGTGGAGCCAGTTCTCTTTGGAACTTATTTTAACTTATTCAAGAGCCTGAATTTCATAGGTAGGTTGACTCATTGTCAACTACGACATGGAAATGACCACTCTCTTCGTGAGTCTGTCTACCTGAGAGGAATATGGAATGTAGACAGCATCCAGAACATAAGCCGTCCCGTAAAGGCTGCAGGGGCAGCTGAGAGGGAAGTCACCTCCTTTTTCCTTTGCCTAAAGCAGGGTGGTTTGCAAACCTTATTCAGTGAACAGCCAAAGAGGCCACTGAGAAGGATAAAAGAGCTTGAGCTTGAATTAAAACAGCATTTAGTCATTTAGGGGTGTCGGGTGGCACAGTCGGTGAGGTGTCTGACTCTTGGTTTTGGCTCAGGTCCTCATCTTGGGGTTGTGAGATCAAGCCCTGTGTCAGGCTCTGCGTTCAGCTTGGAGTCAGCTTCAGATTCTTTCTCCCTTTGCCCCTCCCACTCGTGCTCTTTCCCTCTAATAAATCAATCTCTAAAAAGAAAAAAAAGCGGGGACGCCTGGGTGACTCAGTGGCTGAGCATCTGCCTTTGGCCCAGGGTGTGATCCTGGACACCCAGGATCAAGTCCCACATCGGGCTCCCTGCAGGGAGCCTGGTTCTCTCTCTGCCAGTGTCTCTGCCTCTCTCTCTCTCTCTCTCTCTCTCTGTGTCTCTCATGAATAAATAAATAAAATCTTAAAAAAAAAAGCATTTACTCATTTATATATTAAAGGTTTCAACTAAGATTTCAATCTGAAACATGAGTTTGTGGCTTAAAAAAGGCTGGAAAGCAACCAGCCTCAAAAATTCTACTCCAGGGAAGGAGGAGGAAGGATTATAGGCAACACATGGAAGCCGCACCTGGCAGCGGCCCCAGGTATGAGCACACCACTTATTCAAACTCCCAGGAGGACAGAGAGAGGAAGCTTGGCTTCATGCTTCAAAGGAGGGCTACAGGTCTTTGTCCACCTCAGAGAATAAAAACCTTGACTTCTAAGCCAGTGGGGAAAAGCCCAGCAGCAGGCTGAGGCAGATAGGCAGACCGAGCACCTTAAATGGCCAGTCCACAGCCACCTTCTCTCCAGGAGGCCTTGCTACATCTTCTCGTTAAGTCTGGGTATTTCCTGCCACCCTCACCGCCCACCCAGAAGTTCTCCTCGTTGTCTCCAGGGATGATTTCCACCTTCCATAGACTTTACCTCATTAGCTAGTGTGGGGGACCAAGATGATGTGGCCCTCGCCCTGACCCCACAACGATCTCAGCGAGGAGGTTCATCCTTGCCTCCTGCAAACGTGCTGCTAGACTCGAGAGCTGACTGAGAGGGTAAACGGGTGAGATCCACCTCTCCTCCGAGACCACTTCCCGGTGATGGCTGGTCAGGAAGGTTAAGGAAGCCCTCTCTAACATCAAATGCCCACGGGAGGTGAAGGCGGCAACATCTCTGCAGGCAGGCGACAGCCAGTCTCTTTCTCCTCGACTGTCCTAACATCCTCTGAGGGGCAACACGGCAGCTCTGTGGCTGGGACCTCATCGCCCTGAGCTGCACACCTAACTCCAAGGGATGTGAGGGGGGACACACGGTGTGCCAACACAAGGCCTTCTGCTTGAAAACATTCTCCTACCTCCACTGGATGCAAACCCGCCGGAGAGGCCTGTGGGTTAGGATTCAGAAAGATCTGAGTTCAAATCTCGACAAGTGATGCGTGCTGGGCCTGGTGGCTTTGGGCGCGTCACTTAAATGCCTGGAGCCCTGGTTTCCTCAATGTTATTCCTCAAAATCTGAATAATGGGACTTACTTCGCAGTGAGCTCAACCAAGAGAACATATGAGAGGCTCTGCAGCTCACTCCCTCCTGTCTCTGCATTCCCAAGCAGCAACACCCTCACCAGGCGGCTCGTCCCTGGGATTCCCTCCACGTTTGTACTTGGCTCTTTCTGCTAACACTTATCCCACAGTGCCCTATATTTCACATTCCCATTTCCATGGCCAGCTCTGTGAATAGGGGGTTGACTGTTAACTGCCCACCGTGATGAACACCATGCCCGGAGCACTCAATTGGTATTAGCTGATGGGAAGGACAAAGGCCTCCCTTCTTCCAAGAATAATGTGGTTGGGAGGAAGGAAAGTAACTGCAAGAAGATGGAGGTGGTTCTTGGAGCTGAAACGCTGAGCTGGTTGCTACCCTACTGCCTCTGTTTCCGCCTCCTCGTTGTGTCTGCCCCAAAGGAGAGAGTGGGCCAGCACTGAAAGGAGGGGGAATGTCATCTTTTCTTCTTTTGTAAGAACAAGCACAAATACAACTGTGTGTCTGTGTGTACACGTGTGTATAAAGTACTGGTAAACTGTTTCCACTGAGGAAGATTCTTAAAATCCCGAAATGAGAATTTCCTGCATCCCTTCTGGACAGGAGGGCTTTCTTTATTCACCATGCACAGGGCTTTCGGACCCAGGCCGTGTGCCCTGGTGAGTCGGTGCGAACCACACGGATGGTAGAGAAATAGAGCAATTCATAACATTGCAGGTGGAAACACAAAATTGAGGTCTGTAAACTTCTTTGTACATCATTAATTCGTTAGCGCAGAGAAACCAGAAACAGAGTCAGAACTTGAGCAAACACTGGGGTAGTTACATCCACATAGAGAGGACGGCACCTTTGGTTAAAAAGCAGAGTCTATGAAGTTATCTTAATCTTTCTACTGCTCAGCCAGTGCAGCTAAAAGCCAGCCACCATCAGCCACACGTGCGAGCGAGCCAGCATGCTGCCCACTGCAGAGGGCCACCAAATGCTCCTTCCTGGTCACTAGTCCTGCTCCACAGCCAGCCTTGTTTGCATTAAAAAAAAAAAAAAAAAAGTTGGAGGACTTTGGAAAGGATCCCAGTGTTCACCATTCAGTGCTGTGAAATCATACTTTGTTCTTTAGGTTTAGTACAAGAACAAATTTCATTAATGTATGGGGGGAAAAATCAGAATGGAACAAAAAAAGCAGGCATTTGGGAAAGGCAACAATATAGGTTACAAATGCATTTTAATTATAAAGTAAAGCTCTTCTGTACAAACTAGAATCCTTCTGCATTTCTCAAATAGCATTAAGAAAAATGGGGTCGTATACATCTTATTGCAAATTTTGGAAGGGGAGAAAACAGGGAAGACTTGCACTTAAAATACGTCAATGCCTCCGTTTTTGCTGGGAAATGTATTTTCAGAGACTGGAAAAGGAGACACATGTAATAAAAAAACAAAGTAAGCTCAAGTATAAATGGAATTACAAACATGGATTTGATTAAGAGCTTTCCCATCTCTAAGATCTTTTCATTTTAAGGCCTCACCTCAAATTTCTTTTTTAATAACAGAGCCGTACACTTAAAAAAAATATCGAGCAACTTGGAAGAAATCTGGCAGAAAATACTCTCCGTGTTGAAAGAACACGTGAACAATTACATGGAAAAGACATATGTTTCACAAGTATTCTTTAAAATACACAAAAAGTGCAAAATAACTTCTAAATATTCTTTTGAAGGAATTTCATGATAACTGCTCTAGAAGTGACTCTTATTTTATTTGACTTACTTATTCATTTTACGATTTCTACACTAAACTTTGTGTCTCTGGACTTTTTTTTTTCTTTTCTTTTCTTTTTTTTTTTTGTTTCTCCTAGCCCAGGGCTGTTTGGTGGACATTTGAAGGTTAAAAAAAAAATCAGTTTTCTGTGCTGAAGTTATCAAGACCAGCTCTCTGCTGCATTTGCATTGTTATTAGGGACACACACTCACTCACACACACGCGCGCGCACACACACACACACTCTGAGCTTAATGTGAGGCTAGTACAGAAAGAGAGATTAGACACAAAGAAATGTAAACAGCTCTCACATGCGAGGAAACTAGGTTACGAGAATCCCAGCACCAGGCATTCACCAGTCACCATGGAAAACAGGAAGTGAGATGCGTAGCAACCACAAGCCAAAAAGCAGGAAAGCGCATACCTTTAGCTTGGAATGAAAATCACGAGATTTCCTTCTGGCAAGAACCTGAATGTGACTAGACACCTGCAGGGTAGGGGAAAAGGGAGGAAAACAAAGGAAAAGCCTGTAACCATGGAGATGAAAAGCCCCCTACAACTGGGCAAGCCAGACGTACCTTAATGGCGGCTTGAATTTCTCGAACTTTCTTTCTTGCTAAGACCTGTATATGACTAGACACCTACATTGTTCGGGTTTATGAGGGGAAACAAAACAAAACAAAACAAAACAAAAAAAAGGAAATCAAATATAAAATCGCTACTCCTTGGGAGGGTTTTGGGGTGGGGTGGGGGGGTGGGGGGGAGGTTATTTGCATCTCAACAAAGCTCTGCAGTTAGGAATACACAGTCCCAGCCAGACACCAAGCCCCCAGCGCTGCTCGAAGCTTTTCAGACTGGGTCATCACTGCAGTGACTTGATTCAGGATGAAAGTGAGGCTGCTCTTCGTTTTCTCACCAGGGAGAAATCACGGGCACGGGATCGAGAGGGGGAGAGTGGAGCTGTTTTCTTTTGAAATTTTAAAAGGTGGGGCTAGAGGTAAACGAAAATATTTATAGCTTCTCAGTATCAGGAGGGAAAATCCCTTCTTCTCAATTTAGAAGAGACTATCCATAAATTAGCACGTTCTGCAGAATCAAAAAGCTGAAGCTGTCGGTTATATTCTGATCTCATTAAGAGCTCTGGATTCTGTAGCAAATGTTAAAATAATACTGACATGTAAATTAGATCTCAAAGAGAAATGGAAAGACCCAGTTAGCAGAGCATTTTTTTTTTTGCCCTTATAAATATCTTTAATCCTTCCACTCTTTTGGATATTGACTGGGCGCCAAGTGGATTTGCATATTATTACAAAGCGAAAAGTGTGAATACAGCCAGCCAGCCATCCTGTTAAAAATCTGGGTTGAAAACCACACGATTTGCTGAACAACAAATTCACATTGGAGAGGTATCACCAACTGCTGCCTAAAAACATCCCCAGGATGCCGGGGTGTGGAAACCAAGCCAAGCCCAGCTTCTGAAACACAATGATTCCACTGGGTAAACAAATTTGCATCTCTTTCAGTGGGACTTGGTTAAATTTAGAAGAGTCCCCCCAGTGAAGGGGTTGGGCACATGACCAGAGCTCACAGACCAGTGGGACAGCTCAGGTCCAGTGCTTTCAATTATGTGGGGCAGGAGATCGGTCTGTTTCAGAAATTTAGAACCTTCTAATTTAAAAGTTCAGCAACTCTGAGGCAGTTACTTCATTTCAAATACTTTCCTGACGATAAAAGCAGGATTTATTTACAGTACTAAAAGATCCTTTTATCTTTGAGTTTTGATGATTAATTTTTTTTTTTCATTTTGCTTTAAATAATAATTTTTTAAAAAGGGTATGGAGAAGCAGGAACTCCCTCATCCTCTTCGTCCCTCCTTCTGGCTCCTGCTTTTACTTGTTTTCACCCAAAATTTTGTTCTTGCGTGAATCTCTGACTTGCAGAGGGCCAGTGTCCACTGTTGGGGGAACATCCACTGAACAATGCCCTGCCTCTGCGCGCTGGCAGGAGGCCACGGCCCTCCGTGCTGACTCAGCAGCCAGGCTCCCGGCGGGGGCACATGTAACATTCCTGGGGAAAAGCTCTCCCCGCCATAAACACTCATGAAAACAACTCATCACTGAGCAGAGGACTGGAATCGGCTGCTCACACCGAAGGAGACCACAGTGGAGTCTGCCTTTGGCTATGATGATAGTTTTTAAAATCCATGCCAGATAGATCAGCATAGGTCAACATAAAAAAATAATTTTGTTCTGTTAACAACTCACCCATGAGGTTCGTTTGATTTTTCTCCCCACACCCCCCTTTTCTTTTCTTTTTCTGTTTGTAGTTAAATACGAATTTCTCATCCATTCCAGTTCTGCACTGGGTCAGAGATTGGGGCTGCTTTACATCAGAAGGAACCAGGAGAGCCAGAGCCCTGACAAAGGGCAGAGGGATATTCCTGACACTACTCTGCACAAAGGTATTCAAAGTTGTAGCTTCATTTCCGTCACAGCAGCCACTGACAAAAAAGCCATAGCTTAAGGAGTAACAGTTCCCTGGACGCACATCATTCGGTATTATATTCAGGCCAATACTCACGGCTGCTAGAGTTACTTTTTCATCGAAATCATGACTAATGTGTAATTGTACCAGGATTGTACAATGCACAAAATCTCAAAATTTCATGATTTCCAAGTGTATTTGCACCTGCGGCTTTTGCAGTGTTTACAGATGCACAGTTTGGGAAAGAAACATTAGTATTAAAGTACGGTACAGGAGCAGTGTGTACACTGTCCTTCGGAGTGACACTTTCCCAGATGTGTATAAAAAGAACTCCGGAGACCACACAGTAAGGGGTCACTGAAATGATGAACAGTGAAAACTGAGCCAATTGAAAACACCTACACCACTGACGTCCTTACAGGGAACTCAAATTGGGGGCTCCTAGGAGCCAAAGCACAGACAGCCACTGCAGCCAAAATGCCTCGTTGGGGCCATTCGCTGACATGCACAGTGTCCAGGCCGGTTGTTTTACCTGTTTTCTGGTCCTCGTCTTGCCTGTCCTGAGTTTGATGTATCTGGCTATCAATTCATTCCTACCTGAAAGAAAGAAGAATTTACAATAAGATGGGTTACCTTAAAAAAGCAAGCCAACAAAAACCAAAACAAGCAAAAAAAAAAAAAAAAAAAAAAAATCAACTGAAAAACAGCCTGGGAAAGCTAAGAAAAGAATTGAGAGTCAAGACTTTTTAAGCTGGAGCTGTACACTCACTAATGCTAGAAAAATAAAACGGTACGATTGTTTGCAAAAATGTTTACCACGGAAAATGAGGATGAAGGGCACTTAATTATGAACTGTGATTAGCAACTGAGGAAAGAAATGTGCCTTTTTTGTTTCTTTACATGCTTCGACCTAAAGGGGTGTATGGGTAACAAACCCAAGGATTTGCGTGGGAGTCCACAAGCCTGTTTCTGTTCCCAAGTTTTCATGCCCACTCCTCACCCAGATTTCTAGTTCACTCCGGTTACAGTCAGCAGAGCCACTGGAGGATGAACTGCTGTGGGTGCAGAAACCCTACCATAATATGGAGGTCACAGTGAGAAAGCAGACGTTCCCTAAAGGTGGTCACTATGCTAATAACTAACTATACACAAGATCATGTTCATGAAAAAGAAAACCAAAAAACCAAAAAAAACAACAAAAAAAAACAAAACAAAAAACAACAACCCAAAACGACTTAATCTCCTCAAAGCTCTATAACCTGGAGAGGAAAGAAAATGCCTAAAAGTACAAACAAACACCTCCCGTCCCTACCCCACTAGGGGATAGCCTGAGAGGTCACAGACTGACTTCGAAAAACTACAGCGTCACGGGAAAATATGTCCCTGAAGCAAAGTAGGGGTGTGTGTTATGAATACTACATGAAATAAGAGCCCACTCATGTAGGGAAGTGCAGAGCTGGTTGTAGGATCGGTCTGGGCCATCTTACTTCCCAGACATGCTGCATACCTAAAGATGGCAAGAGCTTGGTCTTTGGCCCCAAAGCCTCCCTGGGACCCAGCACGATGCTGGGCACACAGAACAAATTGAGGAAATAACACAGCCTCTAAGGGAAAGAGAGGGACCACCCCCGCCAGATCTCCTCTGGCAGCATGATGAGGACCGACCCATGAGTGTCCTTATGGGAACCTCATCTGAGGATTCTAAAGCTCCTGAGCACTGCCTAGATCGGGCCTGTCCCTCATGGCTCTGTCTGCAGCCTGTGTTAGGAGCACACAGGGCAGGGCCACCATGGAAGGAAGGCAAAGGAATCATGGAACCTGGGGCTGGGAAGTTCCTCTGGGTCATCCGCTCCTACCACTAGAAGTCTAAATTCTTAGAAGCCTAACCAAGCACTTCTAGAATTAAGGAAGCAGTCCATTTTACCTTAAAACATATTAAAGAAGAAGAAGAAGAAAAAAAGACCCTTCTTATTTGGGGCTTCTTGTAATTCTCATCCCCAGGTTCTCCTGGTTCCTCTTAACAGGAACAAGGCCACGCAGATGACTGGCTTTCAGATATTTATGATAGCTTTCTGGTCCTCTGGAGTTATACCCAGGCCAAACCGCCTCTGTTGCCTGTGACAGCTTTGAGACACTACCATATCTATCCAGTGACCATCCTTTGTCCAGCTTCCTTTCCTAGCCTGGAGCTGAGGCCTGTAGTGGTGCTCTTCCTAGGACAAGTCCACAGCAGAAGTCTATCGCCTCCCCTGTCCTAAAGTACACTACCTCTGTTGATGCAGCCTAACACCGCACTGGATTTTGGGGAACCACAATGAACTGTCAGTTTATGTCATTTGAACTCCTAGAGGTCTTTTTCATAGACTGCTCCTCAGATATATCCCTACCTCTGTGCCCAGTCTTTTCATGCATAGTTATGATTTTTCTGATCCAAATACACAGCCTTACATTTATTTCTACATTTCAACCCACCAGATTAAGCCTATCATTCTAGCTTGTCAGGATCCTCTCAGATCCTGTTGCTTGTCTGAACTTACCCTTTAACTGCTGGAAAAGGGCCTCTAAATTCAGGTTTAAGAATTGCTTCTCTAAGCATTCTCTTTCAAACTTTTGAGAACTACCAATATCCCCTGTAGTGTCATCGGGTCTACTTCTCCATCTCTCAGATGGTTGTACAGATTTTGCAATTTGTCTCAAAGGCTCGCTGACAGCAGAGCCCGGCCAGGAGTGCCTCATTACCAGAAGCCAGACCAAAATGACAATGTCTGCAGACAAGCCAAGCATCCTCCAGCGCAGGGCCTCACTGTGCATCCTGTTTGGGGCTGAGTGGCCAGAATGAAATAAATCCAAGGTTCCGTATTACATGCAATTTTATCTGAAACTTGTCCAGATGGCAAAAACGTCTGCCCCCACACGTTTTCCCTGTGAAAGCAGACGAGGTTGCGTGATCTGCGTGACACATAACCTCTCTAACTGATTTCTTACGGCATTTGGTTGAGGTGAGATCACCATCCAGGACAGCCACATTTGACTGTACACACCCTGGAGTCCATGCAAATGGCACCGTTGGAGTTCAACAATGTCAACTCAAACTCTGATTGTAACACTTCTAAAAATTATGATGTCTACAACAGGCCCTCAGTGAGCAGTTACCATGTGCCGGGCACGATGTCATAGCCACCATTTCACCAAAATGTGTCAGGACTCTCCTGTCCCCATTCTTAACATAAACAAGATTATCTTTCAAGACCCTGTGTTCTTTCTTCTATAACAGGTTTGAAGCCATGAAGGGGAATTAATGGGAAGTTTCTGGGTGTTTCTTGCCTCCATAAGGAATACTGCTGATTCAGATATTAAATTCAAATTCAACTAACTCTGAGCATTGACCTAACAGTGTTTGTTAATCACTTAATTTCATGTGAATTTTTTAACCACCGCAAGGACAGCGTTGTATATAGAAACACTATTGGGTTTACCTGGTTTTTTAAAAATGCATATTTTATTCATTTATTTAAAAAACAAACTTAAACACCTTAGTTCATCCTCAAGTTTGAAGCTCAATTTATATATATCCTATAAGTTTTATAATCACTTTTTTTTTAAGATTTTATTTATTTATTCATGAGAGACACACAGACACAGGCAGAGGGAGAAGCAGGCTCCTTACTGGGAGCCCGATGCAGGACCCAATTCCAAGACCCTAGGATCATGATCTGAGCTGAAGGCAGATGCTCAACCACTGAGCCACCCAGGCATTCCTTTTTTTTTTCCCTTAAAGATTGATTGATTGATTGAATGACTGATTGATTAAGAGAGAGTGTGTGTGTGTGTGTAGGAGCAGGGGAGGGGCAGAGGGAGAGAGAGAATCTCAAGCAGACCCCACACTGAGCACAGAGCCAGATGCGGCCTTCCATCTCACAACCCTGAGATCACAACCTGAGCTGAAACCAAGAGTCAGACGCTTAATCAACTGAGCCACCAAGGCGCCTCTATAATTGCTTTCAAAGGGCCATTCAAATAATGTTTAGTCCATTTTACAAAGCAATTAAACTCCTTTACACATTTTAAATTACATATTTAATTTAGAATATATTTAATTCTTTTAACTATTAGAATTGTTTGACCTAACTTCTAAAACCTTTCTTTAAACAACTCTTAAAAACCTAATAAATTATCTTAAACGCTCTAATACTGCTTATGAATCTAGTAAGACTTTAACCCTCTCAAAAATCAAGTCTAAATCAATCATTTCGTTGCACATTTTAATTTGGAAAAACAGGCTGACCTGTTGAGTGGGCCAAATTATTTTAAATAATCACTTGAAACATCAATATGTATAGATCCTCTAAGTCAAATATTAACACTATGGCTCTGATTCTATTAATGTCTTCTATTTCCAATTCTAAATCTTCCCAGAATTAAAATATGCCATTATGGAAACAAGTATGACAGTCCAAATGATTTAGGAATATCTTTTTGGTACCTGGGGTTTTACATATTTTGGGGAAATCAACTAGGTTCTAAACAGATTTTTGTCAGTGACCTTGATAGAACATCCTGAGTCTGATTTATATGTATTTCTACAGCACGGCTCTCCAAATGGGGGTGGATCCATACAGTCCAGAGCCCTGGATTTGAACTGCGGTCCCAGTGTGCAGAATTCCTTTACCAAGGCCTGGGAGCTTGGGGCACAGTCACTGACATAACTGCCAGCCGGCCTTGGCTCCACACAGCATAGTCTTGTTTTATAGCCATGATCACAGTGCTGGGTATTAGAAATGTTAACCTTAATTTCTCTCTCTCTTCTACACACACACACACACACACACACACACACACACACTCAGGGGCACCTGGGTGGCTCAGTTTCATTAAGCATCCAACTCTTGGTTTTTGGCTCAGGTTGTGATCGTGGGGTTTTAAGATCGAGCCTCACATCTGGCTCCTCCACGCTCAGCACAGTCGGCTTGAGATTCTCTCTCTCCCTCTCCCTCTGCCCCTCCCCCCCCACTTGTGCTCTCACGCATTCTCCCTAAAAATAAATAAATAAAATCTTAAAAAATAATAATAATAAAAAAACATACACAGAGTGGTGCTAGATCCAAGAAAACCTTACATTAAAAACATTCAAGAAAGGTAAGTGCAAAGTTAAGCACGGCATTCCTAAATTAATCCTACTGTCAAGTGGGGTCCATCTCCTTTGTACCTTATATCATACCTGTCTGGTGCACTGAGGATATAAACAGAAGGCAGCCTACCTGCCTACACGGAGGCCACTGTCCAACACAAGAGTTATTTTATTTTATTTTATTTTATTTTATTTTATTTTATTTTATTTTATTTTATTTTATTTTATTTTATTTATTCATGAGGGACACACACACGGCGGGGAGGGGGGCAGAGACACAGGCAGAGGGAGAAGCAGGCTCCATGCAGGGAGCCTGACTTGGGACTCATCCCAGGTCTCCAGGATCACGCCCTGGGCTGAAGGCGGCGCTAAACCGCTGAGCCACCCGGGCTGCCCCCAACACAAGAGTCAAAAGAGCAAATCCGCACCACAGGTCCCACCACAACCACCGCCATGAAAGACGGTCTGATAACCTGCACGGGTAATCTGCCACAAGTAATTCAGGAATTCTAGAACCTTCCTCCCCAAAGTACTGGAACGTCGTATCTAGGCCTTTGAGGACAGATGACATTTTCTCCAACATTTTATCATGAAAAGTTTCAGACACACAGAAGTTTCTTTATAGAAAGAATTTCACAAGTGCACACCACATACCCACCTCCTGGATTCTATCATTCACGTTGTCTAGACTTGCTTTGACACGTCTTTCCATTCCTCTGCCATCCACCAAGGTGTCTTATTTTACTGCTATTGTTGCATTCTGTGTTGCTGTGGGGGTCACAGGTAGGAAAACACTCTTCCTAACACTTCACCATGCGTATCACTAACTAAGGTGATGAGACTGGATTTTATTGGGTGGGGGGTGGCTGGGAGGCCATTCTGGATGGAAGACCAACATTTCCTTACACACAGAAGCAGGGATCTGGAATCCTATACAAAGATTCCACCTGCTGACCCTTAAGCTCCCGTGGCCACTGCACACCTCCTTTCTGAGCCCGTGAGTTTGCAGATTCTGCGCTCGAGCATCTGCAGGTCATCTTCTCCATCAATACGTGGAATAGCTTATAGAGCTGAGTGGCAATGCCACACTTCAGCACTAGGTGTCACGATACTGCAGCTTGTCGGTGGCATGAGCCTGCTTTGGAAAACACATACCCTGTTGCTTCCTGGGACCTGAGGCTCTGCAGCTGTGGTGGCCCCTGGAGTTCCCACAGGCAGGACACAGCAGCAAAAGACAGACAAAGCCTGACTTGCCACTTTTAAACCCGGACCCTCCCCAGGCACTGCCATCCAGCGTGGATCTTATCCTTGCTTTCTTGTGAGAATGTAGCGCAGTTGAAAGTGAGCCACCACCACTCCTCCAGCATCCCAACTGCAGTGACCTCTCCCACTAAGGGGGCAGAGGAGAGAGAGACACCGACGGAAAGGCGTGGGGTTTGCACTGGGCTTGCCTTGCCTAGACAGAAGGCTGGTTAACGTTGTTGTGGGCTGGGTGTGTGATGGGATGTGGCCTCAAGGTCATGTTTGAGGCCCAGCAAATGTAGGGTCTGTGGCTAGAAATTGTAGCCCAGAGACACTGGGCTTTCACCGTGTAAGAGCCACTTTGTAATTGAATGGAGGCAGGGAGCCACAAAGGGAAGAAGTAACAAATGGAACCTCCTCTTCCTGGCTGCAGCCCAGTTCAGAGGCAAACCATGCAGGGGGAGGGTTGAACAGCCCTGGAGCAGGGCAGGGGCTCTAACTCACCCACAATGGCCTTCTCTTTGCCGGGCATTCCCCACATCTTTTAACCATGTTTAAAAAAAAAATGAGAATCAGAAAGAAAACCCAAACTTCTCTTGACTGCTAGAACAAAGCAGCATCAAATAGGTGCTGATGCTGTAGCTGTAACCTTACAGTCCTGCACACCGTCACAAACCAACCCTAACTCAGTCCAATGGCCCCATTAGACGACCAGAAGCTTCCCTGTTAACACCTTGATCTTTCTGCGCTCCGCACCTGCACGCACAACTGCTCTCATGCTCTGTATTGCTCTCGCCCATCTCTGCGCATCTGATTCTGCCCACCTTGCCGATGCCTTGTCCTTCAGGAGCCTTCTAGATGGAAGAAGCCTCTCTCCTTTCCCTCAACATCCACAGCCCCTGACGGGCTTCTTCGCTGCTGGCCTATGTCCTGTCTGCCTTCTGTTCTATCATTTCGGTCATGGCTCCAACCAGATGATGGAGTCGCTGAGAATAAGAACCAATGGCATTCATGTTTTCTGTTTCTTTTCCAGGCAGCTCAATGTTTGTGGAGTGAGTCACTAGCAGGGACAGGAGAAGTCACATCCCTATAATCCAGTATGACACTGGGATCATCAACATAAAGTGAAACCAGAAAAGGAAAAGATGACCCAGTGAAAAGAATCAAAGGAGATGCCTTCCACAAGGTGACCCCACCAGGGGACATGGCTCTGTCCCCCGACAGGGCAGTTTGTGCCCAACAGAAAGAATGGTTTTCGGACCACTTTCTCAGCAAGATTCTCTAAGGTGGTGGATAAATACTTTCTAGCCATCAGTTCTTTGTTTTCTTTTTTTTTTTTTTTTAAGATTTTATTTATTTATTCATGAGAGACACACAGAGAGAGAGGCAGAGACACAGGCAGAGGGAGAAACAAGTCCCATGCAGGGAGCCCGATGTGGGACTGGATCCCAGGTCTCCAGGATCATGCCCCGGGCTGAAGGCGGTGCTAAACCGCTGAGCCACCCAGGCTGCCCTGTTTTCTTCTTTTCTTCCATTAGCTGAGGTTCATCTAAAGAAAAAATGCCTTAGGCTATGAAAGTCAACACCGAAAAGCACAAGTGTAGGGGACAATGTGTGAACCAAGCATCATCAGCTAGAGAGAGGTCTACAGAACGAGGATGTTTAATGACCCTGTCCTCCCAAATATATAGGGAGGTAATATCTAAGGATACTGCCAAAGGAGGCAGTAAAGAGTCTTTATTAACCAACCTGGGAGTAGTTAATAATTAACCTTTTCTTCCACACTGCTGCCATTGTACCAGCAACAATGGGGTGGGTGGTGGTGGGGGAGGAGGAGTCCTACCGAAGCTGGTCAGTCACCCTCTAGTCAGACAACAGATGGCACCTATGAAAGCACAAGCAACATGCCAGAATCAGGAGGGCATAAAGAGGCCACTTTGCCTTCAAGGAACCTACACCCGTGAAAGGCTCTTGCCCATAAGAACGGGGTCAAGTCACCCCATCCTTCCCCCATGCCTGCGCCACAGCCGCCACGTCCCATTTATCTGATGGCTCACATGATAAATGCCTGCCTCTCCCACTCCCAGATAGGAAGTTCCACAGGAGCACTGACCACACACTGGGTTTTGCTCATCACGCAACCCCTGGGGTCAAGAATACAGCAGGTCCCCAGTAAGTACATACTAATGCAATAAATGATTAAATGACAGGGATGGAGATCAGAGTGGGAGGGGAGCACAAAGCTAAGATTGGGGATAAAGGAGGATTCACCTAAAGAAAATAAAAAAGGCATCTGAACCAACCCCAGAGCACTGCCAATGAGGAAGTTTGGACACCAGTGTCTCCGTTAATCCCCAATATAAATCATTGACCAAAAATAAGCACCAATATGGAAAATCACCAGAAATGGGCCAGACAGCCTGTTCTGGGTTGTGAGGGGCAGGTACTGTGTGTTCCGGATCTAAAGGTTTACAAAATGGACTGATGGCCTTCAGGAGGTGATCACTGGTGAGTGCCTAAAGGAACCTGCGTCTGCATTCACCCAGGGGCTTACAGGGAATAGCTTTAGAGGAAAGAGTACACAGAGGAAGGCTGTGTTAACCTCCGGTTAGTCGGAACTTACTCCTCGCATCCCTTCAAAACGCCTGGCAATAACTCAAATCCTGACTCTCCGAGCTCCGATCAGTCAACGGCAGCTGATAACATTATCAAGCGATGGCCCCATAAAGCCCCATGCGCTCCTTCATCTTAGCGGGACAGCTCACAAACTACACATTTGCCGTAGACTCCAAGGGTCAAAGAGAGACAAGCAAGTAAAACTGTCCCATGCTTCACATGAAATACAGCCCTCCTTCACTGGAGATAAATTCTTTTTGTTGTCACTATTTCTAGAAGGAAAATAAATATGAATGAAGTCAGTTTTTCTAATGGCTCATCTCTGTGAAACAGTAAGAGATGCCAATCACCTTCCTACTCCTCCAATGGGTAATAAGTTAGTTAGCCTTACTACTGGATGCCTCTGGTTGCTGGTTTCCAGTCCATCCTATACACAGCTACCTACAAAGCAGAGCTCTGGCTTAGCCACTCTATTGCCTCAAGACGTTCAACGGCCCGCTGCCCGCAGTCTAAAGGTCAAACCGCTTTAGTGTAGTATTCAATGTTGTCCCACCATCTGGCCCTAACCTTCTGTTCTTCTGACACACCACCTTCACCATCACCCGAATCCACCGCACCATCAAAATGCACGTGGTGTAGCTTTCAGTGTTTTGCTCATAGTTGCAATGCCCCTTAAGATGCTCAGTCAAAATCCTTTCAGGCCCAGCTCAAAGGGTATCTCCACCATGAATCATCCTGCTCCCCAAAACATGTACTGGACAGGGAACATGTGAAGAGGAGTTGGGGAGCCTGGAGCTCATCTCACAGACCAGTGGTTGGGAAAAGACAACATGACAAAGCAAACTGATAACAGAAGATGGTGTGAGGGACAGACGAACTGCTGAGTGTGGCTTGGCTCTGACGGGGAAAGAAGCAGAGATGAGAGTCACCCTTCTGCCCTGGGCCCACTGTGCCTGATTTCTGCATGTGCCAGCCTGTGGCTCTAGTCAGAGTTCCTTGTGTAACAGATCGTAAGCTCCTTAAAGGTAGGGTCTGTGTCTGCAGCATCTTTGTATCCACACACTCAAGGTGTGCATGGGATTTAATGGAACCTATGCCTGTGGCTCCCTAAACAATCTAAATAGACCCCCTACCCAAAGGCTCTCAGGGAACTTTTCGCTTATCTTTTGGGCATTTGCCTTTTCTTTTCATGCCCGCATCTGATTATGTTACATCATTAGGTCCCTGGCCACTATAAGAAAAGCACACCCTTCTTCACCTGGTACCTAGGCCTAACAGCACGTTCCTGTACAGGGCTCCTCTACTCTAGTACAAGGAGCTTCACAAGTCACTGTCACGGTTTTCTGTACCTCTATGCCTCGGAGTAGACCATATGTCCTTAAATGTTCGTTCTTTTCTCCTTTGCCTACAAACACTTCCTCAGCCCTCTAAGTCCCAACTGAAGTATTTCCTCCCTAAAGCCTTCTGGGAGCCACCCAAACTGAGCTAGCCATATTCTCCTTCACACCCTCGTGTGCCCAGCACACACCCTTCTGCTCTGTACTACCATTACTCACCTGGGGGACCGTTCATTCTCCATTTAGAAATGTGACTGCTCCATGGAAAGAATCTATCTAGTTCTCTCTGCCTGTAGGTCTGGCACCTATTAAGTAGGTCCTCAGTAAGTGCTTTCAATAAAGGAATGAAGGAGTGAGCTCTCCTATACCCAGAACAGATGACCTAGGAAAGGATCCTATACAGTGGACAGCGCTGACGGTATCACTTGAGATCCGTAAGCCCTTTCACACTTAACGACTATTTCAGTGACAGGCAGCACAATTTTCCAGACCTTCGTTCTGCTCTCTTAACTTGGCAGCAGTGACACCAACCCATGCTCCATTCCTCCTCACCCCTTTCTACCCGCACCGACCTCCACATGCCACAGTCACATGGACCTGGTCCAGAAAAAAAAAGCTAATCTCAACATCAATTCAGGAGAGTCTTGTTAATGAAAAACTTTGCTAAGAACACTCTGTTTATTTATTAATTATTTGGCCTTTAAAGGAGTGTGAAATCCACACATTCGAAGTGCCAAAAACTGTTGGTCTTTGCTGGAGAATCTTTAATGGTGGTGATGCTACAGGCTTGTTTTTGTTTGTGACTCAGGAGTATGACCACCTACACCTCAAGCTTTTGGGGGAAGCTGGGCTCGTACTCATTAGCTGTGTGAATCTGGGCAACCTACTGAACTCCTCTGGACGTTTATTTCCTCACCTGTGAAATGGAGATAAAGAACCTCCCCTGGAGGCCTGTTGTATGCATTAGCAGGAACACATGAAGTTTCTGGCACCTCAAAGTGATTTAAAGTGGTCCTGGAGCTATTATGTAAAGCCACTGCACTTGGTTTATATGCTCTCATTGCTTGAACCGGTGTATACAAGGGTTCTGTCGGAACACCATGCCACATGGCATCTTACATAAACCTACAATGCTTCTACTTTCAGGGTTATTGAAACTGAACAGCTTTTCCATGCTGCACTGAAAATGTTGTTCTCACAATCTCTGCAGCACCCTCAACTCGAAAACTGGTATGGCCACAGAAACTGTTTCGGAGTAAAAGGAGCCCTTTATTGTGATATCTTCGCATTAAAAGGGCATCATGCAAACTACTGACTCGCTACAATAACCTTCTAATTTAGAATAGATTCTTCATTGAGTAAGATAGCAGGAATTAGTTTTTTGCCAAGGGCTAAGTGTGGCCAAAATTCTTGTAATTCGGGGCAGGTCGTAAAATTATCTTTATGAATAGGCCGGCGGCATTGCATTAAATAGCATGTCCCCCACTGGATTTCCAGAATTTAGTTCTTACTATAAAACACAACTCTCACCGGAAGAATAAAGCCAGAGCTCCCGGAGCTCCCGCAGCAGTTGCTGGACAAAGGTGAGTTACCCACACATTCGGTCAACACGACACTCACACGGGATGAGCCACTGCAGGGAAAACATGCTTTTAAAAAAAGGAGGAAAAAAAATAAAAAAATAAAAAAATAAAAAAAGGAGGATTCTAAATGCCCGGACACTTGGTAATTCTTGTGAAAATGATATGGAAACCATGATCATAAAGGACATTTTTTAAAGTACACTCCGACTAAAGAGATTAAAGTCTGAGGACTAAGCACAATAAAAACCTCACTGTGTGGTAGACAGAGATGCGGTAAGTTGGGGGGTGTGGATGACAGTCCCCCTCTACCCCCTGATGGATCAGCACCGGGAAAGCCCTGTGCTTGCAGGCTCAGACGCTTTGCCTCCATATCCCCCTCATTGCAGCTTATGAATGTTGACTGGGGGGCTGAAACTCGAAGAGACCCACCCCAGTTACCAAACTGGTAAGTGGGAGAGTTGGGATTCCAACCCGGCTTTGACTTCCAAGCTCATCATGCCTTAACTTCAGACCGACGGCTCTGAAGACAGCCTCCACATCACAGTACAGCAAACTCCTCGCAAGGTCATTACTAAGTGCTTAGTGAGAACCTGCAACACAGGATCGAATTCAACTCCAATTTCTGCATTTGAGGCCTTCATCATCTGGCCCCAGGGCGCTCCTCTTGGCTGTTCAACAACACCCTTCGAATATCTTCTATACATACAAGGCTGCACGATAGGAGACACACGCTGGAATAACAGGTCTCTGCCCTCGAGGTGCTTAGAGTACAGGAGGGAAACCGAGGCAAGAAGCCACACGATAAAAGCAGGGTACTACGAGGATGAGAGAAGCCAGTAAAGAATAGTCTGAGGGAAATGAATGAATGAATGAATGAATGAATATCCAGAGATGTTTCCTCCTGCGGTTGTCAGGCTCCGTCACTCACCCAGCTGCTCCTGGCCACATTCGAGTGGTCTCAAAACAGCGAGCGGCCAAAGGCAAGGACATACAGGCCAGTCATTAAGGAGGAAACCGAGGCCTATGCATTGGGCTATCTGAGATCGTGATCAAGCAAACCAGATTGTCTCTCTCAGCTGAGTTTCACACACAGGATAGTCAACTCCTTTTTATTCTCCTTTCGAAATTTCAAATTACCCAGGTGATACATATGCAACGCATCCTCCCTATAAAAAATTTAAATATTATACACACAAACCCATTTTTGAGTGTGTGTCTGTGCCTTTTTTCCCTGTCACACCCCACACATACCATCGTATCGTGTTGGATTCTATTGCTTTCGCGTGACCAACCCCTCGCTCTCCACCAGTGCCCTCAGGATCCTGCCCACATCTGCTGAACACTTACTTCTGAGATGCCAAAACCCGGGTCAAATGGTACTTTCCAGGTCCCCGCCAGCTAGCGTGGCCTGTCCCTCCAGCTCATCAGACTTGGTGCATGCGTCTAGCGCAGAGCTTGCCATGCTGCACTCTTCCTGTGGGTGTTCTCACGCACTTTCTTTGACAAATTCTGGGCTTCTTGAAGGCAGCAGATACCTCCTACTCCCAAGCTCCCAGCGGCACCCCCCCCCCAAAAAAAAACTCCTGGCACAGGACGGAGAAGGTGCTACTTAACGGTGATACCACTGCTGATCTTAGCCACCTCTTGAAAGGGAAAATATTTGAAGAACTGACATCACGGCACACAGGAGGTAGTGACTAGATGTTTTCTTTGAAGAGGCAGGAAGAGAGGGACGAAGACAGAACTGGCAGGCCAGAGAAATCACTGTGCGGGCAGATATCCGGGAGGTAAAGATGAACACGACGGGGCTCCTGGCTGCTAGGAACCCACAGTCCAGGTGAATGCTTAGGGAATGCCAACCACCCAGGAACCTCTCCTCTTCCTAAGCTCCAGGAAATGTACAAGGCACCCCTAATCACCACCGAGACACGGGGTGGGGCGAAGGAAGGGGGAGTGGTTCTTTTATTCCCTAATGGCAAGAACATGGAAAACTCAAAGCCCTTCCTTCTTCAAAATTACAGTGTTTTTAATTCTTGTGATCTTCACCAATTTCAGAATTACCATCCTGCCTCAATCCACCACCTGCCTGGAGGATAACATTCAGCATCTAGTAGAGAAAAACACATGTTCTAAGAGACATCTCAACTTCTTCATAGGTAGAACAGGTTAAGGATGAATTGGATAAAACGCAGATGAGCTAGCTAACCATATTTGGAGGAGCCACATTATTTTTAAAGACAAGGGATACATACAGTCAACGTGGCTTCATCTGCAAGCTCATTCACCACACACAAGTTTGATTTTTTTTTTTTTCTCTTTTAAAGAAAAGGCAAAGCCCAAACTACTTATCCTTACATGGCTCTAGCCCTGAAGGTTGCTTTGCAAAGATATCTCAGAGTGAAATTATCCAGCAAACCCTTGTGTGGATAGAAGGTTCCACAAGTCAACAACCGCTTAAGCAGTTTAAACCAACAAGCAAGATGCCCTCTATTTAAATGCTATGAGCGAATCTATTTTAAGCCTTTAAAAATCCTCTGGGCAGGTGTTTAAGCTGTGTACAGACTGAGCCTGTGGAGACTCCGGGGGTGGGGGAGGGTGGGCTCCACTCTCCATGCAGGCAACATTTTGTTCAGACAATCTTCCTGCAGCAGGTCATGTGACAAAGGCCAAATAAACAGCATCTGGGGATTTTCAATTACAGACCTTCGCCCAGCATGCCTGCACTGTAATCTCTACCAGATGAGGCTCAGGCCTCCCTATTTTCAATAATTCACACACTGTGTACACATAACATGACAATAAGGGCATTCATGGAGCGGCCTGATTCGCAGATCAAAGCTAGCAAAGGGCCAGCTGTAAGCATGCTCTGCTGCTGGATGATTCGTGCTTTTCACAGGCTTGGAAAGACGCTCTGCAGGACCTGGCAAGCCGGCCTCTTTCCTGTGCGGTATGCTGAGCAAACTCTGAGCATGAACCGGGCACAGTCTCCCTGGGATGGCCCAAGAGGCGACCAATTCCATGTGCATTTGCAAGTGCTGGGCAGCTTCAAACTCCAATCGACCCAACAAGCTGCCCCTCACAGGGGCTTGCTTGCCTTGGCCAGTGCAAGACCTGTGCGAAAGCTCTACTGCTCTCGGGAGAAGGAAGTTCTTGAAAACAAACCTGTTGTAGAAAGAACAGTAAGGTTCCAGAACTTAACAAGCCCTAGGCCAGGTACTCGAGTTTGCAAATCCATTGGCTGTGCAGTGTCTATGTAGCGTCACACACATACAAATGACTCAGGCCCAAACCACATGGAGGTCTATTTCTAATGGCTGTCAGAGAGCTCTGGGTCTGGGAAATGAGAGTGGACACTCTGTTGTTACTCCTGAAACCTCTACACCTTCACTTAATTAACTCGAGTGTGTGAAGACTAAGGCAGGTAGGCACTGTGGGTGTGTGAGCATGCTTGTGAGTGCTTTAAAAGCATTCGGAATTCTCAAGTCCACAACATTTCCAAACGCCTATGGCCCTGCAAGGGGAGTTGCAACTGGAGGAAATAAGGACACTGCCTCTTCGTATAAAGATTTCATACCCATCAATCAGGGCAGGAACCCAGAGAAAGCCATAATGGTGACTTCCTCAGCAGCAAACACATGCTGCTCACCAGCTGTGGGCTGTGCATCCTTACCCCCTTTTCTCTCTCATTCAGAATGGTTTCCTCTTAATCACAATAATCCCAAAAGTGCTAAAACATATCAATCGTTGGGTAAGCCCTGCCTACAAAGGGCCAGCCGGCTGGCTTTTATGGCCTTGTCCAACAGCAGCTGATACTTCATTCAGTGACAAATCCAATTTAGCAGTTACAAGAGGTTTAGCATCCCTGAAAAAATATTGGGGTTGATCTGGCACTCTAAAGTCAGCAAATGCTCCATTGCCATATTGTTGCAGAGATTATTCTGCTGTCATATTTGGATGTCTACAACCAAGCGTCTCGCACCTTCTCTACCCTTGCCCCCCACGATCTAATGACAGTGGTTGTTGGTGGTGGTGGCGGCGGCGACAATTTAATCCCTGGGTAAGCTGCAATCATATTTGGAAACTGACTCAATGTGATTTTACCATCCACCCCCCAACATACACACACACACACACACACACACACACACACACACACACACACACTGGAGTAATTGGCTCTACTCTTCAAATGGGAATTTCTAGCATACTGAAGGAAAAAACTGTGGGATGAAATTGATTTTACTCTAACCTTTGGGATCTAAGTCAGCTTTGAAAGGTAGAAGGAGATAAACAACATGTGAAGATTTTATCCTTGGATTGAAGTTCATCATATTAAAAACTACTGCACTAATGTAAAGACCTTGTAATTAAAATCTTCACATTCATTTTTAAACATCAGAATGTTAAAACAAAGAAAAGCTTTGAGCCATGATGGAGGGAAGCACAAAAAAATGACAGAAAAATTTGACACATTCAAAATACATGTGTCCTTTACAGATAATTACATAAATTCAAGTTAAAAGAATCTCCAAAGAAAGTAATGTGGATAATTTAGCTATTAAAGGGACATACAACCAACAAAATGCCATTTTTAAGGAATACCACAAGGTAATTTACATAAAAAAAAGAGTGAGAGAGAGTGAGAGAGAGAGAGAGAGAGAGAAAGAAAGAAAGAAAGAAAGAAAGAAAGAAAGAAAGAAGGAAATGATCTAATAGGAACATGGGCTGATTATTCCTTTAATATTAGGCTTTGTAGTCAACAGTTGGTTATTCATCCCAGCTTTAACGATACCAAAAAAGTGACCACAGAGACATCTGGTTTAAAAAAAAAAAAGTTTTCAGTGCCATAAATGAGACATTCGCAATTGTGGCTGGCAAGATATCAGTGATGGAATATTCCATACATGGAGTTCTTATTTCATGTGGTTTGAAAACTTTATTCTTTTCTCCGGATTTTTTTAAAGCGTAAACTGAAAATTAAAACAAAAACAAACACCCAAAGCCTGCAGACTAGAGAAGACACTTAGCTTCTGTGAATAACTAGCCATTAGATTAATATTTTGTCAATGTCACTTGTCACAACAAAAGCAGCGGCATTTATAATTTACTCTAAGACTGGTTTAATTAAAATTCAAAAAACCACGACAAAGCTATATTGAATTTCATTTGCCAGACTGTAATTACTTACTTTGTAGCTGACTGTAAACAATATTTTATTACATCCACAAAAATGCACTTAAAAACTAACAGTAATGCAGGGACGACGGAAGAACTGAGGGGAAACAAGTCCCGTCACTTCTACTTTGAACACAGAGTGACTTCCTAATCTTTATGGGACATAAGAAAATGGGGACCCGTTTTCCCAATTGGAGGGGACCTAGGGGCCTGCCTACATTATTACCTTCTTTTAGGGCAGGGCTCAGACTCCCCAAGAACACAGATTTGGTGGAACCAGATCCATGTACCTCTCTCCCAAGACCAAGAAAGAGTCTCACTTGGCTCAGACTCAACAATGAGACAATAGAGGCTGCCAGGCATGATGAATGACTTAAAGGCTTAAAACCACCATTTGCATCCTCCCAGATAAACAATTAGCCCTCCCTCCAAAAAAAAAAAAAAAAATTCTGGAGGCAACTTCCAATACTGTTCATACATATATGCCTGGCAGGAGAGAGTTAGTTTAGTGAAATTAGACTTACTTTAAAACCATTTGTCTGAGACCTTTTCGGAAAGTGCTTTACTGAAGTGAGAAGAAAGAAACCTTTCATTTCAGATAAAAGGCAAAGTTTAGAATTTTAAAAGTTAGGGAAGGCTCAGAAACACCTAACGCTCCTAAAGCCACTATCAAGGTTTTCAATGTCTCTCATTACTGATTTTTTCCATTCCCTCTTCCCTTATTTTAGATCCACATAATTCTGAACGGCGGCATAATAAAAACAAGAAAAAATTCACTTATTGAACAAGGCAGGCAGGCATAAACACGATCTAAGCATGAAAGAAAGGGAACGGCCTTCACACACGCTCGCCAGATTTAAAAAAAAAAAAAAATCACTGTTCTGAAACTGCATGCGGCCAATTTTCTGGAGCTCGTGAGGATGTGGGGACGAATGCCTGAGAAATGACAGTAGAAATAGCTGAAAAGTCAACCTGCATTTTTCTAGGATGAATTTACAGGACAGGGCAAGAGTACCTCCGGAAGTTCAGCAAGCCTCCATTAATAAATGAGGTAGCAGTGCGGTTTCCATGACAACCGAGACTCCAACTCTGGGGCAAGCTTAGTGCATAACCGCCAAAGGTTTTTCCTCCAAAGGTTTTTCCTCCGATCGCGATCGCGACTTCCCGTTTCGAGGTGCTTGACAAAACCAAACAGACTTTTAAAGCCTCGGGAAATGGCGCAGGGGTTTTCAGAAAGGATTCTTGTTAACCCTGGCTCGGTTCGATAGTGGGATGGCAGGCATCAGAGAACTCTGCGGCTGCATCTCGCTATCGAGGCTTGCAACATGATTTTAAACGGAGTTAAGGCCCCCCTGAGAAGGCTCTGTGGGTTAAATGTATTTGCTGTAATATTATAATGTGTTATGACAAGTTATATATCATTATAATAGGCTCCCATGATTAACATTAGTCCGACTTTTTTTTTTTTTTTTTGCTCTGTAGAAATGATTTGAGGAATTCAGAATCCGCTTGCTCGACAGAATTCAGCACCGGGGGATAACTGACCATATTTCTTTAACATATGTAACCTTGAGGCTTCTACCTTCATGAGGTTATGACACATTTTCCAATGAGAGCTTTCCAGATCCTTTTCCACACTCTGGATAAGTAGACTCTAGAACTCTGCCATTAACTAGTCACTGATTTGGGGGAAAGTTATTGACCTTTTGGAGCCTTGGTTTGCCCGAAGGTCTAGTACACCCTGTAATGCTATGATGCCACAATGATGAGATCAAGCTCCTTTCATATCCCTTCCAAACACAAGCAGTCAGAGAACATGAGAAATCTCTGGTATCCTTCTGTCTTCCACTTTCTGCTTCGCCTCTGAGCACCGAAAGAGGAGCATCCCCAAGGTCCCAACCAAACAGAGTTGGCATACTTCCCAGGAAATGCATGTAGGACAGCTACTGTGAGAGCAGAATAGGTCGGGGGGTGGGGTGCTGGGCACTGAGGATTCTTGGAAAAGCCCAAGAGAATGAGAAACCAACCCTTCCAAAAACAACGCAAAGCTAACATTCACCATAGAGTTTCCCTTGGGGAAAAGTGATTAAAGAGAATCCGTACAGTCTGTATGCTAAGGTTGGGAACACACTTCTTAACCAGTACCCATCCCCGCTATCTTAAGAGCTGTGCTAAAAGCAAAGAGACACTCTCTAAAGCCAATAGCTTCTGAACACCCATTTTGGGTGACTTGGAGGTAGACAGCTAAGAGGACCAAAAGAGGACAAAAAGTAGCACTTCTGCACCTGCAGGACTTAGAATCTATCTACGTAAGGCTGTATAAGAGATGCAGTTGGGTGGGTGGGTGGGGGAGGCAGATCCATGGTGGTTATATACATTTTTGAGGGTTTTCCTTCTTAATTCTGTTTTTTCCCTTTCACATATGAATAGTCTAGATTGAAGTCCCTCTCTGGCATCCACATACTAATGTAACTTCCCACACCTGGACTGCCTTTAGCAGGTTCTCAAGCTAAGAGGTGTTAGGAGACAGTAACAAATTCCTGACAGCCAGCACTGATAACCTGAGAAGAGAAAAAGTATTCCAGTATTCCATTTCAACTTTCAGACAGGTCTGGCTCAACAACAAACCAGCTGAAGGACAGGGCGGGTAAATTTCCAGTACCACTCTCCCTGCGAAAGCTATCCGGGGGGGAGCAACCCAATGTCCACCCCAACTCTGAAAGCTGCGCATAATCCAATTTTGTTCCTCTCGTGTAGGCACAAACAGGGAGCCACCATGTATGTATGATCTCCCCTAACTCGAAGTCTCTATCTCAGCAGAAGGTTTTCTAGCTCAGAGAAAAATGAGAAGCTTCTGATGCGAATACCACCCCCCCATCCTCCATCCTTGAGAGGAGATGTGGATGGGGCTGGGTATGCCTAACGGACATGGCACTCCCAAACTACATGAAGAACACACAGAGGGGAGTCACAATTACATCATCTCAGCCTAGACCCAGGCATCTAGAGCCAAGAGATGGTTATTTTGCCATGAAAATGTAAGTAGGTAGAAGTTGAGAGAGAAGAGACTATTACTCAGAACAATCAACCCCATAATATGAATTTTGATTGACCTTCCTCTGCAATTTAATTATAGACCTTTCAGTGTGAGTGAGCAATTGGGAGTATTTACTTAGCTTGGTTTATGAAGTGAGTAGCTAGGAGGACAGCAGAAGCTGAGCTAAGTTGGCTGCAGTGAGAGGGCCCCGTGCGGAGAGTTCAGACTGCAGATGCAAAGTGCCATCACCAGGTGGTCAGGGAGAGTGCTTTAAACATCCTACCTGGGCTTGGTCCGGAGTGGAGATCTCACTCCTCGCTCCAGAGAGATCTCCTTCTGGAATGAAGACGAGACGGAGGATGCTAATTGGAGGCAGCGAGGGAAGCCAGGGGAATAGAGCGACAGTCTGGAGAAGGTGAAGAAAGCCTGAATTTGGGAAGCAGCTCTGAGGAAGAGAGGGGCCTGGATCAAGATCAAGGGGTGGCACTAACCGGGTCTCCTTGACATGCTTGAGACAGAGGGAAGGGACAGGCTCTGATGGCACAGAGGGCGGTCTTGGCTCCCAGATGATACTGCCTCTTGGAAACAAAGAATACAGGAAAAACAGGACACTGGAGCAGGGGAGGCAACCAGTTTCGTTTGGGCATTTGAATTTGAGGGCACAAGAGGATGTCTATGCGGAGCCATCCAACAAGCAGCTGGATATGCAAGGCTGGGGAGTAAGAGATTCAGGCTGAGCAGGTGGCACAGGTCACTGATAAGGAATCACCCCCAGGCAGAGTGCAGAGGGAAGATGGAGCTGGGGAGAGCAGAGGGTTAAACAGAGGGAGAGGAATCAACAGAGGAGGCTGAGAAATAGAAAAAAAGAAATATTCTCGGTCAAGTAATATCACGGTTAAAGGCAAGGTCAGATAAAGCTTCTAAAAGAGCTTCCAAAGCCACCCACTTAAAATCCTGGAGAAAGGTCAAGTAGGATGAGAGCTAGGAGTATGTGTCACGGGACATGTTAAATTACATCTCCTCAATGCTACGATGAACAGGCTCACAGGCAAAAGGAGTTGTGCTTCTACGTGCGGCCCACCATCAGCGAGCCGTGGGGGGAGTTCTGTTTGAGACGCTGGTTCACAAGTGGGGTTCCGAGGATCAAGGGCCCCTGTGGAAGTTACATGACTCCCGTGGTCTCGTATGTGGGACTCTGGTTGCTGACCTAGGATGTGGAGGGAATGAAAGGAAACAAAACCCAAGAGCAGTTACTGAACGGGTGTGGCCTGGGAGAGAATGTTGACAAAGCAGGCCTAAGTCCAGCAAGCCCTCCGGTCAAGCAGGACGTGAGGCGGCAAGGCCTGCTTTCCCAGACCTGAGCAGAGACAGGGGAGTGCCGGGTGACTGCATTCTCTGCCCGCAGCCATCGGTCTGGCTGAGAACGTAAAAGATGATACTGAAAATATTCTGTGAGCATCAATTGGCTACCTGGAATTTATCAAAAACTTAAAAAAAAAAAAAAGGCACTGTATTTTTATTAGTAGTTGTAGATTGTGTGCTACAAATGCTTTAAATCAGTGAAAATTTTAATCAACACACGTGTGGGCATGTGTGTGTGTGCACAAGGGAGTTTGTGTGTGCATGCACATGTGTTTTAAAATCTCTGTCAGTAAAAATAAATAGAATAAAAGACAATATCTGTCAGCACACTACTAGCTAACCACCCTCAATTTTAGTCACAGCTTCTAAAGTTTCATCAAAGGGGCAGCAGGTTCCCAAGTCAGCTAGAGATGTCACATCTGAGTGACACCTTGCCAGTGAGTTTCCCAGGGGTGATACAACCAACTCCCACAAGTTAGAAACCCCACAGTCACGCATGGCTTCCTCTCCTGGCTCTCCATCTTTACATAATCCATATGCAAACATACAATTGCAGAAACATCTGTCCTTCAGGCCCATCCACACCTCCAACCCTCCCCTGCCTTTTCTGAGGCCTCACCATTTCCTTCCCAGGCTTAGGAAGTAGCCTCCCAACTGCTTGCTGATCCTGCATTTCATCCCCCCCACCTTTCGTTAAGGCTACCACCAGAGTGATCTTCTTAATTAAGATATGAAGGCTTCTCCCGCAGCCTTGAAGGCCTCCTTCTATCCCTGAGCTTTCTATCAATGCAGTCCTCTGCACCTAGAATGCCAGCTCATGCAGCCACCTGCAGACTGGTATCATATTTCCTTTTTTAAAGATTTTATTTATTAGATAGAGAGCACGCACGCAAAAGAGAGAGAGAGAGAGAGAGCAAGAGCAGGGAAGTGGGGCTCGATCCCAGGACCCTGGGATCATGACTTGAGACAAAGGCAGACACTTAACCAACTGAGCCACCACCCAGGCGCCCTACTATCCATCTTTCAATAAAGCCTTTCACGACCCGCACCTGGGGATTCCCTGCTCATGCTCCTTCTGCTCTCCTGCTCTCGTAACCACTGCCAACACTCATTATTTATTTCAAAACTGTCTTCTCTAGTAGTGTCCAGGGTACGAGGGGGCCAGGAGCTTTTTCCCATCACTCCTCCATCCCAGCCCTAGGATATTGCCCAGCATCTTGCAAGATGATCAATTAATAGTTACTGAATGAACGCACCAGCAATATACACAGAGTGTGTATCATACTTCCTTCTGAAGCTGAGGATCTCAAAAAGTTGTTGTTGTTTTAATAAATAAGTTGGAAGGAAAATATTATTTTAGAAAAAGAATATCTTATTCGGGAGTTTTCCCAAGTCTCTGAAAAATTAACGCTTGTTCAGATGTCTTTCATGATATCCTTGTGTGGTAACATGTTTTCTGTCAAGAGAAATTTATAAGCCTGTTTCTCCACTTTGAGCCACACAGTTTCTGCTGAGAAACCCTTTTATGCCATGTGTGTGGTTTCTCATCTACCCAAGCCTCTTAATTACAAAATATTATCACTAAAACCAACAAAAAACAATGAGAATATTTGTAACCATATTGCCTGGACTCTCTTTAGAAGAACTGTCTTAGAGACTTTAATAAAAGAGAATCAGAAATGTCTGGCTCTAGAAGGCACTTGAGGGATAATTTCATCTAATAATTTCAACTTTTTTGCAGGCGAGAAAATTAAAGCAAGGAGAAGTCAAAAGACATGCCTATGGCCACACCACTCATCGCGTTTACAGCGGGGAAGAACTGAGGCCTCCCAACTCTGAGGCAGTATTCATTTGAGATCCACCCTATAATAAACCTCTGTTTTGTATCGACTTTTTACTCAAATGTTGAATTTTCTCTCGAGTGTATCTCAATCATTAACATTTAGTAAATGCATAAAACAGGCCCTTGACTTTGCTTCCAGTAGGATTTAAATCCAAAATTCTTCTTAATTAGAAAGAAGAAAACTAATCCGGATGTATGTGGAATTACATCCCAGAGTCTATTCTGATCACCATTACATAATCAAACAGTAAAGTCTATTCTCCCCTTAAAGCATCAAAGGCCTTCAGTCCCACGAAGCGTTGACCACATTCGACATTATCCAAAGACAATCCATTGTTCCAAGCGTCCCTCCACAGTGGAACCCATCTGTCACACATTCCTCTTGAATGTGGTCTATTTCACTATAGAAAGTCCCGTATTAACACCGAACACCTCTATTGTTAGGATTCATAGGGATAAGTTGCATGTCAGAAGGTTTTCAAAATCCCATAGGTTCCAAAATTCCTCTGAAGAGAAAGAAGGAAGTATCTTCTCAACCAGATTGATGATATGGCAGAGGTATAAAGGACGTGAAATGACTCATCTTGTGCAAATCCACAGTGCGTCCTCAAACATTAAAGATGAGGATGTAAAGCAGTCTCGTGAGTCCCTGCTTTATCTCATGAAGAGTCATCTACTAGGGTGTCCATGGACTCATCCCTCCTGCCCTGCCCCTCAAGGCCTAGCCCACCCTGCGTGGGCACCTATGATGTTCTTCTCTGCTGGGGGAGGCATTCTGGTCCTCCACCCATGATCTCAGCCTTAAGAGTCTTCTCTCCAACTACACTGCCTCTCTGGATCAATTCATTCTCTGACTCATTTTCTACGAATCATTCCTTCGTCCACAAAGTGTCTGAATCATTTAAACTTCAACTTTTGAGATATGCAGAGTAACAAGATTTGAAATGTATTACGCGACCCTCTGCCCTAAAAATCTTCCTTTGTCATTTCTGATGGCATCTACATTCAAGCATTTAGGAAAAATACTGGATGAACCTACATTTACCCTTGATGATTTTAAGCTTCCTTCATGTCTATGTCTCTCTCCCAACTTTCTTCTTTCCAGGCAGAAGGGCCCAATGCTTTCAGTCTATCCTTACCCAAAGGCAATCCCCAGGATCGCCTGTCATTGCCAGGAAGTGTGCTTGTCTCTTTCCATCCTCCTGCAAAAGACGCTTAACACTGGGCATGGTATTCCAGGGGCCAACACAAAATGGTGGGATTAAATACTCGTATAAAAACACAGACACGGGATTTTATAGAAAAGGCAGCTTGGTTTAGAAAAAGGAGTCCCACCCAGCCTAGGTGTAGGGACACCTGGTTCGAATTTCAGTTTGAACTTCTGTGAACCTCAGTTTTCTTATATGTAAAAGGGGTCTAAAAGTCCCTAGAGAATAGTCATGAGGACCAATAAAGAACATTCCTATGAAATCAGTTGGCATAGTATCTGACACACAACAAACACAATGCACCCATTGGCTGAATTCGAAATTAGGTATAAATAAATTCATTTCTCATTACCATTATAATTTCTCATTCACATCATTTTCAATGCAATCTGAATGCAATTACTCCCTCAAACAGAAACAGACCCACATGCCTCTAGCATTCATCTGCCAGTTAAACCGGAGAAAAGCGAACACTCCTCCTTCCGCAGCACCACCGCACCAACAGAAAGATGGTCAAAGCACCTGGAAGGCTCATTCGCAAAAGAAACAGAAATGATCTGACAAAATGAGAAAAGGTTCCTCCTCACTGGTAGTTAAGTCGATGCAACGTAAAACAGCAATATTCCTTCTGTTCCCAAGAGCACACGTTGCTGTTGGGGGAGCGCACTGATACTCTGATTCAACCGTGTGAGCCAACAATTTGATAACATCTATGAAAAAAGCCTTAAAACTACCTTTGCTCCTAATGTAATTTAGGGACATAATCTGGAATACTGAGGAAGAATTTTGCTAAGATAACTTAGCAAACTGTCACAGTTATCTTAGTGGGGAAAATAAGAGAAACAAACTAAAGATAAGGAATTGTTAAGCTCGCTCTGAACAGAACATTAAACAGACATTCAAAATTATTATTTAATAGGAAAGGCTTATGCCTTACATGAAGAAAGCACAATAAAATATACAAAGAGGATGCTCACAACTTTGTAAAATAAAAATCAACTCATATGAAGGAAATCCACAGAATGCTAATCCACAGAATGGTTGGCTCTGGGTGGTAGGTGTCACAGGTGGGTTCCCCCCCCCCCTTTTATCCTACTTTCTGTTTGGGGCATCTGTCTCACTCACCCAGTCCACCTGCTGAACACAGTGCCTGCATCAAGACAGCACCTGCCAATGGTGGGGTGGTGGGGGAGAAATCCAACCACAGCAGCACAGGTGTGTAGGGAGAAGGCCACTTGGTCGATCTCATTTCGTAACCCTGACTCTTCATGGATAAAATCCCATTTTGACACTGAGCACTGCTCACAAATCCAAGGACAAGGTACACTGAGTTCTACAGAGCTGATACAATTCAAGACTGTAATTTGTGTGTACATGTATTCAAAATCAAGGCTGAAAAAGAAAGTAAGCAATTTCCAAATCCAGTCACACTGAATTATCTGCCTCATTCTCTCTCGTGTCCTCTGCACCTTCAAACATGTAGCTTAAGATACTTCTCCCCTCCTTCTCTGCCGAACCAACTCCCACTTCTATGTCTATTCCCATCTTAGACAGCCCTTGACAGTTAACATGGTTTATAGACTAAACTGTGGGTTCCACCCATGCCCCAAATTTATAAGCTAAAGCCCTAACCCCAAACATGACTCTGTTTGGAGACTGGGCCTCTGAGAGGTAATTACGACTAAATGAGGACGTAAGGGTGAGGCCCTAATCCAATATGACTAGTGTCCTTCAAAGAAGACGGAGCAACAGTAGAGACAGGGAAGGCCAGGTTAGGACACAGTGAGAAGCCAGGTGTCTATTAAGCCAAGAGAGGCCTCAGGAAAAACCAAACCTACTGACATTGTGATCTTGAACTTTCAGCCTCCAAAACTGTGAGAAAATCAATTTTTGAGAAAAATCCATTTTTGTTGTTTGAGCCACCCAGGCTGTGGTCTTTTGTTACAGCAGCCTTAGCAAACTAACATAATACATATGTGGCCTCCGAAGACACTCTCAACCCAATGAGGGCAGCAACCACATCTGTCATGTCCACTGCTGAGGGCCCAAGGCCTGACACAGGGGAGGGTCTCGATGAAAAAATAACATATCCTGAATAACAAATATGAAATCATGAGTATTTGCAAAAATTAAGATTAATTTCAAGCACACAGCCTTAGAATAGGATGGGGGTGGCTTCATTTCATAGTAACCGCCATGCAGGCAAAGAGAGGGAAGAGAAGGTGACCAACCCTGTCAGTCCCTTTTATTCTAAGCAGATTTTTAAACAGGCTTGCAGTGTAAACTCCTGGACATTATAAATAGTTAATTTCCAGATAATTATGGATGGAGAGTAAGTTAATTAAGTTGTTTGCCTTTATGCACTAGGGTATATGTGAGTGTGCCCGGCTTGAGAGTCACTATGGGATGCGCAGCACTAATTAACTTGGGCTTAGTTGCTGAACATAAAAAAAGCAGACACATTAAGGCTGAGGAGGTTGTATTTAAGGAAACTGCATTTCATAATACAACACTTTTCAAAGGTGATCTTTGCCAAGGAAAAATAGATCTACTTTTTCTTCTAACGATGAATGGGCCTTTACTGTCCACCTTGACCCCACATTGTCTGCAACACAGTGAGGATTTCTCAAGATAACTTAAGGTAGAGAAAAGGGGGGAGGGTTACCCAGCAGCATAAGAATGGGCGGAAACCAGAAATTGAAAGGCAGTATTCACTGCCCCCTAAAAAGACAATGTGCAGAGTTACATTTCCAGGGGGTCCACAAAATCTGGTTGAACTCATGAACCCAAGACCAGCCCACAAAAATCTATCCAGCCCATAAGAGTGAGATGACCCACGGTGCTACCTGTCTTCTTTTCTGAGGCTCTAAAAGGAAATAGGGGACTTCATCCACTTGTTCCCTGATCTAGTAGGAAGCAATGGCTTTTTTCTAGTCGTCCTCCCCACTAACTTTACTTCTCTTCCAAATCCTATTACCTTTTTCTCCTAGTGCCAAGCGCTCTAGCCCTCAAGTCAGCTAGGTTAAAAAATTATGAAGCCCCCCTATCTACTCCAACATAAAACCATATTCGTGCCTTGCCAGGATCCCAGCCATGGGTCAGGAGGAATCAGTCTCACTGACCTCATTTGCACTACACTCAGTGCCCATTGTTTGTTATTGCAGATACAGCGACATTTTTAAAAGAAGATTATTATGACTCTCAAATAAAACTCCAATAGCAGCATTAAGGCTTTCACCCAAGCATCCATCCATCCATCCATCCATCCATCCATCCATCCATCCATCAACTGAAAAACTACTCTGTGCCAACCCTTTTATGTGGAAAGGTATGGTGTCAGTTAAGTCCACAGGTTACGTACCAGCCTTAGTTTCCCAAAGATGAGGTGTCTGAGTTTGCCTCCTTTCAGGGGAAGTCTCATCACTAAATCCGCAGGGAAGACAAAAATAATACATACTTCTAAGCCAGACATAAGTTAGAAGCCAAGGTTTGTTTGCAAAAATTTCACCATTTAAAATCTCACTGCCAAACAAATCTATTCTCCTACAAATAAAAAAGTGCTTTGTTAAGTATAAAGTGCTAGACCTAGATTTGGAGCCTCCCAAATCTGGAGTTCAGTGGAAATCAAATACCGGCTATTGCAATGGCAGCTAGGGTGTTTTCTGGTGTAAGAAAACAAACTTGGCTTGATATTACATATACTCACTGCCGTGTGTTGGCACATCACTTCCTGCCCTCCTTCTGCTACATTCTGAGCTACATGACATGATGCTCTGAGTCCTACAGAAGTGACCTATGATCTCAAAGAGACAGGCCATCTGATGTAACTACAGGCAGGGTAAAAATAAATAAATAAATAATCACAAAACTCTAACGTACTTTCTCCATATACACACCTATATCTCACTCATCATCCTTCTGAACTCTTAGAAGAATCAAAACATTTTTAATGGGTATCATTAATTGAGTGCCTATTGTGTACCAGCCACTACACAACACACTTCCCAAATATCTCTTTACATCTATCATAGAAGTTCTCTAAGACAGGTGCTATCACTATTCCCAGTTTACAGTTGAGGAAGCTGAGCTTCACGTAAGGTAAAGAGCTCACTCAAAGCACATAGTTAATAAACAGAGCTAGGGTCTGAGCCCAGGTCTGTCAGAATGCACTGCCCTTAAAGGGAGGTTGTGTCAGATGTTCACAAGTCCAAAGCTTCCATGGATATCTGTTCCAGCCACTGTCCTGCCTGAGTAACGGAGGACCGAAAAAGAATGAATAACCTAAGTAAATCAAATGTTAGATGAGTATTCTGAATCTCCCATACCTCACCCTCTCCTCTCCAAATGGGAACTGAGTAGTATCTTTCACACCTCCGAGGGTTCATTTTACACCAAACTGTAATTACCCCCAACGCTGGTTGCCAGCCACTTGTTGACACTGGCTAGAATACATATTGCTTGATGTCCAATTTTAATCCAAGTCTTCTTTCTTCCATTCAACCTTCAAATTCTCCTTCCTCAAGATGTAATACTGCAACTCAATTCGACAAACACTTATTAAGTCTTTACATAATTATATGTGTCAAGTTCACAGATAGAGGCCCTGCCCAAGGACTAGCTCCAGCTCCCGTTGGGGAAACAAGGAATCAAATGTTAAACCAAAAGAGGAAGCAACTAATCTGGTCGGAAGAACTCTAAAATGGCTAAGCAATAATAGACCTTGGAAATACCGAGTGATTCTGTGTAGCTGAGAGAACAGGAGAATCAACAGTGGTGACAGGCTGTGAACATTTTTATGGTGAACATGAAAAACTCTATCCCGCTGGAAAAAGGGAACCAAAGCTCTTTTCAACAGCATGGCGGCAGGAGTCAATTTAAGTTTCAGAGGATGAGACAATTCATCCAAACATTCTGGGGGCCGACTGGCTCGCTAATAACTAAGAGGCACACCAAATTCCACACCTTCAGAGTTTACGTGCCCAGTCGGTTAGGCTACTAATGATGAATGTCAAAAAGTAGTGTTTACCTCCCTCCTTTTCTCATTATCTTAATTCAGATACAGTACTTTCCTGCCTTGCATCTATTAGATTCAAGTTGTACCCTGCATTAAAACGTGTCAACCCCTGAAGGCCAGGGGAGAGGCAGGGCTGCATTTCAGCACACCTCTACAGGGTGGAATGCAATGTTCATAATTAAGATGATCTGAATTCCCCCCCCCCAAAGCTTTTTCCCCACACACATCCCCCCCCCCCCATTCATTGATAAAGTCTTGATTAAAAATACAGACATTTTGTCATCCTTACTACATTTACCTCATCTCAACACTCTCCTGACTGGGTGAAAGCTAATGCTGCTGCTTCTGTCTGGTCAATTATTGCATGGACACAAGGGACCAATTAATGCCATCCATAAAAGCCTGGATCATTCTGTCAATTAACGAGAACTAACTATGTCATCAGATATATTACTGGTGAGCAAGTCTATTTGGTTGCAATATGTCTTGAAGGAGAGCAGTATCAAATGAATCACAATTGACTTGGACAACTGCTAGCATAATTTCGGAAGATGAAAAGACAGATGTGGTAGTTATTAGTGGTCCCCCGAGGAATTACAGCCAAGCAATTGTAATGTGCTAAGACTGCGCTAGCAGGTGCCTGTGGTACAAATCAGACAGAGGGTTAAATCAATATTTTCAATTTCTTAGGATCAATCTGGTGTTTGAACGAGATGGAAACTTGTTAGCGATTGGCAGGATGTGTAAATGAAAAGTCAAACTTCTTATTATTTGTTAAAAAGGAATGAGTGTACTGAATCATGCCCTTGGCACAAGGTAATGCTTTCATGATCCAGTAGCTAGGGCATTCACTGAGAATCAAGCGGTTCTTAAATTTTAATAGAGTGCGAAAGGTTAGCTTTATAAAGGTTGAACATTCAAGATCTTTACAAATGATTGAAGTGTCAATAGGAAAGTTTTGAGCTGTGACAACAGTATAGTTATTAATGATTAGTGCAAGGACCAAAAGGAGACCTTAAACTCAATGTAAAGAGGGGGGAGATGAGGACTTAACCAAGATGGTACAGATTAAATACAGCCTGGGGAACATGACTGCTTTTTCCCTTGTTTTACTACGAAGCAGTCTGGTTTGGAAGGCCATTTACCAAAAACTTTGAGTATTTCCCCACCCCCCGGTTGTCTATATTGAATTTATAGGCCTTGTGGGGTGTCTAGATTAGCTGAGTGACTATCTCTGACACTGCTTCATCTTGGTTTTTGTTACTTGGCTCGCTTTTAATTTGGGGATTGACAATCCTTCATATGCTGCCAAATTATGAAGCTCCAACACAGATCGAGACAGCTCAGAACTGTAAACAAGTAAAACTTGTCCTAATGCATTTTGTGTGTACATAGTAACCAGCTTGATCATTACTAGGGGGCAGTGTGGTTCACAGGAAGGAGCCCGAGAGAGATGTGGGCGGGAATCTGGGGTTTCCAGGCTGTGTGCCTCTGGGCAAGTCACAGGACTATTCTGGGATCAGTTATCCCATATGCTGGAAGTGGGGGGGGGGGGGGGGGGGGGGGCAAGGGAGGGTTCCTATGTCCTATACCTGCTGGGGGCAGTAAATCTCCGGCCAGGCATGTCAATTAGAAATGCAAATGTTTCCTTCCTATTTAAAATGAAGTGGTATATTTCAATAATAGGTAATAAGTACAATATGAAGCTTAAATATATAAAGCTAACTTAAGTAGTCATACATAAATTGAGATTACAGTATTTTCCTCTTGCTTAACACAAAGCAAAAAAAACAAATACGAACTTCCCAGAATCAATAAAAAAAACTAATTCAAACAAGTATCTCTTGACTGTATAAAAGCAAAATTTTTGAGACCCAATGATAATGAGGCAGAGCGTCTGCCCTCGAGAAGTTTGAGGGGAATATGCACCCAATTAATGGTAAACAAAGCGGATCTAAGATCAGCTCAGGTCACTGGGGGAATTCAGGGAAAGGAGAAGGCCTGTGGGTGGCGGACGGCCAGGGGGAGAGCGGGCTCTGCAGGAAAGTCCACGGAAGCAGTGGTGTTTGAGAAGGCCCTGAGGAGAGCCAAGATGCGGCCAGGACAAGCTGGAAGGGAGTCAGAGGGAGAGAGAAGCTCGGCAGGCCTCTAGGAGCAGGGGCTGTCCAAGTCTAGAGGCTGAAGCGTAGGTGGGGGGAGGGTTTTCGGGTACAGAGAGTTTCATGTGCCAGAGATTTCATCTTTGGAACTGAAAGGGGGTGGGGGGGAGCCGGCCTTCACAATGGGGAGAAGGGGAGAAGGACAGGGAGCCACCTACCATCAGCGGGAGGGGGGGGGGCGCCAGGAGAAACGCTGGAGGGAGGAAGACCGACCTTGGGTGGGGGTGGAGGCTGGTTTGCCCACACTCCCTCCATCTCTGGCTTTTCTCACTTTTGCACAGGTCACATATAGGAACTACAATGTGTCTATGTGATGTCATTATACATATAATTAGCATATAATATACATAGTATTCATTTATAACTACAGTGCAAAAACATATATAGGTATGTGTGTGTGTGTATATATATACATATATACACACACGTATTTATTTATATTATAGGCTAACAGATTTTTTTTTTAAGATTTTTTTTTTAATTTGTTTGAGACACAGCCAGGAAAAACCAAGCACAAGCAGAGGGGAAAGGGCAGAGGGAGAGGGAGAAGCAGGCTCCCCCACTGAGGAGGGAGCCCAACATGGGGCTGGAACTCAAGATTTGGGATTGTGATCTGAGCCTAAGGCAGACACTTAACCAATTGGGCCACCCAGGTGCCCCCTAGGTCTTGTTTCTTAAGCACACACCAGTAACAGACATCTAAGAGCATGCAGGACTGGGCTGTTATCACACAGGCAGGTAGCTCTCCCATGAGCAATGAGGCTCTACAACCTTGAGCACCACTTCCCCCACCTTTGAGTCTCAGCCCAGAAGGTAACTGGGTGAAGCCTTCCCTTCAGTGGCTTGTGATGAGGACAGATCAAGTCTCAGGCTGTCCAAACGGGTGGCAAGGTTTGGGTTGAGTCCTCTTTAGGGCCCAGTACTCTAGGCTGCAGGGCCAGCCCCGGAGAGCCATAACAAACTGTCCAGGCAGCCCAACAAATGAGGCGAGGCAAGCCAACCAAGGGGAAGCTGCCGGCTTCCTGCGAAGACGATATAGGTAGATATAATAGAAGTAGAGGAATGACAAGATGTGCAGTGCTGATTTCACCAAGGGACTCAGAAATTAAAATAGAAAAAATGAATAATGAGAAAAAAACGAATGTCTTAGAATTCGGTCTCTATTTCTTCTTATTAGAGAAGTGCTCAAGAATTCCCTGGAAAAACCATGCGTCTTGGAATTTGCAGACATGTAAGAATAATTGGACTTCCTAAAACCCACCAGGGTATTCCCCACCCCTGTGCTCATCCCCACCTTTGTATGTCAGAACACTTCCCGCCCCCCAGCGGCCTTTAGGAGTCCCTGTAGGGCAGGCTATCCTCAGGCCTTCCCTACCCAGGTGAGGTGAGGCCCAGCTCAGTCTCCAGCATGTTCTTTCTCCTTATGTGGTCACTGTCACTTTCAACCACCTCCTCTCTCTCTCTCTCTCTCTCTCTCTCTCTCAATTCCCTCCTCCAATTTCAGCCAGGCTAAGCTCCTCCCTTTCCTAACAACAAAGGGGCCTCTTCCAACCCCAGAGTCCTTTCTCTGATGCTCCCCAAGTCTTTAAACATGTCTCCCTCAATCTCTCCACTCCCAAGGCACAGCTTGTCAAACTTCTCTGATCTTGCCCTCTTCAACAGACAACTGCAAAATCTCTCCCTGTCCAACTTTTTCATTAAAAAGCCCTTAAATGTGGTGAGTGCCATGGAGCTGGAAAAAAGATGGCCTCAACAGTCTGATACCAAACCTGTATATTCTGTCCTTTCTTACCTATCACCCAAGGGATTTTAAGTGAAGCCCCAGGCACTGTCTTCAGGACATGACATGTGCTTAATATACTCTAACCCTTGTAGCTTCTGTGATGAATGTACTGCAAACACCCAAGTTCACACCTAATCTGTACAACTGTAGAAAGGGGCCGGCAGGGCATCACATCGGGGGATCCTCCATCTCCCATGCTGAGGCCGAGCCTCCAATGTAGAAGATGCTCAATAAATATGCAGATAAAGAAGAAAACTGTTCGTCTCAAGGATGAGTATGAGCACCATCAGTCAACATTCAAAGTTGGCCGGAATAAGAAATCAAGCTCTTCTTTAGCTCAGCTTTTCTTCTAAAGACAAATGTTAGGGTAAGCAATGTTGTAAGCCTGAATCACAGCTGGCGCTGACTGCTCTGGAGGATCCAGTTGCTCCCTGAGGCACACCCACAGTCCCCTGGTGACCACAGCTACATGGCACCGCCAGTGGGCTGGGGGAAGCTTCTCCGCTGCCAGTGAGGTTTAAGGGATGCTTACTGACACAAAGGAGGGAAAGGTCGAGTGGGCTCATCTGCTCATTCATTTTTCTCATATATTTTCTAGAACTCTTGTCTTGGGCCAGGCACCACGAAAGGCTCTTAAGATTCAAGGGGAAACGGGAGTCTCAGCCATGCAGAATGTATGGTCGATTAGGGCAAAGTGCACAGGATGGAAATCCTCCTGCCTGCAGCACTTGGGTCTAGGGGGAGCTCCTCTGACATGGGAGCCTCCACATCCACCATCATTACATACTTTCAGCAGGTCAGAGAGCTAAAATCACAGAGGAGGAGATGTAAAGAAGGAGCAGGAAAGTTTTTCTTTTCCTTCTTCTTTTGGGTCCATTTTCTTTCCAATACTTACAAATCCTCACATGCTGAAAACAGTGAATCTACGCTTCATCAACATGATCGTTTGCAGAAATAGTCTGCGGGACAGATATAACAGAATTTAACTAATTTGTTTATACTCCTGACTTGTTCCCAAAAGGCTTTGAGGCGGGTTCCAAAAAAAAAAAAAAAAAAAAAAACACACAGACACAGGGAAGACAACGAGACGAGAGGAAAACTAAGAGAGAAGTAAGATTATACAGAAAAACCGCAAAGCAAGAGCTCTCCTGGAGAGTCTGTGCTGATGGCCACCTGGGAAAGGACTACGAGAGGAGAAACCACTCACTCATATTTTTAGTGAGCCTGCACGGTGAAAAATACGTACCATTAGGCTTAAAAAAAGAAAAAAAAAAATCACAGTGGCCTGGGGTGGGCTCTGTGTTATTTCCTTGGCTTCGGTTTTGTGAAAAGAAAAGCTACGCCTTTAAGAAATCCAACTCACAAACGCCAGCTTTTGAAACCAAGGTTCAGCAAAGCAGAGCCAATAAAAATGCTGTAACTTGAAACCAGCCCACAGAGCACAAAAAGAAAGGAGAGAGGTCGGCCTGGTCGCCCTCCGACACACCCTTCTAACTGGGTTCTAGAACAGCAGCGCCCAGTCTGCAAGACAAGAAGCTAATTGACTCCGATGTCTGCTGCATAAGCTATAAAATAAGTACATAAAGAACAATATGAACATACAGCGCCATCAGTTACATAAAAAGGCCTGCTGTCCGACGCCACACTGCGCACCAAACAAGCAGGGCAATTGTTTCCGCAGGCTGCGGGATGGAGAATGAATAATTAGCGGACTTGTGAATTAAGTGTCCACCAGGAAGAGCGCTGCGGCCTAGAGCAGAGGCACGGCGGCGCCCTCGGCCCTCAAGACTCAAGCTGGGGTTTTTAAAGATCTTTATTGACAATCATGATGCAAGCAAATACATTCTTCAGCCAAATCAACCAACCGACGGCTCACTCCACTGTGACCATTTCTTCTTCGCTGAAACACACACACACACACACACACACACGCACGCACACACACACACACTCTTCTCTTCTAAAGTTTCACCAACTGCTACTTTCCATTACCAGGAAATGTCATTTTTTATTTTTTCATTGGCTAGGGACACGACGCCTGCCAAAAAAGGAGGAATGGTGACAAAAGTATCCATGTGAGCTGTCCTGGCACAAGGAGGCCAAAATACAACGTCAAGTCCAGTCCGTATGTGGCTGTCCAGAGAGCTGTGGGGGGAAAGCAGGCTGGGAGTAAAAATACCTCTGGTCTTAGGATTGTTTTTTCACTCACCAACATACTGAATGTGCAAAAAAAAATTTTTTCTTCCCCTTGCAAATCTGGAAGCAAGCAGGATGCATGGTCTGTTACTAGGACAAAACCTATTGACCTGGCTGTATCTGATGCATGAGACAAGCGGCAACGTAAGCACCAGAAAGCTTACAGTCTAGGGTCAGTAGATCTGAGTTCAAATCTCTGCTCTTTTTTAGCAAGGCACTAACTTATCTGGGCCTTAATTTTTCTCTTTTCTATTATACAGACCATAAAGGTTGTCCTCTCAGAATCCCCAACCCCCATCATTGTTGAGAGAATGAAATGAGATTATGTCTATGAACATCACTTGACATGAGTGAAGATTCCAGAACTTTGTCTATTTGGAAACTCAGAAAATGCCAGGCATGATCCCAGCCATCTCATGGCAGCTTACTGTTTGCTTAGCACTGAGGCAGGTGTCTAGAGGTGCAGAGAAGTAAAAGGTGTACTTCCTGGCAGTGAAGAGCTGGCATGATATGTAAGTTTTAGGGCTAAGGGGAGAGTAGGCATGGTTCACTAGAGATAATAAAGTCTAAATGCCTTTCCCTCACCTCCCTTAATTCTTCTGCACTCAAGAAAAGCCACTGGGTTCCAGCCAGAAGGCCTGCAGCCCTAAAAACACTATAGTAATAGCACTAACGAGTGGCATCTCACCAGAACCCAGAGGTATTCTTGGAGACAGAGAGTTGAGACGAATTCCCTCTTGCCCTTTAGTTACTCTATGAATTCAAACCGCAGGGAGCACTGGAGCCCCAAAGGAAGTCACATCTGGAGTGACAGTACTCCCAATCTTTCGATGGAGTGGTGTTTTAAAAAGAAGCCTCTGCATGCAACGTCTGGGAAAACCTTGTTCGAGAAGCTTCAGGGACAGACTTTCAAGTCCAGGGACCTGAAATCCAATCTACAACAATATTAATTATTAATGGGTTCCTATATGCCAGGTACAGGGCTAAACCCTTACACACATTATTTCACTGATGTTCAAAGCAACAGTGAGGGAAAAGTAATTTTCCTATCTGTTTTATAGATAAAATTAAGGACTTGAGGAGGTTAAAGTAACCGGCCTAAAGTTTGCACAGCTGGTAAGAAGTGGACATGACTTGAAACTAAGCAGGCTGATTTCAAATCCCGTGCTACTTTTTATCACATCTGATGACTGTATTAGCCTGGTCTATGTGCATTTCCTACTCTAGTGTTCACTTCTAGAAAACTATCCCCTCATGCTATTTTCTTTGCAGGACAAAAACCACCCACGATCTCCTTCTATGCAGGTCCATTGGGCACACAAGTAGCAAGGAAAAGTGTAATCCAAAATACAAAGCCCCACGACAACTTCATGTTCTTCTCCAAGGAAATATTTTTCCTGAAAAGTATGGTAGGTCAGGAGAAGATAGGACAACGATCTAGAATAGCCCAGAGACTTTTAATTTGGAGGGGTTAAGAAATTTTAAAAATTCAACACTACTACTTTGAGCAAGAGAGTATAGTTGTTTTTTTTTTTTTAATTTTTATTTATTTATGATAGTCACACAGAGAGAGAGAGAGGGGCAGAGACACAGGCAGAGGGAGAAGCAGGCTCCATGCACCGGGAGCCCGACGTGGGATTCGATCCCAGGTCTCCAGGATCACGCCCTGGGCCAAAGGCAGGCGCCAAACCGCTGCACCACCCAGGGATCCCCAAGAGAGTATAGTTACCTAATGTATTCACTTTTCACCCACTGAAGAAAGATTTTTAAAAACAATCTTTAACGCCACCAAAGGTCTACTGAGATGGTCCCATATGCACTGCTATCCAACCTTCTAGAAAGCAGTTTGGCAAGCTGTGCTTCTTGTTCCATATCTAAGAACTCTTTGCCTAATCCGAAATGATCATAAAGATTTTTTACTGTGCTTTTTTTCCTGAAAGACTCCGTTTTAGCTTTCACATTTAGGTTCAGGTCCCATTTTGAGGTAATTTGTGTGTATGGTGTGAGGTAAGGGTTTAAATTTATCATTTATCATTTGGGACATCCAAATATCCCAGCACTATTTGTTGAAAACACTATCTTTTCTCTATTAAATTGCTTTGGCATCTTTGCAGGAAAAAAAAAATAATAAAAACAAACAACTGACACGAAACGTAATGCTTAATTTCTAGATTCTAGACTCTCCACTCAGTACCATTAACCTATCCTTGTATCAGTAACAACAACACAGTCTTGACTACTATAATAAATTTTGAAATCAAAAAGTAGAAGTTCCCTATCTTCTTTCTCAGAACTGTGTTTTTATTCTGGGCACTCTCCATTTCTGTATAAAATGGCAGGAATAGCTCGACAATTTCTAAAAACAAAGAAAAAAAGAAAAAGCTTGCTGGGATTTTTACACTGAATCTATAAACCAATCGGGGAAGAATTAACAATACTGTATCTTCCAACTCATGAACACAGACTACCATTCCATTTACTTATATCTTCTTTAATTTTTCTTAGCAATATTTTATAGTTTCCAGTGTACAAGTCTTATAATCCTCTTGTGAAATTTATTCCAAAGAATTTTACTTTTTTATGCTATTTTGAATGGGATTGTGTTCTTAATTTCATTTTCAGATTGTTTTTTGCTAGTAGAGCCAACTGATTTTTATATATTGACAGGTAGCCTGAAAACTGGCTGAAGAACTTACTAGTTCTGGTGTGGTGTGGTGTGTGTGGGGTGTGTGTGGGTATTCCTTAAGATTTTCTACATTCAGGCTTAATTCGTCTGCAAATAAAGACAGTTTTACTTCTTCATTTATAATCAGAATATCTTTGATACCATGGCCTGCAGTGCCATTTTGGACACAGTGATAAGAGTGGACATCCCTGCCCGTCCCAGCTCTTTGGAGGAAGTGTAGTTGTAGTCTGCACAAAGTAGTCTACTCGAGCTTTCACGAGGACCTTACAGAAGAGAGCTGGATAAATATTTTCTTATACCGATGACCCATGATCGTGCGCAAATGAAAAACATACAACTTGAAGAAAAAAAAATCAATGTGTGTTTTAAATTAAGAATAGAGAATCAAAAAAGCCACCTAAAAAAGAAAGAAAGAAAGAAAGAAAGAAAGAAAGAAAGAAAGAAAGAAAGAAAGAAAGAAAGAAAAAAAGGTCACCTAATAGATAAAACATAAAATGTTACTAAAAGCTAAAGAGATGTAAAAGCAGCACTGTCTCCTCCACGGAGGGTGTAAAGTGGGAAGAAGGGGACATAAGAGAGGGCAGACAAGAGCACCACTGCCAGCTCAAGAGCCCCCCAGGTCAGCCTCAAGGCCAGGGACCTGCCCCATCGACTGTCTCCACCCTCCGCACACCCCAGGGCCAGGCTTGGGGGCCTCGGTGGGGGGAGGGGGTCCCAGCAATGTGGCCCCAACCCTCCCCCCCACCTTAAAACCAGGCGGGGGAGTGAACTCTGTGAGGGCCTAGCAGAGGAGGAGCTTGCAGCGGGTGCTCCTCTACAGCAATCTTCACACCACAGTCTCTTAACAAAGCAGGCAGGCATCTTTAAAACAAAAACAAAAACAAACAAAAAAGATCCCCCCCAAAAAAAACTTGGTTCCAGGCTGGAAAGCATCAGGAAGCATCCAGCACTCTTTGAAAGAACACGCTGGCCCCAAAGACCCTGTTTTCTCTGAAAGGTAAAAGTTTAGATGCCCCAGCAAGAGGCACCCGTGGGTGTTCAGAATCCAACTGCTGGAGGAAACCGGCTCAGAGAGGCTCACATACCGCAGCACCTGCCTACAAGGACTACTGTTTACACTCTCAGGAGGAATGCCTACTGTATGCAGGACCCAGGTCCCACAGGAGTGCGCTTGGTAATTTATGGCTTACCTGTTCCCTCACATAGTGCAAAATACCTGACAGATGAATCAACAAGCTAGATGTTACGGGTAGGGATTTTGCAGGAAATAAATTTCAAAATAAAACGCTCGCCCAAAGGATTTAAAATCTAGCCAGGGAGAGAGAGAGAGAGAGAGAGACACCAAAGTGTGTGGGCAGAACTAGAGCTCATTTCCCTAATTTTATAGAACTTCTCTTCCAGTATCTCAGAGAGGGGAAAGCCATAATCACTTAGTTTCCCCAAGAATCAGAAGAAACATTCCTTCGGGTTTGGGCAGGTAGACGTCTGTCTGCTGAAGGGAAAACTGTCAAAATGTCCGGGCTCCTCCAGGGCCCCCCTGACTCACGGGCACCACACATTACCCAGAAACCCATCCTTGATTCTCACACCCCCAACGGCACCCGTCCCTCTCAGCTGTGTCACCCTGGTGCCTGGTATCTAGGAAGGGCTAAGCAAACGTTTCCCTTTCCTTCTTGCTGCCAACAGTACTTTGGACAAAAAAAACGACACTGGAAGTATCCCAGCTTGTGCTTTTGTCACATAACACTAATGCACGACACGGTGGCACACGTATCACAGCCTTGCACCCCTCCCCATGTGGAGCTCCATCCACTATCAGAACAATCTGGAGGATGAACAGATTATCTGTGTCAAGGAAGGCCCTGTCCCCCTCTCCCTCTTGTCCTTCCCAACTACAGAAAGCATCCCCAGATGGAAAGGCAAAGAGGCCAGGGTCTCCTAGGAGGGCCCCAGCCACCCCCTGACCCGTGAGGCAGCCTCGGCAGTCTCAGCGCCTTCCCTGGAAAACGACTTTCAGGTGCCTGCTAGGGACAGGTCCTTCTCGCAGAATTACTTCATTTAACCTCAGCACCACGTTGCGAAGCAGGCCGCACCTAAGAGTGGAAGCATTTTTGGGGATCCCTGGGTGGCTCAGTGGTTTAGCACCTTGCCTTCGGCCCAGGGCATGATCCTGGAGACCCAGGGTCGAGTCCCGCATTGAGCTCCCTGCATGGAGCCTGCTTCTCCCTCTGCCTGTGTCTCTGCCTCTCTCTCTCATGAATAAATAAAATCTTAAAAAAAAAAAAAGAGTGGAAGCACTTTATAACAAGGATATCAGCACTCAGAAGTAAACGGCCCAGGATCACACAACTGGCAAGTGCCCACAATTTGGCTTGGCATTTAGAACTGACCCTGAGGCTCTACACACAAGTCCTGCAAGGTCTTAGTATAGTCCTCAAACATTTCCTAAAGAGCTCGGAGAGGCGGCCTGATTTGCAAGGTGAGGGAGAACCAGGACAGCTGCTCTCTCTTCCTCAGGATTACTGACAAAGATGAGATGTGCTCATGGAATGGAAACTATGGAAAAAGTGAAAATTGACACATGCAAAAAAAGAGAAAGGGGGCGGGGGCTGGACAATTATCTATTAAGAATGCTGTCTTGCAATGTAAAAACTACAAATTAAACTGGAGCTAGGTTTAAATTGCTTTTTTAGTTCACTTGTTATGTAGTCCGTACAACATGTAATCAGGACATGTTCTGAAGATTACCCCAATAAGCTTTGAAAAGAGCACAGTCATTAAATAAAATCATGAGATAATTGCATGGTTCTTACGGTTGGGCGTTACTAATATGGATGCTAATTTTTTCTGTGCAACAGCACTGATATCAGAATGAGGGCGCTCCTAAAACGCAGGTTCCTTTAGCAGAGCCCCACTGCACACCATTCGGCAAGGTGGTGTGACTGGGGAAGGCTCTCGGGCCCCTGCTTAGTGGGAAGGAGCAGAGCCACTGTGCCCACGGTCACCTGCCCAGCCCCAGTCCCTAGAAGAAGCATCTGCATTCACCAGCTACATGCCTCCTTCCTCCTCCTCCCCCCCCCCCCCAGGAGAGAGACTTCACAGGCAAGACTTCCAGCCCACCATCTTCCACTGGACTCCTGCGGAGAAGCCAAGGGTAGAAGGCTTTTTTTTTTAAAGATTTTATTTATTCATGAGAGACAGAGAGAGAGAGAGAGGCAGAGAGATAGGCAGAGGGAAAAGCAGGCTCCATGCATGGAGCCCGTGTGGGATTTGATCCTGGAACCCCAGGATCATGCCCGGGGCTCAAGGCAGATGCCCAACCGCTGAACCACCCAGGCATCCAGGGTGGAAGGCTTAGGATAAACTATATGAGCTCAGCCTGAAAGGATGGAACAGGGCAGATACCCCGCACCGCCTGTCTCTCACAGAGCTCACACCTGGCGATAGGTAGGTGCATCATGTAAGGCAGTGGCTCCTTCAAAATAACTAATAACTGCCCTACACTTGTGAGAGGGGGGTTCACGGTTTTCACTGGTAGAGGACCAGCGTGTGAGAAACCAGACATCCAGTTTCCCTGCAGGTGAGGCAGAGGGGAAACAGGAGGAGGAAGTACAAAGAACACAGGAAGAGAACAGGAGAGGCAGGTAGAGGCGGCGGGAGGTGCAGGGAGGGCATGTGCTCACCCAGGTGTGTGCACTGAAACACGTCACCCACCAATGCTTGGCCCATTCGCGTCTGGCCGTAGATTCCACACAGACTGAGCAATAATTTAAAGGTACATGAAAACGGATCTGCATTTTCTACAAAGCCATTTTCACTCTTTCAGTAAGCTTCAACGGAGTATCTGTGAGGTCAGAGAACAAAAACGCGGCTCCTCCAGAAGAGCTGGTAGTTCAGGGCTCCAGATCATGTGCTATGTGTAATCGGCAAGGAAGAGGACTGGGGTGCGGTGTGTCTGTGGGTGCGCTGGGCCCTGGACAGTGCCTAGAAGAGGAGGAGGTCTGCAGCCGGGTTAATAGGGAGCAGCAGAGCTATTCGAGGTCCAGAGAGCATGTGGTCCCCCAGCCTCAACAGCCCGGTTCCATGAGGCTCACCATGTCACCTGGGCATTGTTCACAAGGAGGCCAACCACCACACACTCCTTGGAGCAGAGAGAGATCTACTTAAAGATCTCCATCTACACAGAGAGCTGTAAAAACGTTATGATGATAGAACTTAAGTCCATTGCCTTCTTGATGATCATGCTGGAGCTAAGTGTTGGTGTCCCCCACCCACCCAAAATTCATGCCGAATCCCAATCCCCAGTGTGATGGTGTTCGGAGGTGGGGCCTCCGGGAAGCGCTCAGGTCAGGAGGGCGGAACCCTCAAGAACGGGGACAGGTGCCCTTCTGAGATCCCAAGAGATCAGAGTGCCTCCATTCTGCCACGGGGGAAGCCTAGCAAGAGGACGGCCACCTACGGACCAGGGAGCTGGCCCGCACCACTAGACACCAAATCTGCTAGTGTTCTGGCCTTCACAGGTGCAGCCTCCAGAACCACATGGGGTTCCTGTCCCAGAGGAGCCCCCGGCCCCACGGTGCTTTGTCATAGCAGTGCACACACACTAAGCACACACGCGCAACGTCAAGTCTCCTGCCCAAAAAGATTCTATCACAGACATAATTGCCGCCGCTCTGCCTCCTCTCTTTTGATCTCCCTACTTCTGTCATTACACTTAGGGGATGAAAACTCTGGGGGCTGCAGAGAGGTAAGGGGGGGGACGGGGGACGGAGCTATGGCCACTCCCGCGTCCAACAGGGATTTCCTGATAAGGGAGTCCAACTCTGTATGGAGACACAGTGGAGTGGGCAGTAGGGCTTTCCGGCCTGCGTGGGCCTCACTGAGCGAGTGCCAAGGCTGGTGCCATCCTGGCCAGGGTGGCACCAATAACTCCCGGGGCCTAGTAACAGAAGCCAGGTGATACACAGAGATGGCAGGGGCAGCGAACTCAGCTGAGAATCATGAGAGAACTCAGCGAACTCATGAGAGAATCAAGGTTAGGGTCAAAGGATGATCGAGGATGGGGGCGGGCCAGGGACAGAAATGAGCACTTATGCTTGCAAAAGAAAATGTGCACGGCTGGGGCTGGGGGAAGTAGAGCTTCATTCCAGTGTCTGGGGCTGCCTGGCGTGTGCGGGCTGCACCAGGTTCTGTCTTGGGTTACGGGTCCAGTCGCGAAGTCAGGGCCACTGTGCCCGATGCGGGCAGCACGACTGCGGTGCTCAGCTCCTGGAGAGGCAGGAGGGTCGCCAACTAGCCAACAGAGATTGGACAGAGGTTTCTGGAAGCCAAGAACGCTGCCAGGGCAGGCCCCGGCAGAGATTCAGGCTATCGGTGCTCCCCACTCATCTGCCAGGACGCCTACGCTGTTCACCAAAATGTCATCACCCTAGTGACACAGTTCCGTCACATCACAGAAAAATGATGCGCTCGCAACTACAATTCCAGCCCACATGGCCAAATGGAATCCAAAGAGGTAAGCCACGAATGAAATGAGATGTGACCCGCAGTCCATTCCGAGCCCCCCCAACTCCCCTCCAACGCAGATGCCGGTTCTGAACCCAGTGCTACCCCTAGACCCTAAGTTCCTTGCAAGACAGGAGGCAACCTGCTTCCCCCCCGAAGACATTCTAACCAGATAAGGTCCTCAATTTCCTTTTTTTTTTTTTTTCTTTTTAGGACTTTATTTATTTATTCATGAGAGACACAGAGACACAGGCAGAGGGAGAAGCAGGCTCCATGCAGGGAGCCTGACGTGGGACTTGATCCCAGGACTCCAGGATCAGGCCTTGGACTAAGGGTGGCGCCAAACCACTGAGCCACGGGGGCTGTCCCAGGTCCTCAATTTCCATCTATACGCTGAGGGGATTCCCAGTGAAGACCTCAGTCATGGTCCCATTTTACTGGGGAAACTTAACTCTGCAAGAAGTTAACTTTCCTCTCTGTCCCCATTAAGATAGGATGCAACTGTAAGTAAGAGGGTTCTCTCACAGGTGGATACAGCTTTGACGGTTTTTAAATGCTTTCCTACGTATCATGTCATAGAACCCAATCAAGCTTTTTTTTTTTTTTTTTAAGTAGGAAGGGCTCACAGAAAGGTTTCGGGACTAGGCCAAGGTCACACGGGGCGAGAAAGGGAGTGATAGGACTGGAGCCTGAGCTCAAACCTCTGGCCTCCTCTGCATTCACAATCAGGAAAGGCCAGCCACTGGTGTGCAAGCACCACGTGTTACTGAGGCACTGGGTGTTCAATCATACACTTCTACTCGACGGCTCATGCCGGGGCCATGAACAGAGTCATCCCCCAAAGAATCTGGCTCTGGGTGGCAACGGAGTAGACAAATTGAGGAACGGGGCACTGCTTCTGGATGCAGTGGAAGCAGCAGGAGTTCAGTTCTCCAGGTTTAAGGTCAGACAGGAAGGGGAGTGACCGGGAAGGGAAGTGACCGAGGCAAAGACTAAGCAAAGTACGCAGGGAGAGGTACAGCCGCGAGCACTTCCCTCGCTGCCAAGCCCTTTCTGCCTCCAGCTCTGGACAGACTGATGGACAGACAATACACCTTCGTGGGTTCTCAGCTAGATTTTCACTCTCACGCCTGCCATCGTATCATTATTCACATTTGATCTCTTTAAAGCAGCGTACATCAGTGGCCCAACAAAATCTCTGTAACAACACACTTACTTTGGGAAACCTACACAGTCCCACGGCCCCTTCAAGCCAAGGGATTTCATGTGTCTGCGTCCCCTTCTGGTCCGGTCCTTGTCCCCTGTAACAGGAGCCACGATCCTGGAATAGACACTACTTTGTATCCCACTTTTTTCATGTAATCGCATTTCCTCTCTCACGCCTAATGACCCAGGCAAGCTCCTGCTCCAAAGGCTTCTTGTAGGGTGTTTTGATTTCATCACCAGTGTAGACAACTGATCTCAAAGAAGCTCCTCCGTGACATGTCTGACTTGTAACTCCTAAGGTCTGAGATCATGGTTTGGGTGAGAAGGAGAACGCTTTGGGGGCGGGAGGAGAGGAAGAAAGGAAACACAACTGTGCCTTTCTTCTCTGGAAACAAAGTGCTATTCGACAGGAAGGCTCTGGACGCCCCCAAGGGGGGGTGGGGGCAGGGGGCGCCTGTGGCTCTTGGGCGGGGAAGCCTTTGCATTGCCATAGGATGAAGCCACTAGCCATCCCCCACAACAGAAGCGCCCTGTGGGTGGCAGGAAATTACCCTAGGGCAAGGGCCCTGAGCTTATTTCCTTCAAACTGGAGTGTGTCACACCCCCAACAGACTTCCCCACTTAAAACCTTTGCCATCCCGCTCAGCACTGATGCAGAACTTTATAGGGCACAGCCCTGCACAGTGTCCCTTCAGGCCGCGACATCCAGTCCCCTTTGCCTTCGACCTCCTCACCTCACCACACAGGCCCTAAGCTCCAACCAGCACATTCCCAGCCACCTGGCTACTATGTTTGGCTCCTCTCGTCCACCTCTGACCCTGGGAAAGAGGAGAAGCTGGCCCCCCGCCCTCAAGAAGCTCACAATCAGGGTGAGAAAGCCAGGGTTTGGAGTGTATGCTTATCCCAAGGAAATCAATAAGCCATTTAGTTGTCAGTAAAACGGTAACATGTTTTTAACTCATCTCCAATGGTTTAAACTAGGCCCATGTAATACAGAAGAAGATTGCATCTCAAACGTCTTCTTCTACCACGAAATAGAACATATACATGTAAAAGCCAGCAAGACCAAAGTGTGCTGCTTAAATGAGGGATCACAAAGTGAAGACTCATACAGGTGACTCCGTTTTTTAAATGATGGACAAGAGATCCTCCCCTCTGCACAAGCCCGGCAGGAAGGTCAGGGTTTCCTGTGGATGAGGACACTGGTGAGGACACAGCAGGGGACGGTGCAGCTGCGCCCAGCACGAGGAGGGGGGGGCGACCCTGGAGTGCCACCTCTCTCACAACTGCCGGTCATTTGCCTCCTCTCAACACCCCACTGTCTGTACTTCGGTCAACATGTATATTGGGTTTCCCAGGACAGTCCCAATTCCAAACTTTCAGTTCCCTGCCTCCATAAACCATCAAAAATGCCCCAAATCCATTCCTACAGATCTCCCAGACTTCCTACTGAGCCAGAAACAACATGAAAAAACAAAACCACCTTGAACATACCATAAGCCCTAATTTGGGGTTCAAAATCAAGCTGCTGTTGGGACATCTGGGTGGTTCAGCAGTTGAGCATCTATCTGCCTTCGGCTCAGGGTATGATCCCGGGGTCCTGGGATGGAGTTCCACATCGGGCTCCCTGCAGGGAGCCTGCTTCTCCCTCTGGCTGTGTCTCTCATGGATAAATAAGTAAAATCTTTAAAAATGCATACGTATATTTTTATATATTTTATAGAAATAGCTGCTATTACTCCAACCTACTTTCTGTGTCTGATTTCTATTTGCAATTCTCTTGCAAACCTAAGAGGATTTGGTCGCTTCTATATGGGTCCCAAGCCAGTCCTAAGCTGACTCAACATAGATTTTCTCATTTCCACCACTAAGTGTGATAAAGGTTACAAGTATTTCCGGTACAATTATAAATTGCATCTGCACACCCCAGCTTGTGAGTGCCTCAGGACAATTTCACACTACTCTGGTTCAATGTCTCCCTGTCGCCCTCTAAGCTTGAGAAACCCATTGATATTGAATCTCCTTTGACAGCAAAGGCAATTATAAGAGTTCTGTGTGAGGGGAAGCGGGGAGGGCCGAGGAAGGCATGGACAGAGGGCAGTTGTGAGGAGCTGGACTTGACTGACCCTCTGGACTCAAAGGGCTTTCATCTCCCAAGGAGCCGGACGCCCCAACTCTGGGTCATTAGCACTACCACTGACCTCCAAACCAGACATGTCCCCAGAGAGGCCCCACAGCGCTCCTTCCCCAACTTTTGGTTTTTGACTCTGAGAGGAAACAAATCCCATGTCCTTTGAGAGAGCTTAATGAGATGTGGCCATGTGAGAACTGCTCAGAACATACCCGGTCCTTATACAAATGTTAACAGGGGTTCCGCAGACAAGGCGTGTGACCCCAAATTTAATGGAGGCAGGACCACTGTGAGTCAACATACACCCTGGAGCACATCAGCCGTATAGTATCGTGTGGACAAAAAGTCGGCACTCAACCTCATCCTCTCGAGAGTTTAGAACAAAGGTTAAAAATAAAAGGTGTTTAATGGTTATTAGGTACAACCACCCGCATATATGAAAAGTAATGAGCGCCTGTCTCCCAATTTCCTATAGGTTGTCTGCCAAATTCCTGCCTCCTTCACAAGAAGACAGAATCGGCAGTGTTTTCTTTGCCATACAGATAGACCCCATGTCACTATAAACAAACGCTGCTTTCTTTGCAGCTAATAACCACAATGTGTGGGTAAGAAACCTCTCCAGTATAAATCCGTGGGGACAAGGCTGCATTGTGGGCATTAAATAATTATAACAATCTGACATGAGTCAGAGGATTGTTTTTCAATGGCCCTGTGCACTTCAAACTTTCAAGTCAACCCCAAACTCTCTTTCCTGGCACTCTGTCCATGTGCTGGGCTATTGTGAAACAATCCTCATTCTTTATAGTTTGGTCCCATTGCAAGGAGCTGGCAACGTGGGCACTCATGAAATATTAACACGTTACATTGATTTTTTTTTTTATAAGTGTGGCCAACAGTGGATCAATTATATTACTATGAAAAGCTTTTCATAATTCACTTGGGGGGCATCGCGATCTCATTTGGAGACAGCGCATGGACGGTGAAGTCGACAGTTTTGAAGAGGCCGGCGCTCACATGCACAGAATACATTAAACGCGGCAGACGGAGTAATAATACAGCGTCCACAAAAGAAGAAAAATGTTTAAATCTGGCAAAATGATAAGAACAGGGTACATTATGTCAACAAGTTGGGAATTAAATCCGTGGCAGGTTCTCTGTAAACAAGAGGAGAAAAATCCCCGATGCTGGCAATTCACACACCTTCTGGCTGCCCACCGTGTGTTTATCCCCACACCTCTTGAAGTAAAATTTGCTAACTTCTAGATAACAGAAGAATTATCTCAACCTATCCTTGCTCTGAAGTACCTTTCATTCCAAGAACATTAACAGTTGGCCGGAAAGAACAAGTATCTCCCGGCTTGCATGTGACCACAGATCACCGGGATTCAGGTTCTTGTCGACCTGGCAGCTAGTGAACAGGAGAGACTTTTCTCGTTAGTTGTGCAGCGTACATAAACCTCACACAGGCTGCCCCGCCAAAGGGGAGCATCCTGAAGAACGTTGGGAGTGGCGCGGTGGGGGGCGTAGGGAGAGATCCAGTTTCCAGATCTCAACTTCCACCTGAGGACGCTGCAGAGGGAGCAGGGTTCAACTTCTCCCCTCCACTGTATCAAGAGCAAGAACCAAGGCTTCTGCATCTTGTTATCCCCTCTCCCGGCACTAGAGATTTGCACAAAAGATGTAAATGCAAGGCCTTCTGGGTCTGGGTGGTTCAACAGTCGGTTAAGCACACAGCTCTGGATTTCAGGTTGTGATCTCAGGGTCCTAGATTGAGCCCTACGTCTGGCTCCACACTCCCAGCAGGAGTCTGCTTGAGATTCTCTCTCTGCCCCTCCCCCTGCTCGTGCATGCTCTCCAAATAAATAAGTAAATAAATTTTTAAAAATCTTAAAAAAAAAAAAAAAAGATGTGGTACATGAGTAGCCACAGGGTGTGGCTTCTCCCTCTCACTCTGGGAGCCCTGCACCTGACTTGTGTGTAGAAACTGAATTTATCCTCTTTCCTGCACTGACCCATGAACGTCGCCAGAGGATTAAAGTCACCCAAAGGGCCATCTTCCAGATGTCCTAGATCAGGGGCCCGATGTGGAAATGCCCCCTAGCAAGCCAGCAAATGCTTTCTGTTACGTTAGGGCTTCCAGGCCATTAGGAATACCAGAAAGGGCTTGCATGCATTACATTGTCGAGCCAACCCCAAAATCCCCGAGAAAATAAATATGCAGAAGAAAAGAGGCTCCCAGGGGCAAATGATTGACAACCTTGGCTCCAGTGCCCTAAAAATTGAATGACTGCTCGAATGCCTTTCCAACACCCTCTAGGGGGGCTTTCCAGAGGGCTGAGTGGGAACGTGGTCGGTCACACGGGCACTAGGATGACAGAGGGTGACGGCAAGGTGGGCAGTGTGAGTTCATCCAGCCTCAGGTGCAACAGGGTCGCAATGGTATTAATGCTGATTTAAAACAAAACAAAACGCCACCGAGAGCTGGCCTGGTGTGAACGTGGAAGGCTCACCGAGACACTTGGCCTCAGCCTGATAGCAGCTCCCGACACAGGACAGGGCAGTCCCCAGCTTGCTCAGGCCCCACAGGGGCCCTGCCTGGGCTTCTAAGAACCCTCCGTCTTCTGGAAAGCTCAAAGGACTTCTGTCAGGGCCAAATCAAAACTGAAATGCTATAAAAAAGTAATTTAAAAAGATTAAGTTTATGTCATATTTATGATCCTAACTTGCTGCCTGCCTTCTTTCCCCTGAGCTAGTGAAGGAACAGGAAAGAATCCTTCAACCTTTAAGTCGGGCAACAATTTTTAATGTGTTGCTGCGGCCGGCACCTGCTCTCTCCTGGGCCACGGTGCTGAACACATCCATCTCTTCCTGGGCCTCGCCTCGGCATCGAAGAGCATGGAAGCAACACGCACACGCGTGCACATCACACACGCACACAAACGCCCTAAACTGGCCAAATCCCTATGCTTCCGCCTAGATTACTATTTAGTCCAGGCATCACCCAGTCATTAAAACTACTCATCACCAGGTTACATTTAGCTGAATTTTTCAAGGAGAGCACCTGTTACCAGGGCCATGGCACCCCATCCATGCGAAGGCTTAATTTGGGAGGAAATCAGGGCACACGCCACCACACATGTGGGTTTTACATCTTTGCGGTGTGGGCTCATTACATTTCTGGGACTTCAATTCTTCTCCAGATTCTTGTATTTAATATCCGTATTTACTGAATTATTTTAAATGTTGTGTTAAGTAGGAATGAAGAATTTTGAAGAACCACCACCAAATGGAAATTGCTAAGGGAGTGGGGGCAGAAAACTGTTTATTCCAGAGGCAGCTGGGAGCCCTCCCTGTGCCCCAAGGGTCTCCCCTGCAAATGAGGGCAGGGGCCGGGCCATCCGGGAGGGAGGAAAGGAAGGAAAGGAAGGAAGAAGGAAGGAAGGAGGCTTCCGGGCCCCCGCAGGCCTGTCCTCCAGCTCACTGGGAGAGACACAGCTTCCATTTTAAAACTCCTCTCCCTGAGATTTGGGGACAGGGGCTCTGGAGCCCACGGAATGAAACCTACTCTTATCTATAAAACAAAACTGGCTTTGATGTCGGCCAGCTTGCTTGCCTCTTTCCCTTTTCAACTGTGGTTTATCAGCAGCAATATCTCCATTAAGCACTTAGTCAGCAGCCATTACGGGGCCCAGTTCTGCGCTGGGTGCCCGTCCCTGAGTAATAAAAGGAAAAAGCATGTGCCTCGTGCACGTGGAGGGACCTTTCAGTGGTGGGTGGGTGAGAGGGTGAGTGGGTGGGTGCGCAGACACCCACACAGGCAGTGCTTTAGGTCAATCAGAGGGCGGCTGGACCCGAGAGGGGGGGGGTCCCCGCTCTCTCACTGCACGACAAACCGCTAACCCGTCTACACCTGTGTGCCCTGCCTGCTGTTGGGGAATGAAAGGAGGGCACCAACGACCCCGGTGCTGTCACTTTATTCACTCACCTGACTTTCTCGATCACTTCTGATCTGGACTTCCTCTCCACTACACTAGGGATCCTTGACAAGGACAAGCCTCTCAGGTTCCCCGAAGCCAAGAGTAGCCTCCTGGCCCAGCCCCAGAGGCCCCCTCCTCCATGCGAGCTCTCCAGCCAGGCCAGCAGGGGCGGGGCGGGGCTGGGGATGGAGGGGTGGGTGGGCAGCGAGCACGTCAACCCACCTCTTCAGTGCTACCCCCTTCTAAGGCTCCCGTTGGCTACACACGTAATCTGCTTCAAAGGAGAACGAAGTTTCCAAGAGCGGAACCAGCACTCAAGCACAGGAACAGTGGCCCAGGACACTGCCCCAGAAGACAGAAGCTCCTATGCACTCCCAGGGCACCCCGCGGCCTCAGGACGGGCCTCAACAGCTGGAGTGCGGTCTCCAGCCTCTGCCAGACATCCTCCTTCCACAGAGAGCAAACAATGACCTACACTGTCAGCAGGGCCACTTTCCACTCCCCATACGTCAGCCCCAGTGACCAGCAAAGGTGGCGGGCAGCAAGCAGGAGGTAAAGGGCCATGAGAAGCGGCTTCCAGAACAGTTTGTTTGTGTCCAACTGTCGAGAACCTGGATGCAGTGCCAACGGGGAAAGAAACACCTTCCTTGTAGCACTTCTTCAGGGCTTCAGCCTTGTGGTTAGCACCTCTCAACCTTGTCCAAGAGAGCCGGACCCAGGCCGGACCCCGCCCTGTCTCCCCCACCGTGGTCAGTGACTCAAGACTCTGCCTGCAGGAGGAGGGGACACCCGCACCCCAGCTAAATCCAAACACAGCGAGGAGATCCTGGGTGAACTTATGGCTCAGCGTGCTGTCCTCCCGCACCACTGAAGAGGAAAGGGTGGGGTCTCATCTCCCGGAGGCCTTACACAAGCTTGCAAAGGCGCTGCCCACTGAGCCTCAGAGAAGTGAGGCCGTTCACACAAGGCGCACAGCTCCTATCTCATCAGAGGCCTCTGAGGTCCTTGTGTTTCATTTCCAGAAATGAAACTCACAGCTCTTGGCTTTAACATTACACTGTTTATCAAAAGTACCGCTACACGGAATAAAACACACACACACACACACACACACACACACACACACACGTGCATGCACGTGCATGCACGCTATGGGAGCTGTTATTTTCCCAGGCCAGACTTGGGGTGCACAGTCCATACGGGCAGCACAAGGGCAGAAAGTGACTCATGGTGCTCACTTCACCCCGCAGCTCCTCCCTCCCTGCTAGCTCTGAATTTGGCTCTCTCAAAGCTTTCTTAAAGGAGGCTCCCCACTCTTGAGAGTAGATGGAAAGATAGCATTCCTACAATTTTATAGGGGCAAAAACCCATCCAACAGGCTTCCCTGGCCTCCCTTTCACCTCTCAAGCACCTAAAGTGGTAGGAGCTGCTGCCAGGGCACCCAGGGAGCCCCCTGCTTGCCCCCACGGCCTCCGCAGCTCCAACAGCCTCAGCCAGGGGAACATCTTCACCAGGACTGAACACCCTCCCAGCCCCAGGCCGGCTCTAGCCACATGGCACAGTGGCTCCAACAAGGCCTCAGCCGTCCAGCAGAGCCCACCGATGCGGGTTCGGCGGGAACATTCAGACACCAGCTATCCTGCCCACAAATACTCGCCTCGCGCAGACCGACCGCAGGCCCTAACTCTCAGTTCAGAAGATCACGGTCATGAACCCTGGTATACCGGCTACCATAGTAGCCCTTCTTCCAACCTGGCCACAGGCCTTCAGAGGTATTGCTCTAGCACATTACTGCTGTGTTCACAATCCCCCTGGGTTCAGGGACGGCCTGCTCTGAAGCCCGTCACGGGTGATTCTCCGGCTCGGTGTTCCTGAACCCAGAAAAGCACTCAGCCACCCCCTCCCCAAAGAGACTGGTTCAGTGAGGATGCACAGCTGATTCTCTCTGGTCCTGAATCTGGAGGATTCATGCTTACCAAAAGGAATCAAGAAAAACTATAGGCTTCCAGCATCTCCAAGATTTAAGCTTTCTCCTGAAAAATTTCCTACGTCTCATATTACACGCTGTATTTGAAAGACCGGCTAACAGTAGTAATTCAGAATTCTGTTTAAAATTTTGCATTGTTATAAAACTTGTGCCGAAGAGACTCTGTCCCTCTATTATCACTGGCCACACTTACGACAGATTTGTTGTCCTTAAGAGGCTGAAGTTCCTACAGGAAAGGGACAAATATCTTTATCATTCCATCTCCCCAGGGACTAAGAGATAGTGTTCTTTTAACTGCCACCTTTGTTAGGATTCTGGCTTTGAAAGAATACCAAGTAGGGATTATCCCTGCATGAGGATGCACTCTCTGTAACTGTGTCTACCCCTCTCCATAAACCCCTAAAATCCTGCCTGCCACTCACATCCATCCCCACGTGCCCACACCAGGAAGCCATCACTGAAGAAGCGGTGGCAAGAGGGCCATTCCCCTACCTTCCCTGTAAACCCAGGAAGCAATTTTCTCTGTCCACAACCACAAGCCCAAAGCCACAAGCTCAAAAGCCCATGTGCATCACAAGACAGTATTTCTGAGCATGGCTCCGGCCCTGTGGTTAGCTCTGGCCAGTATCTAACTGCTGAGGGATAGATGGAACATCCAATCACAGGTGTGGGTCAGTATCATACCCCAAGAGAACTCTTAGGTGCTCTTCTCAGCACAGAGGTAAGAGTTTCACAAAGGAAAACAAAACAAAGTAAAGATCTCTTTGGGAAAAATACATCAGTAACCACCTCAGACTCCCCAAACAGGATAGAAATTGGACCTCCCCACCCCCCAACACCTTACACATAGTCTGTGACAACTGAGGACCTGCACCTTCATAAAATAGAACTTTATTTTAAAAATAGAATTTAGAGAAGTTTTAGGTTCACCGCAATACGGAGCAGAAAGTACAGAGATTACTGATGAACTCTGCCCCACATACACACAGCTCCCCCATTATTGACATTCCCCAAAAGAGTGGCACAGTTGCTAAAACTGATGAACCTACATTGTCACGTCATTATTATCCAAAGTCCACAGTTTACATTGGGGTTCGCTCTTGCTATTGGACATTTTATGGATTTGGACAGATTAATGACACATACCTATACTGGGGTCATTGGTAGATGCCACTGTGAGCAAGGCCACTCCCTACTACCATTCCAAGACTTCCCACTGCTCTCTTCCAACCCACTCTTCCTCTCCAGTTCCCTGGGCTTCTGGGTCCACCTCAGGCTGCTGTTCTCCAGAATCCAGACACTTATCTCTGGCATTGGCCTCCCTGGAACAAGGTAGAAGCCAAGCTCTGAATATGCCTGTCATGGCTGAAGGGAGAGAGGGTCCCTTGTCCCATGAGTGCTGATGCCCAGTCATGATAGGGACTTGGAAAGATCTCGTTGGAAATTCTCACTGGGAAGAGTCCTCATAACAGGCTACTACATTCTGAGAAATAATTAAATCTAGCTTTTAAGAACTGGGAAAGGGGGATTAGAGGCTCTTTATTAACTAAGAAACCTTGTTCTAGCAGCCCGGGATGACATCATCACAAATCTCTCCCCTGCTAGGTTAGCTACCGGTTCCAACCAGTCCAGCCCAGTCTACATGTAGGTTCCTTGCAAGAAAAAATCCTACCACAGTTAGAGACCTCATGTCCTCACACACCATCCAGGGAATGTGTGATACTCAACCAAAATCTTCAGCAAGAGAAAGGTTTACTTTTCCAGAACCCCCCCCCCCCCCCACCGGGGAGGGGGGGATATCTCATCTCCTTCACTGGCTCAGACTGGGTAACCAGTTGCTGTGTACATAAACTGTTCATTTGGCTTATGTCAATCATGGCCCACACCCCTATAGTTGTGACTGACGTCGATCCCTTCCAAGTCATATAAAGGATAGGGGGAAAGCCAGCCAGTATGCTTTTGGTAAGAACAGAATGGATGCTCGGAGGCTTCCAAAAAATGTCCTCTGCAGCCTCTTAAGGAGTGCTTAAGTAGCCCTGGGCCACCCCTGTACAAATGACTCCCAGCTTTACAGGCAGAGATGAAAGCAACCATCTCACCAGTCCAGGGAAAGAAGCATTAATTGCAGGTAGCTTCTGGATAAGGAAGACTCAGTAGCCCAAAGAAATATGTCTTAGGGCCAGGGTAAAGGAGATAGTTTCTTTAGGGGCACAGATCTGAGACCTCTATGACCAAAATCTCTGGGAAGAACTTCATGAGAAACCCCCATGGTGACTAAATGGGTTCCTGAACCTAAATCCCAACGTGTACAGGAAATTCCCACAACACCAATAAGCAATTTGTGGACATCAGTCATGTGTCTAAGAATTCAACTCAATCTTGATGCCTATCTACTCAGAGATGCCATCAGATTCCACAGGTCAAGGGACCAGTCCCACAAAGCTGACCCCCACCTCCATTTCAGACCCTAATCGCATGCCCAGTAGTTACCTGTGCTTCTGATCAATGGGCTGTAAGTCAGAGGTTCCCACAACCCCCTCCTCAGGTTTAATTTGCAAGAGCACCTCACAGAACTCAGAAAAACACTTTACTCACTAGCTTATTTATTTTCATTACAAAGGACAGAAAGAACTTAGCAACAGCTAGATGGAAGAGGTATGGGCATAGGGCAAGGTATGGAGAAAAGGTTTGCAGCTCCCATGCCTGTTCAGAACGCACCATTTTCCCAATCTCTACATGTTCACCACTCTGGAAGCAATTGGAACCCTGTCCTTGTGAGTCTTCATGGAGGCTTCTCATTACACAGTCATGATTTTTTTTTAAAAAATCTAAATTCAATGTAGTTAACATAGAGTGTATTATCAGTTTCAGGGGTAGAATTTAGTGTTTCATCGGTTGCATTTAATCGGTTTCATCGGTTGCTCATTCCATCAAGTGCCCTCCTTCATGCCCATCACTCGGTGACCCCAACCCCTCACCCACCTCCCTACACCATCGCGACTGATTAAATCATTGGCCAATAAAGATGATTCAACCTCTAGGCCCTAGTTCCTCCCTAGAGGTAGCAGGGACAGGTGTGTGCCCCTGTTCCAACCACCTAATCACCTGGTTGGTTCTCATGGCAACCAGCCTCCACCCATCGTAAGGTGGGGCCCAAGTATCACTTCATTAGCATAACATGAGACATCTCTGCCACTTTCAACAGGAAACTCCTAGGGTTTGGGGAGCTGTGGGGCAGGAACTGTGGAGGAGACCAAATATGTATAAGAAACCTATTCTGGTCACCTGAGTGAGCAAATACAGATTTTCCTTATAAACCACAATATTGTAGTAACGCTATCTACTATACTCATCAGTGTGAAGGACGTAGCACTGGACATCAGCTTGCTGCTGTGACACTGCCAGACCCCGGGAGGTGCAGCACTGCTCCGGGCACACCATAAAGCACAGAGCCTTCAGTCACTAGAAATCCCAGGTCTACAAAGACTCTCGAAAGACGTGGAGAGGGAGGAACATGTGCCTCCACCAAAGAGGTCAAGACAAAAGCTTCCTCAGCTCTCCTGTGGGCAGCGAGCCCAGAGTTCTCCCAGCACACTCCGAGTTTGAGAAAATAGGAAAATGTCTCTAAGTTCAATCTGGCCACTTTCCCAGGCTTAAGCCCCAACAGAGAAAATGTTCCAGCTTCCATACATTTGTCCCTAAATTCCCAAGCGCCTTCACTTCTAAAAGCCTTCACCTGGTAGCAGTTACTGAGGATTAACAGGAGAGTTCTTTCTTTTCTTTCTTTCTTCCTTTTATCATCCAAGGAAGACTCCCTCAGGCCTCAGGGGCATTTCGGTAACAACATGGTGGACTGATGAGGCACAGGGGGGGAGCTCACAAGGTCAGAGGAGCTCGTGGCTGAAGCTGGGGCTGGGGCTGAAGCAGGAGGGTTTTCTTTAACCTCTCCTGGATGTAGACGTCTCCACGGATCTTAGCAGCTGCCCAAAGGCCTCCAGTGCTAAAGCTCGGGAACTTGGATTTTGGCAGCCCCTCCTTAGGCTTACGTGCAGCCTTGCCACTTATACCTGCTGGAGAGAAGAACATTGACCCCGCAAGTGAAGAAAGGCTGTGCCCAACGTCCCAGTTGTGTCTAAAGCTGCCGGTGGAGGGCGTTCCTGTGGCCAGACGGAGAAATACAGTCTTTGAAGACCTCGGGGGGCCTGGGGGGAAGCGGGGAGGCCTGGCTGGCTCTGCGGGCAGGGCATGTGACTCTTGACCTTGGGGTTGGGAGTCTGCGCCCCACGCAGGACACCGAGATCTGGGGATGTGCACCTACGACATCAAGCACGTGAGGGACATTCCGCCAGCTGGCACCTCTTCAGTGTCTACGACACCAGGCCGAGTTCGGGAACGGGGCCCGCGGGGAGGGAGACACGGTGCCGTTCTCTCCAGGGCACACTGGCTGTCGGTGGGGAGAGCGGAGGGTTGGAATCTTCCAGATTCCAGGTGCGCCCTCGCAGAGCGGGATTTAGGGCTCAACCATGGAGTCAGGGGAAGGGGAAAGAGTTCGTCATGAAGAAGTGAGAATCAAAGACCTAAAAATCCTGAGGTTGCACCGACTTATGGGATGTGACGGAGCCAGGGCCAGACTGTGAGGGTCCCTCGCGGAGAGTCCACGGCTCTCCCTTCAGAGCCTGTCCCCTCTGTGGGTCCTCTAGGTCCGCGGGTTCTGACACTTTTGCTGGGTCGGGAAGAGGCTAACTCGAATCATGACCACACTGCCTAGGAAAGACAACCAGTGCCTGCACCATATTCAGGATGTGCCGCTTACAGTTTCCACTTTGGGAGGGGTCGAGTTCCTTTCTTTAACACGGGTTCAGAATAAAAACCACCAGCTCACAACAGGATTCCACGGTTCCCTCCCTCATCTCGCAGCTGCTGAGACTGCAAAGAGGGGGTCACCCAGCCTCATCAACCTGTGACATCGTCCATCCTCACAGCCACCTTATGGGTGGGAGCTCTTCTCCCCGTGTGGCAGGTGAGATGCCAGGAACTTAAAGGAGGGACTTCTTTCTAAACGTCGAAAGGAGAAAGAAAATAGTGCTGATGAGTTTAAAGTATGTGTATGGGGATGAGTAAGGGCAGAAAAGTTGAAATTATGCCTGTGCAGGCAATTCTGTGAATCACATGTGCTGCTTTCTTCCTAGTGTCTCAACTAGGAGGGGGTTGAGGACCAGGGAAACCACCCATCGCCCTGCAAATAAGAGAGAGAGGGGGTGAGCGAGCACATTGCTAGGGAGGCTCACACCAGGTGCTTCTTGGTTCACGCTCAGAGCACGGTGGCAAGCTGGGCACTTGTCTCCCTTCTTACAAGGGACAAAACTGAGGCTTCCAGAAGAGCAAAGCACAGGGAAGGTGCATTCCCAGGGGCTGCCAGAAACGAGGGGAGTAGCAGCTGCTCCAGGAAAACAGGGGGCCTCCTGTAATCCCCGCTGGACAGGGCTCCAGGGCCGAACCGAGGACACGGGAATAGTAGAAGTCTGCTGGCCCATCCCATGCGCAATCCCGAATTCACGCTAGGCACTACTGCGCGAGCCTGCTGTGCCCTGTAATTTCCCGGACTATGTCTGAAGCCAGTATTTCATTATTCCTGAGGGAGACTATTTAATAAGCATAAATCACCAAAAATAATGATAGCTGCAAGTTACTTGGGAAGTGGGATGAATAGAGCATTTAGAAACAAAAATAATTCTCCTCCTCATCCTTTCCGTGTATCTTCTGAGGCTGTGCATTGTATTCACTTAGAAAAAGAAACGTCTAGTTTTTCCTTCATCCTCTTCCGTTTTATATTCAAAGAGGAAAGATTGTATCCTTCAAAACCACATTGTGGATAAGCACTGAATCCCATCTAGGGCTCTGGCTCCTGAGGACTCCCTGTGGACGGATGGGGACTACCGTCTGCTCTGCTCTCGAGAAGGCGAGGCAGGGACGGAGCACCCAAGGGCATCACTGAGACCTCAGTACCTATTTCACCCCAACAGGCAAATTCCAGGAGAAGGCGAATTCTCCACAATGGAACTGCGGCCCTTTGGAGTTTTCATAGGTTCTCATGGAAAGGTTCTTTTACCACGAAATGCTGCCTTTATAGAAACCCTCAGGCCTTCCTCATGCAAGTGAGCTAATGATGATTAGTTTCCATGAATTAACCTGTCAATTAACTAGTATTAATAGTTTACTATGAGCTAAGCTCTATATTTGTATTTTCTAATCCGCAGCTACCTTAGCACACAGGTGCTATTATTCAACCCATTCTACAGATGAGAAAACTGGGATCCCTGGGTGGCGCAGCGGTTTAGCGCCTGCCTTTGGCCCAGGGCGTGATCCTGGAGACCCGGGATCGAATCCCACGTCGGGCTCCCTGCATGGGGCCTGCTTCTCCCTCTGCCTGTGTCTCTGCCTCTCTTTCTCTCTTTCTCTGTGTGTGTGTGTGTGACTATCATGAATCAATAAATAAAATCTTTAAAAAAAAAAAAAAAAGAAAAGAAAACTAAAACTTGGGGACGGGTTAGTTAACTAGCTCAAGGTCACACAAGCAGCCAAGAAAGGGCAGAGCCAGGAATGAGAAGCCATCCAACCACACTGAGCCATTGTACTACAGCATCTTGAAACCACGTCTTTTCTTTTTAAGGTTAACACCATAAAAACTTAGTCTTCACAAAGCCTGTGCCCTGAGTGTACAGAAACTGAACAATACACCATATATACACTAAAGGTTGATCAGCTGCACTTTCCTTGGAAAACTAATAAAAACTAAAAATTACCTTATTCTGACCAACTCGATGTGCAAACAAACCAATGCTACTGCTTCCAAATACCTTTATAAGAAAGAAAAAAAAATAAAAGGAGAGCTTTCACATTTGGGGATTTTATTGTGAAAACTGGCGTAACATTTCTTTCTGTACCGTTATGCTCAGTATTTTCACATCACTCTTTAAAACAACCTGCAATGCAATTTGTTTCCTCAGGGAAAAAAAATGTATTATATTTGATTCTTATTGCAACTCACTTATTACTAGTTATATTTTGTAATTTTTTCCCCCTAAACAGCCTCAGGATTTTGCCTATGGGAGCCAACCCACCAATTCGTTTGATTGTTCAGTACGACCTGCAATTCTTACAGGCAATTTCACTGTTGTAGGGATTTCAAAGCACATGTCCACGTGCTACAAACTAAAAAATGACAGAATTCAGATCTGACCTGACGATCTCACCTATTTTTTTTTCCCTCCATTCTCAGGCCATGATCTTTAGATCATTTGTAAGGTTAAATGGCAAAAGTTACTTAGGCCAACCCGCTACTCAGTCGTAACCAGTTTCAAGCTCAGAAGCTTGCAAGTCAGTTAGAAATTGGTCATGCTTTCACCCATGTTCAGTACTGTCCTTAGACCCAGGCCAGAGGGTCTGGCTGGAGCTGGAGGCTTATAGGGCCCTGCTCTGGTCCTCCGAGTCAGCCAGCCTCTTCCTCTCCAGGTAATCTCTGAAGGTCATGGGCACAGCTGCTCAGGATTACCTTCTGGACCATGGAGCAAGGACCCATGGCTTCGCAATTCCCAGACTAGATCCCCATTCCACCATTTTGGGCCTTCACAGACTACTTCCCTGAGTGTGGCCCCAAAAGGACACTTGGGTCACTAGTGCATGTACCCTTAGGAGCAAGGAGTGGGTAAGGTGCAGCTGGTTGGGGGAGCAGGGAGTGGAGGAGGCTTTGCCTGTGCTGTCTGGGGTATCCACATAAGCCAGGGCTGGGACGCAAAGGGGGCAGGCCCCTAACTTTGTGGTTCCAGGTTATCACGATGGTATACTTATCAAAGAAGGAGATGAGAAAATAATTTTTTTACCTTGATTTATGACTTTCAAATATCTAGACACACGGAATAGGAGTGTCCACTTCTCTTGCTTCAGGTTTCATGAGTATCAGGGGCAGGTCTGATCACATTCAAACACGAAAGTGGGGACGCCTGGGTGGCTCAGCAGTTGAGCGTCTGCCTTGGACTCAGGGTGTGATCCCAGGTCAAGGAATCAAGTCCCACACTGGGCTCCTTGTGAGGAGACTGTTTCCCCCTTTGCCTTGGTCTCTGCCTCTTTCTCTGTCTCATGAATAAATATAAATCTTTAAAAAAAAATGAAAAACAAAACAAACACAAAAGTGCTACCACTGTAAACAGATCAGTGAGCAGTTCACACAGACCCTCAAATTTTTAAACCAGTCTGTCAATTCAGGGATTAAAGCACAGGCTGCAGAATTCCTAGTGAAAGAATTTAAGAAATTCCATAAAACAATCTAAAATCAAGCTACAGAAACACCAAACAGAGCTGTAAAACTAACTTAATTTAAATAGATCAAGATTTCGGATGGTACAGGTGAATCGATGGTTCAACAAGTTTCTATAACTGCTTATCTTTATCTATTCACTCAACACTTGATTTTGCAGACATAATCTCAATTTCGGAAACTCCCGAGATAGTCTCAAAACAATGGTAAATAACTATGAAAAGCAAAAAGATCATTATTCCATCTATCATGCATGGAAATTTGTACTATCTTTAGGATAGAGCATTTTGAAAGTAAAAAGGACAAACTCGTTATGGAGAGACCTAAGACCCCAACTTGAATGGTTCTACATAAAAGGTTGTTTTACATAACCACTGTAGTGCCTTTAAAATAGCCAAGATATATGTTAACATGATCTTTCCTCCTAGACTCAAAAGAAGAATGAAGACCACCCATAGCATGTAATTATGACTTAACAACTATCACGAACTGGCCCAGTGCTATGGTTCTGAGGGAAAGGATCCTCCTGCAATAAATAGTGCCTGTTGCATAAACTACAGTTACAAATGTCCAGTGTCGGGATCCCTGGGTGGCGCAGCGGTTTGGCGCCTGCCTTTGGCCCAGGGCGCGATCCTGGAGACCCGGGATCGAATCCCACGTCGGGCTCCCGGTGCATGGAGCCTGCTTCTCCCTCTGCCTGTGTCTCTGCCTCTCTCTCTATCTCTCTGTGACTATCATAAATAAATAAAAATTAAAAAACAAAAAAACAAAAAACAAACAAAAAAAAAAAACCCAAATGTCCAGTGTCTCTCATGGCACCTAGGCCAAAAGGTTTGGTCAGTTAAGCACCATTAAGCTCCTGCCTTCGGCTCAGGTCATGATCCCAGGGTCTCAGGATCGAGTCCCGCATCGGGCTCCCTGCTCAGTGGAGATGAGTCTCCCTCTCCCTCTGCCCCTCCCTCCTGCTCATGTGCACGAGCAGGCTCTTGCTCTCTCTCCCACCCCCCTCTCTCAAATAAATAAATAAATAAATAAATAAATAAATAAATAAATAAATAAATAAATAAATACAATCTTTCTTTAAAAAACAACAAATGTCCAATGCTTCTCAATGGATCATATTCAGCTGCCTCCCCAAAGAGATAAATAAGCAGTAAAAAATAGTAGTCTTGTGAACTGTGATACACATCTTCCTTCACCACTAGCATTTTTCTCCCGGGCAGATAACAGACCCGCTCTAGGACAACATTTTTATGACTAGAAATTTTAAAGGAGACTCACTTTATCATTTGATCTGCACGGCAAACCACCAGAGGGTCATCTGATCCCTGCTTGAACACTTCTCCCTGTATTCTAAAATAGAAGCCTAAGTCCCACCTTTGTAAGATGATTATAAAATATTATTTAAGGGAAGGGTAGGGAGAAGGAGAAAGAGAATCTTAAGCAGGATCCACCCCCACCCAGCATGGAGCTGGAAGTGGGGCTCAATCTCAGGACGCTGAGATCATGACTTGAGCTGAAATCAAGAATCGGAAGCCTTACCGAATGAGCCACTCAGGTGCCCCTAGAAAATAATATTTTTATAACTAAGCCAAAATTTGACTGATTCCATTATACTCAGGGCCTATAGGACAAAACCGCTTCCTCTTGACCCACAAAAGCATCTTTTACATATTTGAAAACAACTCTCCTGTCTTGAAGGGTCTTTTCTAAGCGGGGCCAAATACCCTCAATCCCTTTGATAATTTTGTACAGTGTGTGGTTTCTTATTCTCTTTATCATCCTCTGAACAAGGTCTGCAATGTCTACATTCACTTTAAAGGCAGCCTGCTTTTATCCTCAGCACATGGAAAGGTGCCTGGCACAGAATACACAGGAAGGACGGGCCGGGGGAGGGAAGGGAGGACATTGGAAAGAAAGCAGAGCACCCAACTCCAAGCATCGTCTACTCTGGTGGCCATCCTCTTCTCTTCTATCAACAAAGCCTGAGACAACATTCATTTCTGCACAGGTCCCGTCTATGAACTTTTCTCATCTCACGGTCAACAAAACTCACGAGGTACTGCCAAGTCACATGTTTACCATCCACACTGGGGCTTCTGAGCACTGTTTCCCCTCTAAAATATCCTCTTTTAAAAAAATAATAATAAAATAAATAAAATAAAAATAAAATATCCTCTTTTGGGGCACCTGGGTGGCTCAGTCGATTGGGCATCGGACTCTTGATTTCTGCTCAGGTCATGATCTCAGGGTCCTGGGATCAAGCTCCGGATCGGGCTTCCCACTCAACAGACTCTGCTTATCTCCCCCCCACCCCCATCCACTCTCTCTCAAATAAATAAATAAATCTTTAAAAAATAAATAAATAAAAGTATACTCTTTCTTAGATGGACTCACTTTCCAGTCTGGGCAGGGTTTTTGGACTCTGAATCAGGCCCACATCAAGCTCGCTCACCCTCTCCAAGCTTCCTGTCATCTCCACTAGGACTCCATACAAATGTCCAGTGACAACTGCCAGGAAATGATCTCCCATGTTCCTACTCGCTCATCACCCTGAGGCATTAAACCAGCTGCACTTCAGAATCAGAGTCCTTGCATTCAGCACCCAGGAAACGTCTCTATTTTTGACAAAGCAGATGTGATTAAAAATCATATAAGGTGCCTTGTCTATGCTCCACATCAACTGCAGTTTTCTACTCTGTGGGTCTAATAAGCTTTTCAGAGAAAGATACACCACCTGGTGTGAGCTGTTCTTCGTGAATCCATGCTAGGTCCAAGTGATCACCATGAGAGAAAAGCCATACTCTTCAGCCCACAGTTATGGGAGTTAAGTGCCCAACAATACTCCGTTGAACTGAATTCAAAGCCACACATCACAGGCTTGGAAAGCACTCTCTCTCCCACATAGGTCCCTTTAAAAGGTTGGAAGAATGGAAACATCCTAAGGCACAGTCTTTCCAGATTAATAATTTGAAGAGAACAACATTTCCCTAGGTACCTAAGCTCTGGGACATGTACCTGAAAATAAAATTCCACTACTTTATCACTGGACCCAAGAAAAGCTCATGAAAAACCCAGGCTTCATGATTTTTCTGGATATCACTTAGACATCTGGTTACACACATGCACCACCATACTCTAGCCAGCCCCCTCGGGCAGTTAGTCTCCCAGAAAACTGCAACGTGTGATGTACACCAGCTAACTGGGCCTTTCACCAGTTATGGGCAAAGCCTCACCACCAGATCCCACGTCAAGGAAGACCTGCATCCATCATGTGGCTTGACTTCAAGGCCAGAGTTTGTGCCCTGTAAACCAACAGACCAGGGTTGGCATTCCACAATCCTGGGCAGGCGACAACTCCGAACAGTGATTTCTCCTGTCCTCAGTGTACTGACAGTACAACGCAGTCTGCAGGATTGCTGTGAGGGGCACAGGGGACCCCACTCTGTGGAAGACCTGGCTCTGTGACAGGGACACGGCAGGCCCTCAGGAAGTGCGGACTTCCTCCCCACCCGCCTCCCACCTTCCCTTTGTGGGTGTGAGCTAAAGCTCCTCAAAGTCCCAACACGGCGGCCCACACAGTGGCATTCCCTCGACAAAAGCCACGAAAATTATTCTCTTTGTTGCCCGGCTGATGAAAAGCCATAGTATCCCCTTCCTATTCACCAACGAGCCACCTGACGTCCTCTTTTGCTCCCACCGGGTTGACTTCAACCACCTCGGCCACAGGTAAGAGGGAGAAGCCCTTCCTTCCTCATTAGGACTAAAAGACAAAGCCGCCCTGACTAATTCACAGGGCGCCTCATAATCCTTCATCCAAGGACCTTCAGAAATGCCAAGACCCTCAGGGAAGTGAAATTTCCTCGAACGTACTGAGAGCACCCGGGGTTTCGAGATGACTAATAACAGACACACACTGTAAACAGGGGATGTTAAAGAGCTCAGAAAGCCTCTCAGGGAAAGGGGTGGGCAGCCTCCTAATTCAGGGCCTGCTGGAGAGAGTGGCAGGTTTCTGGCAAAAAAAAAAAAAAAAGCAAGCCCAGGTGAAAATGCTAGGCCTTCCCAACTTCTGTTTTCACAGAACCCGGAGCCCACATGGGTCGTGTGTGAGGGAGAGGGCTCCCGGCTTCTGGCTACCATGGTGTTTTTTCTATCTTGACAATTCACTTCTCCAACAGGCACGCCGCCAACTCAAATGAGACTCAGAGCAGTGAAAAGCCCTTCAGGTAAACAGTGTGATAAGCTAAACTGAAAAACTAGACAATGTTTTTGGACTATGAGGTAGTTGCTATGGAGACAGTTGCTAATTAACTGCTTTCAACCAGGAGAACAAAGGGCTCGGGGCAGGCAGGCCTCTGTATCTCCGAGTGAGCAATGCTTCCAGCCTTGCGCAATCGGCACATCGCTCATATCTGGAATACCTGAGACCCGGCTGGGTTTGCTACATGCCTGAAGAAATGACAGAAGTGCATTCTCTTCATCTTGACCCGGGCAAGCAGCACCTGGCCACCAGTCCCTCTCGGGGAAGCAGGCACCGCCTCGGCCTCCACCATGTGCCGGGCACTTTCCTCAAGGGTTACCTCCCTCCCTGTCCAGAGCCAAGACTGAACTACGTGGATGAAGGGTCAAGGGAGAAAGGGGGGTGAGGGGCAAGGGGACACATGATTGCTTTAAACGATATATTTGATTTTGTACACTTAATTATAAAGAAAACAAAACTCATCAAGTCAAGGGGGAATAGATAAATCTACCCTTCTTGGGGATTACCTCCCTCCCGTGGAAAAAAAACAAAAGTGACCGGTTAGGTCTCAAAAACAAACAACAAAAACCCATAGTCATTTCCTATCTGTAAGACCCACACATTGTGGACACTCAACAAATAACAACAAAAAACTTAACTGTAATCTGCTTAGCACTGATGGATTTTCTCTACCATCGAGCTGGCTGCCTCAAACGTGGTCTCATCTCTGGAGGTTAAAATTGGTGCCCTGAGACTGAAATGATCTGTTCTGAAGGGCTGACCTTTGAGCTACATCCAGTTAAAACCAAAGATCTATGTTCCCTTCACGAATATTTAAAGTCAAGCGTGAAATATGAGGAGAGCCGAGGGTAACTGCCTCTACTTACTCCACAGCAACCCCCGAGGGCCTACCCCAAGCCCTCTGCCTAATTTCAGCTTACACTAAATGTATCTACATTAAGTAAATGTCAAACTCAACCCAGCTATTGTGTGATCCATTCTGCCTCCCCAGAACAGAAACCAAATGGTTGTCTTTTTTCTTTTTTTTTCTTTTTCTTTTTTTTTTTTTTTTTGCTAGTCAGAAGCACGGATCAATACAGCCTGTGAGCCACCCACTTTCATTATCTGAGGCAGAATGTGGATTAAAGCAGGTTATGATTCTGAATGAAATACAATAATATGATTTTCAGTTTGACTCTGTGGTGACAATGCACATAAACATCTTCAGGAAAGTCCAGTCACCCGGCATCCGTGGAATCCATCCATTTAAGAGCATGAGCTTTGGAAGCAAACAGGCTCAGATTCAAAACCGCGGCTCCTACTTCACGAGCTATTCAGCAGGGACCACTTATGACCTTCCGTGTGCACATCTGCAAAGTAAGGACACTAAAATCTACCTCAGAAAGTTTCTTGGAGAAATCAGTGAATTAAAGTGTTTACTACAGTCCTTAGCCTATGGCAGATATTCAAGAATATTGTAGCTATTAATTAAAGCCTCCCTGAAGTTACTCTTTTCCTTAAAAGTGGGATTAAAACTATTGGAGTCGGGCAGCCACGGTGGCGCAGCGGTTTAGCACCGCCTGCAGCCCAGGGCGTGATCCTGGAGACCCAGGATCAAGTCCCACGTCAGGTTCCCTGCATGAAGCCTGCTTCTCCCTCTGCCTGTGTCTCTGCCTCTCTGCCTCTCTCTCTCTGTCTCTCATTAATAAAGAAATAAAATCTTAAAAATAAATAAATAAATAAAACTACCGGAGGCTCTAGTGCCTACCCCACTCAGCCCAATTCACCAAAAAAACAGAAAAGGCCTAGACTTTCAGGCTGAGTGAGGATGTGCCCCATCCTATGTCTCCCCAACCCAGGAGCCCAGGTCTCTCCCCTATGGCCCTTTCATACCAGGCACCAACTCAAACTTGAGAAGCTTCCACTAAAGGACAAACTGCAGGCATTAGACCTAATAGTCAAATCAAACCATTTCTGGGACACATTCCATCTTTTCTTGTGAAACCAAGGAGTTAAATTCTTGCTTTGCAGCCTTTGAATAAGGCTCTAACCCAAGCCCCTCCCAGCCTGGGTTAAATTTCATCAGCCACTGCTCAAGGGCATCTCACCTCTTCTCAATTCATCAGCCTCTTCCCTTTGGCCCTTCCAGTTGTGCTTCCAGCAAGCTCCATCTACCTACCCACCCAACCACATACTCAACAGAATCTATCGGCCACCAGCTCTGTGCCAGGTACCACGCTGATACTGAGAAACAGAGCTGTAACGGACTCCAGAGCAAGGGGTTCCTAGGCCAGTGTAGGACACAGTCCTCTGCTCAGGGTATTTTTCACCCTATAAGGTTAGCCCTGTGCTAGGAGAAGTACATGGTCCTCTGGTGCACAGATTGGGGGAACTGGGGATCAGATGACCCACAGTATTCCCAGAGGAGCACACCAAGGCTCCCAAGGCTCTTCCTCCTTTTTATAGCATCATTAGTGTTTATCACATTCCCTAGTGTCCCCATCTATAGGTTAAACACAGGAGTCAAGGAGGGATACTATGGGCAAATGATGGGGGGGGCGGTGCAGGGAGAGGAGGAAAGCGGACTTTACTCCACACATTAGGGAACATTCCCTCATTGACACTCAGCCCTACCTCATGGCTTATGACCTCCCACCACCTCTTCAGGCCCCTGGGCCTATCTCCAGCACAGCAGGAACATCGCTGTGTTTCCTGGCAGTCTCCAGCTCTGGCCTGGGAGCTTTGAGAGAGAGAGACCTTATCTCATTTCCATTTCCATCTGGAGCACCTACCCTAGCGCATGGCACGTAGCTGCTCCTACGAGAACTGAACTGAGGTCTAGAGCAGTTGGGTGTTTGATACAAGATCACAAAGCTAAGTGGTAGAAATGGACTGAAACCCAGAACTCTCTTTCATTCGGGGGGCGGGGGGTGACAGCAGTATTTTTGTAGAGGAGATGATTTAGCTCTGGAAGTACAGGAGGTAATCACCTTCAGACTTGGGTATTTACTACGGTTGGGCTCTCCAGCTTCCAGTGTCTCCTTAAAGGCCTCTGACCCAATTCTGTAGGCCTGTGTGGGTAAAACTGCGAGCCCTCCCTTTTTTCAAACTATATTTAATTATGAGCATTAGGCACGTATTCCCCTGAGGTGTCTTAGTCCAAAGACATCAAGAAAAACCCCACTAAACTTTCAATCTTTAGGCACCAAAGAAAAATAGGGGGAAAAAATGCCTCGTGGCATATGATTATCTCCCCTCTTCCAGAAAGACTGCATTCTCAAACCCCTACGTCCACCGTCTACCTCACAGGCTTGGGATATGGCTAAAAAGACATTTTTAATCCAGGTTACAAGAGCAAAGCACATCAAGAAAAGCACATAGAGATGATGGGACCTCCCCTATGACAGTTACAAGCAGCAGTGGGTGCGGGAAGAGCAACGGATAAGGAGGACCTGGGTTCAGATTCCAGCGTCCTAATCGTGCCAAAGTCACAGCCCGGTCTCTGTCTCTCTAAGCCCCTTATTTCACTTGTCAAATGGAAATTAATAATAACTCAACCCACTAGGGCTGTCGGACCAAGGGAGGTAATTGTGAAAAAGCCCTTATAAACCATAAAGCACTGCGGAAGACTTTTCAGTGGGTGCTGAACTACAGACACACACAGACAGCTGCTGCCAACCTAAGAGAGAAACGTGGTGCGGCCGAAACCATAAAAAGGAAGCCGAGTGATCAATAGTGATAAAACTCGTAGAACTGGACGTCTGATTGGCGTAAAGAAACATTTAGTCCCTTTGATAATTATTGGAAAAAAACTAGTCACTGTGAAGAATCTTTTTAAAAATAATTGCCCTGAACTGAACGTGTGATGGTCGCACAAGCCCCTCAAAAGCTCTGTGCCCAAGATTCCTTCTCTGTGAAGTGAGGATAGCGAGAGTATCCCTGTCACGGAACTGTTGTGAAATTTCAATGAGCTGATATCCATAAAGCACGGGGACCGATCCCTGGTGTGTTTTTCTGTCGGTCTTTCAAGGTTTTAGTTTGAACTAATCTCTACACCCATCGTGGGGCTTGAACCTGCGACCCTGAGGTCCAGAGTCGCGTGCTCTATGGACTAGGCCAGACGTTTCTAATTTGATAGCCAAGGTGGGCAGGTGGGAAAACCAGCAAGCAGATGTCAGGTAAACACTAACGGACACCGGGCCTTCCGACCTCTCTACTCTGATATGGGAGCCGCGAGCAGGATGCCAGATTTTTGTTTTTTTCCTGGTCTTCTCCAGGTGGGACGGCGGGGAGGGGAGGCGAGGGGGGCAAGCCAGCCCGCACACTGGGCCCGGCGCGGCAGGGCGGACGGCAGCGCCCCGAGCCGCCGCCGCGAATCACCACCTCCGCAGAAGTCCGTGCTCCCTTTACGGAAACGGCGCATTCAAGGTTTTATAACATTTGTACCAAAGAAGGAGAAACAAGTGCTGGTCGGGAGCCAGACTCGACTGTAAATACAAAGCGCTTTTTTTAATTGGTAATTACAGATGAGAACTTTACACTTTTGGCATACGCGTCGTAGTCACGCTTGGTTTGCATATTTAAATAAATATTCCCACCACGGGCTCCAATTTCCTCCCTGCGTTTATTGGACCAGGAGGCACCGGGTTTCCACCGTGTGCAGAGAAGGGCCCCGCTGCGTGTGCTGCAGGGGGCGGGGGGCACGCAGGCGCACATCTCACCCCACGCACCCCTTGCAGCACACCCCAGAACCGCCATCGAGCCGCGCCCTCAGGGAGCTTCCAGTCCGAGTGAACAGAACACACCAGTCATGTTACAAGGGAAAAGTCAATGACGAGTGGAATGGAACCAGTTCTGGAAAGGTGCTGGAGGAGATGCGTACCCCTCCGGTCGGAAGGGAAGAGGGAGGAATCCAGGGAGGGGAGAGCGCTCAGGAAAGGCCTGGTGGAAATGGAACTGGAACCAGGAGGCTTCAAAGATATGAAAAGCGTGGCTAGGCCGCGGGCAAGACTGTCCAGAGGACAGGCATGCATGGTCTCCAGCCAGCTGACTTCCGGGGCCTTCCCATATGCCGATCACAGAGTGTGGGTGCAGAGGGCAAGTGTGGGCAAAGCTAAGAGAATGGTGTGGGGAGACTGAGGCCACCAAGGTGACAGTGGAAGATAAAAGTGGGAATATAGGTAGAGTTTACATTTTATGCAAAAAAAAAAAAAAAAAAAGGTCATACACACACACGCACACACACACACATAGAGGGGGAGGAGGGAGAAGGAAGAGGAGAAAGGAGAAGGAGGAGGAGAAGAACCCTAACTTCTGCGGCAATAACAGAAAGCACAGTTAGAGGCTCATCGGGTATCAGGCAATTAGGACTGAGGGGCAGGAATGGCAAGGAAGATGGACAAGGGGAAGACGTCCCAACAGGGAATGGAGGAATCAGGCACTGAACAAATATCCCCACAGGGTAAGTCAAATGGTGGAGCTAACCAGGAAGTTTCAAGGACCAGGGGCCTGGACAAACGGCAGATGGCACAACACACTGACACCAAAAAAATATAGTTGGAAAACAAGAGAAGTTGGTGGGTTCCATTTTGAGTGTGTGGAGCATCTTGCAAACAAAGGGACATCCAGCTGGCAGGGAAACCGCTGGCCTTTGCATAAAGATAGTAGTCAAGTTGGCCAAGTGGAGGAAACTCCTAGAAAGAGGAGAATAAAACCCTGAAGATACTCTGTTAGTGGAGTTAAGAAGAGAAAGTCGGTCCAGTAAAAGATGACAGAGAAAGCACTGAAGATGTAAGGACCACACAAGGTGGAATTCAAGGAGGGAGAGCCTGTCAGGAGGAGCGGGCGGGCATCATGGATGCAAAATGCGGCACAAAAGTCAACGAGTCCAAGCAATAAGAAAAGGACGCCAGCACTGTCCATGAAGAGGGTCCCACTGTCTCGGAGAACCCTGGTCAGGGGACTGGCAGGCATGCTACACTAAAACCCCAAGTTGAACTGGGCTCTCCCGCCACACTCTGCAACTTTCCAGAGATCAGCTAGGGGGGAGAAGGAATGAGGACGTGGAGTTTGAAGGGAAAGCAGGAGCAGGATCTCTGAACATGGTCACCTTCCTTCTCCAGAACTACTGTGGTGAAGGATTAGAGCCAAAAAGGTCATCGCCAGAGTACCAATCCCTCCCCTCATCATGAGAGCAAAACCTCTAGTTTTTAAGTAGTTAAGAATTAGTCACACTTTAGTCTCAAAACTTCTGATAACTCACTCATGTTCATTGATAGATCAAGACTTACATCGGTGTTTTTGGCAGCCCTCTCTACCTCTACTACCTTCCCTTGTACTCTAAGGTAATACAAGAAATTTCCTGTAAATGACAAAATTCTGTAAGACAAACCATGCTGTTTTTCTATGGCCTTTTTCAATTTAACAGAGTTAAATTGCCTGCTATGTGGCTATCTCCATACACCTTTCATGCTCCCCATGAGCTCCAAGTCTCAGTAAACAGTATTTCTAAGAAGTCAGAAAAGCAAAGCGGTGTGATTTTCTTTGGTCTAATATTTTGCATTCCCTGAAATACATCTCCCTCCCCACCACGTTTCTGTGTTATTATGGAAATAAAAAGATAACCCTACACAGAATTCTCAACTGTAGTACTGAAGGTTCTGGACACTGTTCCAGAAATAAGCACCTCCAGGCCCAACTGGTTCTCAACTCGATCAGAACTGTACAGGCAGTTTTTTGAAGAAGCAATGCCCACTGCCTCATCAAAGATCTGATTAAGCGGTCCGGCCGGGACAAGGCTGTTGTCCTTGTTTTTGTTTGTGTGCTTTGTTTGAAAGCTTCTCAAATAATTCTAATACATGGTCAAGGGTGGTATCGCAGTGAACTACCCCAAGCCAGATGCCTCACTGGATCTGAGTGTGTACACACAAATCCCTGGGAACGTTAACTGCATGTTCTCATTCAGCAGGTCTGTGGCAGGGCCTGAGAACCTGCACTTCCAACCAGTTCCAAGACAGCATGATTGTTGCTGGTCCATGGAGAGCCAAAGCCTCTGTGCTTATTAGCTCTCCAAGTGATTGTGATATACCCGAGTTTAGTGGAAAGAAAATTAACTGGTTTCAGGGTCAAAGTGACCTGAGTTACAATCCTGATTCCAACACTTCCCAATTGTGACTGTGGCCAAATTACTGATCCTCTTTAAATGTACATCCTTTAAAAAAAAAAAAAAATTCCATCCTTATATACAACATACACATTATGGATTAAACTGTGTCGTCCCTCCCCACCCGCCAAAAGAAGTTATGTTGAAGTCCTAACCCTCAGCAGCTCGGAATTTGACCTTTCTTGGAAAGAGGATGGATGCAGATGTGATTAGCTGAGGTCACAGCAGAGTGGAGTGAGCCCTTAATGCAGAAGGACTGGTATCCCTATAAGAAGGCAGAGCAAACTACATGTGACAAGGGTGGTGGACACCAAAATGGTGCAGCTGCAAGACAAGGGAAGCCAAGGACTGACAGTGACACACAGGCTTAGAGGAGGGCGTGCAACAGATTCTTCCCTAGAGCCTTAAGGAGCTTGGCCCTACTGACGCCTTGACTTTACATGTCCAGCCTCCAAACTGTGGGAACATATATTTCTGGGGTTTGAAGCTACCCTGCTTGTAGCCCCCTTTGTCATGGCAGGCCTGGTAAACTGATACAAAGCAGCACTGCCACCCCCCTTACAGAGCTTCTAGGAGACTGAATCTGGCCACAGGGGAAGGCGTCTGCACCACTCACCAGATTTCCTCTCCTGGTCAGAAGTAGTAGGGAAAAAGCACCAGCAAAAGTCACAGCCCAGAGACATGTTCTAGCACCTGGCCTCTCAGGCAGTTTCCACAGGCTGCGGCCTTGGCAGCGAGGCCTATTATGTATCTGCACACCTGCTCGGGCGCTCCCAGTGGGTTGTAGGAGCAGCTCTGCTCTGTCATGAGTGGGAGCAATTACAGGCCTGGCTGGGTCCTGGCGGCCCACTCTGGCCCAGTAGGTCCTGACAGGCAGCCAGTGGGCCACACACAGGGGGGATGCTCAAGGTCAGAAGGCCCTCCTGAAGAGGAGCAATCAGCACGGTTGCAGTATCAGCCCTGGCCCTAACGTAGAAAAGACCTGTCACAAGTCCCGAAGGGAGGACTCTAAGCTCCAAATAATGCAGGACACTCCCAACTTGGTGAACCTTGATTATTCCTAAAGAGGTGTTTTTTATATTTTTACATAGGTAGAGAAAAGTAATATGCAGAGAATGTTTCAAAGTCAATTCTGACTCTTCAGAGAGCACTTACTCTTCTATAAGCGGCCTCACCCCACCCCCACCCTCATTTGCTACTCAGGTAATCCCAAAGGGACCACCAAATGCATGAGGATACAGAGATGCATACAGCACAAATTAGGCCTAAAAAAGCTTGTGGTCTGGTGGGAGGAGAAAAAATAATTGACAAGCATTTACCGGATCCTAAGACATGCCAAGTGGATCGTATGTATCATTCATTTCACAAACACAGCAAACCCAGGAAACTGAGGCTAAGCAATATTACATAATCTATGCAGGTTCACACAGCTGATAAGAAGAGGTATGATTTGAACTACTGGTTCCAAGCCCTTACCACCATCCCACAGCTGTTTCCCATCAGATTTGGTGAACACAAACCAGTTTAAGATAGGGTAAACCGAAAGTCATGGGCATTTTACTCCAGAACCCTAAGAATGAGATCTGCTTCCATGATTCTACAGTCATCCCAAACCAATTCTTCAAAGCAATGCACGGCACATATACCTGGGATATCTTTAGGGAATATCCTGAGTCCTGATTTTCCCAGCGAGCAAGGCTTCTGAATATTTCAGTGAAAAGACAATTGGAAATTAAGCTCCAGATGTTGGGTGCTCAGCAGGAGTCCCATCTACACCAATGCAACATAATCACTGGGTTTGAATAAATAAGTCATCCAAGATTAGTTCTCTTTGCATTCCTATTTCACATCCCACATGTCTTTTTCCTAACCAAATCTTACTTTACCACGTTAGTGGGTACCTAAATATGCTTAAGGGGGTGGGAGGGGTTGAAATGCCAAACTCAATATATCTGCAACATGCATAAAAAGGGTCAACATCCTACAAATTAATAAGGAATACTGTAACAGAAAAATTAGGGAAAATATGAAATAATTTATGAAAAATATGAACGCACTGCAAACATATACAAATAATTTAAGCTCGCCTGTAACAACAAAAGTACAAGCTGAATTAGCAAAAGACGGTATTTTCTACGAATCAAAATAGCAAAGGCATTTAAAAAATTAAACATCCAGCACTGATCATAGACCGGGGAAGTGAGCATTCCATTACTATTTTAGTGAAGTGGACATAGCTAGTTTGGCAATATTATCATATAGCTCTTAAAGAAAACAGTCTACTCTTTAACCATGCCATTCCACTTCTTGGAATTAGTCCTAAAGAAATAATCACGTTTTACTCAAGAGCATTCACTTTGGTTACTTGTAGAAGGGCAAAACTACTTTAATTGCTATTAAAAAAGGGAGGGTGGGGGCAAATGTTGAATAAAATATTCCACGTGCCCAGATACACATATTCTAGGAAATTTTTAAAATGACTTTATAGATTTTTTCAATGATTTTCAAAAAATCTAAATTAGGATCTCAATGTTGAATTATACGAAGTAAAATGTACATAGGATAGGCATAGAAAAAAACTGACCAAATATATAGCAAAATATGAAATCGATTAATTTCCAGAAATTCGATTTTTGTTTCTTATGCTTTTCAACTATTTCTGATGTTAAAGCCAGAAGAAAAACAGAGTACGTACCTTCAATCTAGACATTCCCAATTATAACTTTTACCAGATAAGATAACTAACTACATACAAGATAAATGGAACTAACACTTAAGCATTTGCCACGTTCCTGCCATGACAGCGGGCCCTGCGCTAAACATCTAATTTAGTCCTCACAGCAACCCTAGGTGTTCACTATAACTGCCCTTATTTCAAAGATAGAGACTGAGGAGCATGCCCAGAGCTGCTCGGCTAACGGCTAGGCCATACATATCCAGGCCTGATGTTTTAAAGCCAGGATATCATTTAACAGAGCAATCCAGAGGACGCCTGGGTGGCTCAGTGGTTTAGTGCCTGCCTTTGGCCCAGGGTGTGATCCTGGAGACCCGGGATCGAGTCCCATGTCGGGCTCCCTGCATGGAGCCTGCTTCTCCCTCTGCCTGTGTCTCTGCCTCTCTCTCTCTCTCTCTCTCTGGGTCTCTCATGAATAAATAAATGAAAGCTTTAAAAATAAATAAATAACAGAGCAGTGCATTGGGGGTTCCCGAGAACAATTCCCTATTTCTTTTTCAGTGCCTGTCACAACAACATGAATACACACAGGCTTACAACAAAAAGTGGCAAATTAAAGAAAAAAATCAAGTTTTCAGATTTGCCTATATGTTTATGTCTGGGCCAAAACTTGCTCCATAGTACTTATACAGTACTTATTTTTTTTATTTATTTATTTATTTATTTATTTATTTATTTACTTACTTATTTATTTATTTATTTATGATAGTCACACAGAGAGCGAGAGAGAGAGAGGGGGGGGGGGGAGGGGGCAGAGAGGCAGAGACACAGGCAGAGGGAGAAGCAGGCTCCATGCACCGGGAGCCCGACATGGGATTTGATCCCGGGTCTCCAGGATCGTGCCCTGGGCCAAAGGCAGGCGCCAAACCGCTGCGCCACCCAGGGATCCCTTATAGAGTACATTTTAAACTCCCCCCCGCCCCCTCCTTTCCTGGTTACTCTTGTAATACTCTTAGAACTGCCCCCTCCCCGAGAGATGTGGACTCAGTGACAGCTGCCTGGAGAAAAAAGGCCCAGAGCAGAGAAGTACTATTTACCTACCAAAGACTGATAGAGATCTCCCTTAAAAATACTCGCTCACTTTTGTCCGATTTCTGTACTCACCGAACAACTTTCTAATCAGTGAAGTGATCTCAAAGAGTCCCCGTGCACCTGGAGGAGTGCCTGAGCACCTGCTCCACACCCATCACCCTGCAGCCCCATATCTCCCATCAGGGGCACCTCTGAATGCAACCCCCACCCCATCCTTAGTTTCCAGGAACAGCAGAGCCCACATCTAGCTTGTTTGTTTCTTTGGAATTCCTGTTATTCCTTCAGCTTTAGGTTTCTGTAATTATATGCTGTGGTTCGTGCAGAGATTTCATTTTGACTTGCTCTGCATACAACAAACATTTCACCTATGTTCTCCAAAAAAAAAAATAAGGCCGCTTGCCTTGTGCTTGCTATTCTCTGCCTACGGTGATCTCGCTTTATTCTGTTATTAAGGAAACATTTTCCCCTACTCCATTATAGTTTTATTATGGGAGGAACTTGTATCTCTAATGCGAGAAAATCACTGCTTAGAGAACTGGCTTAAATTGGTCCCAAATCTCAATCAAGAAGCCCTTTCCTCGAGGCTGATACTCATTGACTCCTAAACCTCACAGGCACATCTAAGATGTTCCACCCCCACCCACCTAAAACCCATCACCGGTCGGGGCCAGGAAAAAAGCCTGCTGATCAGGTGTCCCAGTCACCAGAAACCTCTGTAAGAAGGACCTGCTCACTCCTGAAACTGACAAGGCCCTTATCAGTACCTTCCAGAGATATCCCATTACTGCCAGAATCTTCCATCAGACCAGGAATTCATCTTCAAAAGCGTGATGTGTTGAGAGCAACTCACATCACAACAAGAAGTGGTCCTCCCCTGCTGATTACAAGGAAAGCTGGAGACCAAAGTCTGGGAGACACCAGATACCTTCATTTGATAAGGGTTTCTACAGAAACCCTACAAAAGACTCTCTGAAAATTCGTGTTCTTAAGACACAGCCCACACTTAGGCTGTTTTCTGAGAGTTACAATGATGGAGGCCTACGGGAGACCCACAGAACAGACCCAACAGGAGGGCAACCATGCCCAGAAAATCTCTACAGCGTGTCCCAACAGCCAGTCCGTATCCGGAACCAGGGCATTCACACGCAGCCGGTAAGAATGTTGCTGCTATCAACACACACACACACACACACACACACACACAAATCTTCGTGTGGACAGAGGTCTTCACATCTCTTAGGTACACACCTAGAAGTGGAATTACCCTGTGTTTAACATTTTGAGGAACTGCCAGGCTGTTTTCCAAGAGAGGTTACGCCAGTTTACATCCCACCAGCCAGTGCGTGAGGGCTCCAGCTGCTCCCCTCTTCACCAACACCTGTTAGCATCTACCTCCGTGACTATAGTAGTCTGGGCAGGTATGAGGTGCTATCTCATGGTGGCTTTATTTTGCACTTCCCTCACAGCTAGTGATGCTGAGCATCTTTTCATGTATTTTTTTTTTTTACTATTTACGCACCTTCTCTGAAGAGAAGTCTGTTAAGATCCACTGGCAAAACATAGAAGTTTGAATTAGTTAATGCAGATACGCTACAGATGAGTTTCTTTTTTAAGTCCTGCGTGTCTGAGATTTTCTTACATTGGGGACCTGAACGGAGCAGAAATTAAGAGAAATAAGTGTCCTCACCTTACTCCCCTCTGCCACAGTTTGATCCAAGCACATGAACTGTCTCTCCTCCTCAGCCCCAGGCAGGGATGTAGGCAATGTCATCCCCATTTTACAATCGTTTATTTACTGAGCACTTACTACGTCCAGGGGATGTGGAGATGAAGACGACACACTATATATAATTCACTGCCTGCTAAGAGAGGAAACACACCGCAAGCAGTAAACTGACTTGCACCAGGTCACTCAACCGGGATGGGGGAGTTCGCATCTTTGTCCAAGCTCTAGCTAGTGTCACATTCCCCTCAGGCTGGGAGAAAACAAAATCCCAGGTTCTCGCTCTTTTTTTTTTTTTTTTTTAAGATTTTATTTATTTGTTCATGAGAGATGGGGAGAGAGGCAGAGGGAGAAACAGGCTCCATGCAGGGAGCCCGACGCGGGACTCGATCCCGAGACTCCAGGATCACACCTGGACTGAAGGCGGCCCTAAACCGCTGAGCCACCCGGGCTGCCCTCTTGCTCTACTTTGAAGAAAGAGTCCACTGAGGCAGGGCAGGCGCTGTAGGGGCAGCAGGACACCAATTCAGGGCCCAGGTTCAGCAACCGTGTCTAGAGGCCTGGCGGCTAACGCGGGGGGCCATCAGGCTGGCCTTTCTCGCACCCTGCTGCTGCGCAGAGCCCCTACAGAGGTAATGAGCTGAAACCTGTAGCGTGCACACACACACACTGCCTCCACTTAGACTGGAAGCAGTCACCAGCAATGATGGATTTAAATAGCAGAGCAAGGGCTTGAACAGCCCCGGCCTGACAGAGGCTGCAAAGCAGCTGGAGGCCACAGCCCCCCTACAGGGGGTGCATCTGCTCCTGTGAGCCCGCTGGGTGGGGGCAGTGTCTGTGCACCAGCTGAGACCCAGGCAGGCCCAACTAGGGCAATGCCTGCCCCGGCCCAGCTGAGCCCAGCTGCACATCCCAGGCCAGCTCGGCCCCCTGATGCCATGTGCTCCTCTCACTACACAGCCACGCCACAGAAGAGCAGCCCAGGAGACTCTCAGCTCGCGTCTGTTGGAGCTAATTATCAACCTGGCTGAACGGGCCATCTGGAGGGCAATGTCAAGTGTAATGGCACATTCAGCAGGATTCTGAGCTCCCACCTCCCACCTATTGTGAGCCAAACTCCCCTGTCTGCTCCCGCTCTCTCAAGGCATTCAAAGATGCTAGCTGCATGCCCAAAACTTGAACTTGGGTGGCCTTGGAAATCATTAAATAGCATAGATTGTACGGTGTCTGTCGGCAATGCCGCTAAAAACGAAACGGGGCACCACTCACTGAGAGCTGTGTGCCAGTTCTGTCCACAAATCCCATACGACTTGTCTCGCTTAACTGGCACAACCTCTCCACAAGGCAGGTTTCAAGACCCCCATTTTACAGAGAGGAAACTAGAGCTTAAAGATATCCAGCTCCTCCAGCTAGAGATGCTACTGCTAGGGCTTTCTAATCCTACAGTGGAAGTACTTCTCTACTGTAATTCCAAGCTGAGGTCGGCAAAAATCTCAATATATCATGCTTGGGGATTGAATTACCTTAATGAGGTTTACACTGGATTTTAGGAAACACCTAAAATCGCTAAAATAGGCTTGATCTAAAATGCCCTTCTTTTTAATCGCACAATTTACATTTTGTTTTTTTGTGTTTTACCACTGTGTTTTACCACTCACTGCACTGTGTCTGATTTTTTTTTTTTTTTACAGTGGTCAGTCCTGAGATTCTATATTCTTACAGCCAAAAAAGTCTGCTTAGTCTTAAACAGGGACCCAGTACTTGATATAGTCTTACAACTCTGGCCAAATAGTCCATTTTCACATTTGGAGTGTCTACACTATACATTTAAAAAAGTGTTTTTGCATCTTCTCAAATAAATTCTAGGGATGTATGTAAAATTTTAAATATTAATAATATTACTCGCCAAAGTTAATTGACCAGTATCCTGTCTTAAGTCAATAGGCTTGTTAAAGATATTTACAAAATATTTGCTACCCCTTTTAGAATTCTCTCGTCACCAAAATTGGCTGACGTTTAAAATGATCTTATTTACTTAAAAGTCAAGCTTTCACAGCCTCAGTATTTTTCTCCAAAGAACATAAATATTTTATAAAAATAAGTTGCATATATGCCTTTTTATATGCTTTCATAGTGAAATGTGAAATGTGTTGGGTTTTTAAATTTTGGGTTTTTTCCCCCCCATTTCAAATTCAGACTTCAGCCAGGTAAAGCAGAAGAAAGTTGCATACTAATTATGGCCAGCTCACTCTTCTCTTTTCTTTTCAGAGACTGGAAACAAAAGACATGCTCTCAAATTCTTCAAGATCTCAACAAATTTCAACTTAATTAGTCCAAAGAAAAATGACTTTCTTCAACACTGACAAAAAACAGATTTATTTTAGGCTGTGGAACTTGAGATGTGTAAGCAAGCTGTGTCCAACAAGTATCTTAGTAAAGCTTACTAAGAAGTATTATAGGACTGTCCGTGGAACCAGGTATATCACACAGTGGTTGGCAAAAATGCATCAATAAACTACATCCTTCCCCCTAGTTTAGGAGGAAGGTTTCCCTCAAATGGAGAAGACAGAAAGGAGAACTGAGGGCAAAGACCCTATGAAGTGCTGCTGTGCCCCCACAGCAATGTCCTTTTATTCCAAATGACCTGCAGCTTTCAAATCCCACAGCCCACCTCTGCAGGCAGGGTGACAGACCTGGACTCCAAGCCAGCTTTGGGTCTGTTCTCCAACAACCACGAGTGATTCTACTGAAACCTCATCAGATCAATATAACACTGTGTGTTAACTCCAACAGAATGAAAAAACAAACAACTCTCATCAGATTACACCCCCATCCTGCTCAATACCCTCCAAAGGCCTCTCCAGGTCAGAATGAAACCAAAATCCTTCCAGAGGCCTCCAGGCCCCCTTGAGCTCTGCCCTCTGACCTCGCTGGCTCCGCTCCCACGCTTTCCCCCCCTCGCTGACTCCACTCCAGCCACACGGCTCCTCACGGCTCCGGCTCCGCAGCCGCATTAGGCACACCAGGGCTTGATGTGTACGCTGCCCTAGGCCTGGGATACTCTTCCTCCAAATGTCAGCCTGACCTATTCCCCCAACCCCATCCCCTTCTTTAGATGCGAGCCCCCTCCCCCATACTTCCATCCCCCCTTCCTCACCTTATTTTCCTCCTTACCACTTTTGCCACCTAAGATACTTATTTTCCTTATTCTCTATCACTGCCACTGGATGAAAGCTCTATGAGGTCAGGAACTCTTGTTGGCTTTTGCTCACCGAATATCCCCCATGCCTACAGCAGCATCTGACACCCCACTTGGAGTTCACTAAGTTCATATTCTGCTGAATGAAGGTAGAACTGTGAATGATTACACCATGTTCCAGAAGACAGCAAACTCTGGCCAGGCCTACTAACTAGGGTAGTCATATAAAATACGACCATTGGCATGGGATACGCTTACACTAAAAAATTAGTTTTTACCTGAAATTCAAATTTAACAGGGTACTCTGTATTTTTATTTGCTGAATCTGGCAAGCCTACTTCTCCCTCCAGAATGGTTAAATCCAGGCGATCCAGGTCACCTGGGGGAGGCAGGGACTCAAGGACGTAGTCAGAAGACCAAGTGAAAAGCTATTTCCTCTCCTTAGACCTTCTCCACTGAGGTCCCATGCGATGTGGGTCCTGCCAGCTTTGGGTAGAGAAATGGGCCCAAGCAGGCTGGGAAGGCCACCAGACAGAGCTCTCGTCACCTCCTCGACTCTCAAAAAGGAACACCTTCTCTCCCTAAATCCCCATTTGGCCTGGTCTCAGGGAGACCCAGATGCTCCCGTTCCCTCCCACCCTCTTCTGTAACTGTGGAAACCACACAGACACAGCATAAACAAGTCACTTATTCCCCTGCTCCCCTCACACTCCTGTTAGGAGCCCAGAGCGTCAGGCCCCGGACTCCAACTCTCAAGCTCTCAGGCCACAGGCTCTCAGCGGGAGGTTTCTCTCGTTATTTGTACCTTACCGGCAGGCCACCTCACGCTACATGTGAGCGAAGACTACATGTATGTGAAAAACAAGTTAGTGCTTACATTAAAAATAGTGAACTATGGCATACCCACTCTACTTACTGGAAATCTACTGAAAAAGTTCCTGGATTGAGGTTCTGAATAGTCACGGATATTCAGGTCTATGTTCCTGTGTTTACTTCCAGGTTTCCCCTTGTGCTGGGGCCTTCCAAAGTGGGAGATCCCTGAGGCTTCCGTTATGTAGACCAAATCTCAAAGGACCAAGATCTCTAAGTCCCTGGCACCCAAAGTCACCCAGGCCAAGGGATCTGGGGAATTGGTGGGGAGGCGGAGGGTGGGGCTGGAGCACAAGAACTGAGCTATAAGTGAAAGCACAGGGAGGAAGATCAATATGCCTCAGTTTGCCTGGGAAGGTCCAAGTTCATTTCTGCTTTCCTGGTGTCGTATTCTTAATACTGCCCCATTTTATTCTCTGAAGTGTTTCCGTTTGGACATTAAAATATGTGGTCATTCTAGGCACAAGCCAAACTAGAAATGACCTCTGTGCCCTGGAACCCAGGATCTGCGGGACAGGAGGGAATATCCATGTAGGAGCAGCTGTAACCAGGCTGTTCGCCCCCGAAACTGGAACTGGGGGAAGGGCATCGATGGGCAGCAGCTTCCAGTATGAAAAGCAAGGAGAGGGACACCTGGGGGTGCTCAGCGGTTGAGCGCCTGCCTTCAGCTCAGGGCGTGATCCTGGGGTCCCGGGGTCGAGTCCCACGTCAGGCTCCCTGCATGGAGCCTGCTTCTCCCTCTGCCTCTGCCTCTCTCTCTGTGTCTCTCTCGTGAATAAATAAGTAAAATCTAAAAAGAAAAGAGAGAGAGAGAGAGAGAGAAGAAGAAGAAGAAGAAGAAGAAGAAGAAGAAGAAGAAGAAGAAGAAGAAGAAGAAGAAGAAGAAGAAAAGAAAGAAAGAAAAGAAAGAAAAGAAAGAAAGAAAGAAAAAGAAAAGAAAGAAAAGAAAGAAAGAAAGAAAGGAAAAGCAAGGAGACCAGACCCCTCCAGCTCCCAGGTTCTAAAAGAGCAGCTGGAAAAAAGCACTGGCCTTCCCCTCAGCTCCCCTCCCGCCACGGCCCGCACGGAGCGCATGCAGGCCCACACGTTCCCCACAGTTCCCAGGCACAGGCCACCAGGAGCCCAGTCCCGGCTCAGAAACATCCTCACATTAGGGTGTTAAATGACTGAAAAGTCAGTCTTTGATCTGACACAGAGAGAGAGGGCAGGCCCACTTCTTCTGACAGGCCATGCCTCCTGTCGCTGGGTTTTCCCAGCTGGCCCCAGGAGAACAGGCTGAAACAGACTTTGAAAGGAAGCTGATCCCCCCCACCAGGCTCACCCTCACCCCCAACATGCCTGCCTGGGACTGCAGGGGGCTCCTCACTTCTCTCCCTGGCACACTGCAGTCCCCACTTTGTAGCCGCAGGAGCTATGGGTAAGGGGGGATCGAAGGGGCGGGCTGATGTCTCACAACTCAAACTACCAGAGAGGGCCCAGCAGTACCCTCCCGGAACCTGGGAAGAAGGAAATCACACATCAGACCCAGATCTTATTTGGTTTAAGAAAGAGAAAGGAGCTAAACTAGGATCAGGAGTCTCCCCCCAATTAATTCACCCTAGGAAGCCAGAGTAGAACATGTCAACAGATTCGGCACCCCAATACGCTACAGGAAATGTACTATGCTCCCACCCATGCACTGGGAAGAGACAAACTGAAATACTTGAGCATACTTAGTATAATAAACACACTAGGAATTCGGGCTCCCTGGCTCCAGCATTTGTGAGGTTTCATCTGGAGACTGGGATGCCAAGAAGACGGGCACGCCAGCATGAGTAGGATCTTAAGGTAATGACTATTATGGCTTCATCTGGTTCTCATCTAAACCTTCTTTCCCTTTTCCTTTTCCTGTCTCCTCAACAATCTCATTCACTTTTAAGGCTTTAATTCTAAATCTTGAGAGGTTATCTTCCAAACTATTCTCAACCCAGGGTGCTGAGTTTCCAAGTACCTGTTGGTCTCCTCCCCACGGAGAGACCCAAAGCCCTGCAAATTCCCTATTGCTCAAACTCACAACTCCAGTGCTACCCCCCTCCCCAGAATCTGTTCTTCGAAGTGTCTGGAAATACAATGTGGTCCACACACATGAAACACCTCTGTCCCTTCTCTTGCCAGGAAGCCCTACCAAGCCTTCTGATCTGTCCTGTATGTAATCTAACTGCCTGGTCTCTAATACACTCACCTAATGTACCTTTCCCATCCTAGCCTCTCCCTGTCACTCCTGCAGCCCCTGACCTAGAGGTGAAGGCTTCCTCCTTCCCTGCAGGAGTCCCACAGTGACCTCGACCTCCCTGTGGGTCAGTCATCAAGCTTCCACAATAACTTTCCTTAAGCACTAGCTGAATATCCTAAAAATGATAGCTCCCACGCCTCTGCCAGGGACGTGCTAGTCACAATGAAAACCTGATCTTCCATGTTCAGATGCAATCATCTAGCATGTCCCTCAAACTCATCCTCCCTTTCCCCCAGCATTAGCCACTCCATCCATCCTTCTCCGCACACTCCAGCCCTACCAACTCCTCACTGTTCCTGGAAACATGTGTTTTCACTCCTCTCCCTCCCTCTACGCCATCCCTCCCTGAGAGGCAGTTCAGCCTAGTGGTTGAGAGTCAGAGCAAAAACTGTCTCAGCAGTCAGAGGGACATGGGGGCATTCTGAGTCCTGGCCCTACCATGCGAACCTGGGTGCCAGTGTGTGTGGCTTAACATCTGAAAAGCAGCTCACTTGGTTTTCTCTAACACTGAAATAAGAAATTCCCCCCCATAGGTTAATCCTTGGAAAAAAATTCTGTGAGACGTGTTAGAAAACAAATGCATCTTAGCAGAGAGTCTTCCTGGCCTAGTTGGCACAGGTTTTCCAAGTCCTAAAAGAGGACCCACTGGTCCTGGGGCGCGTATGGGTGCTGATCACAAAGCTTTTGCAGGGACTGACTTCAATGGCATGAGGACTAGGCTCTGCTTGTCTCCTCTGGAGGGTCCAAAGGCCTCCTGCCAAGAACAAAGCGGTTCACCATTGGCTCTCCAGACACTGCCTAGAAAATATATAGCACAGGGATGCCTTGTATGGTTCAGCTAGTGAAACATCTACCTTTGGCACAAGTCACGATCTCAGGGTTGTGAGATGGAGCCCCGCAACTGGTGGCAAGTCTGCTTCTCCCTCTCCCTCTGCCCCTCCCCCCACTCACACTGTCTCTCTCTCTCTCTCTCAAATAAAGACAGTAAATCTAAAAGAAAGAAAAGAAAAGAAAGAGAAAAAGAATAGAAAAGAAAAACATATAGCACAGAACTAAGATCCTGGTCTCTGTCACCCATACTACAATTTAAAAAGAAAACACACACATCTGGTTTGGGAACTCCTGGACACAAACACCCTGGCCTTTATCACACAAATGGTGATTATTCTTTTGTGAAGAGCATCTGATGTAGTGACATCTGGCTCCTGTGCTCTAAGGTCAACCACATCTTAAGGGTAACTCAGATTTATTTTAACAGTTTTGGGTACCTATTATATGCCAGGCACTTGCACCATATAACTTCACTTAACCTTTACATTCGCTCTCCTAAATCAGCACTCAGCTCCTAGCCTAGAGCTGTCACAGACTCCTCCACCCTATCATCCGGCATCTGAACTGATTGGCATGTTCACCTACTTTCTTACCATTGTCTTCTCATCTCATCTTTACTACTATTATCTTTACTACTAGATTATTATTACAATGGTAGCTAACAGATACTGACCATTGTCAAGCCATTTTCAATGGGCCAAGTAGGATGCTAACTATATATACATTCCGAATCAGCTTTATTCAGATATAATTCATTTACTATACAACTCACTAATGGAAAGTGTGTAATTCAATGATTTTTAGTATATTCACAGTGTGTATATATATTCACACACACACACACACAGAGATATTAATCACCCCAAATCCTCCAGTCCTGGGTAGCCACTAGTCTATTTCCTTTTTTTTTTTTTTTAAGATTTTATTTATTTATTCACGAAAGTCACAGAGAGAGGAGAGAGAGAGGCAGAGAAGCAGGCTCCATGCAGGGAGCCTGACGTGGGACTCGATCCCAGGTCTCCAGGATCACACCCTGGGCTGAAGGCGGCACTAAACCGCTGAGCCACCCGGGCTGCCCTATTTCCTATCTTTACAGACTGGCCTATTCTAAGTATTCCACATAAATGGAACCACATAATATATAGTCTTGTGACTGCACTCTGTCACACAGCATAATGTTTTCAAGAGTTGTTCATGTCGCACTATGTATCAGCAATTCATTTCTTCTTATCACCAAGCAAGAATCCATTGATTGGATATACATTTTATTCATGCCCATATTTATTTATGTCCATCAGTTGATAGACATTTGGGGTCCTTCCACTTTTGTTCTATCATGAATAACCGCTGTTATAAATACTTGTGTACCCATCTGTTTCCATTTCTTTTAGTTCGATACCTATGAGTAAAATTGCTGGGTCTTCTGATAATTCTATATTGAACCTTTTGAGTAACTGTTCCCCAGAGTGGCTGTACCACTTTATATTCCCACCAATAATATAGAAGGACTCTCACTTCTCCATATCCATGGCATCTGAATTACTTATTTTCAGTCTTTTTGATCACAACCATCCTAGCGGAGATGAAATGGTATCTCACCGTGGTTTTAATTGGCATTTCCAAGATGCCAAGTGACGTTGAGCATCTTTACAATGTGCAACCAGTCACCTGTATGTCCTCTTAGAATAAATGTTTATATAGATTCTTTGCCTTCATTTTAATTGGATTACTTACTGTTTTGTCAGAGTTCTTTATATATTCTAGATACAAGTCCTATATCAGATTTATGACTTGAAAATAATTTTCTCCTATTCTCTAGGTTGTCCTTTTATTTCCATGATGGATTATCCTTTGAAGCACAAGAGTTTGTAATTTGATGAAGCATCAATTTATCTATTTCTACTTTTATTACTTTTACTTCAGGTGTCATATCCAAGGAGGTTAACCTAGCTCAAGGTCAGAAAGGCTTATTCCCACATATTCTTCTAGAGTTTTATAGTTTTAGCTCTTAAATTTATGTCTAAGATCCATTTTTAATTAGTGATAGTATAGGATGTGAGTCCAACTTCATTCTTTCCATGTGGATATCCAATAATTCCAGCACCATTTACTGAAAAAAACTATTGCTTCCTCTTTTGAATGATCTTGGCGCATTTCTTGAAAATCAATTGACCATAAGTGTGAGGACTGGTTTCTGGACTCTTGCTTCTATACCACAGATACATGTCTAACCTGATACAAGTTGTCTTGATTCAGACTGAATCTTTGTACTAAGTTGTGAAATCAGGAAACATGAGTCCTCCAACTTTGTTATTCTTCTTCAAGTATGTCCTGGCTATTTTGAAGATCCTTAATTTCTTTGACTTTTAGGATCAGCTTGTCAATTTCTACTAAGAAGTCAGCTGGGGTTTTGATAGGGATTACACTGAAATCTGGAGATCAATTTGGGAATGACTATAGTCATGATGGTATTAAGTCTTCCAATATGTGAACACAGAATGTCTTTTGATTTATTTTAGGTCTTTTAAATTTTCTTTTAACAGCATTTTATAGTTCAGGGAGTAAAAAGTTTTACACTTATTTAGTTTCATTTATTCTTGAGTTACGCTATTCTTTTCATGCTGTTGTAAATGGAACTTTCTTAATTTCATTTTTAGACTATTCATTATATTAGAATATATATTATATTGTATACACGTAATGTAAATATACATGTAATGCATATATATAGACACACACACAAGATCAAAAGGAGACCATCTTACTCCTTCCTTTTAACCTAGATGCCTTTGCTTCATTCTCTTGACTGAGAACGTCTCTGGGGCAGTCCCAGTGGCTCAACGGTTTAGTGCTGCCTTCAGCCCAGGGTGTGATCCTGGAGACCTGGGATCAAGTCCCACGTCAGGCTCCCTGCATGGAGCCTGCTTCTCCCTCTACCTGTGTCTCTACCTCTCTCTCTCTCTGTGTCTCTCATAAATTAAAAAAAAAAAAATCTTAAAAAAAAAAAAAAAAGGAATGTAAGAATGTCTCCCGCTAGAACCTCCAACAAAACGTTGAAAAGAAGAAGTACAAACAGACATCCTTGTCTTGTTCCTGATCTTATGACGAAAGCATTCAGTACCTTACTATTAAGTAAACATCATATTACTATGATGTTGGTTGTAAATTTTTCATAAATGCCCTCTACGAGGTGAGGAACTTCTTGTTGGTGTCTAGCTTATTAGGCATAGGAGTTTGTTTTGATCAAAGAAGGACAGGATTTTGTCAAATGCTTTTTTGCATTTATTGAGATGATACTGTGATTTCTGTTCTTTATTCCACTGTTAAAGTGTGTTATATTAATTACTTTCAGATTTTAAACCAACCTTGCATTCCTGGAATAAATCTACTTGGTTGTCATGAGCAATCCTTTTTATATGTTGCAGGACTCAGTCTCTGAATATTTTGTTGAGAACTTTTGCATCTGTATTCACAAGAGGTTCTGGTCAGTGGTTTTCTTAGGACTTTGCCTGACTTTGTTGTCAAGGTAATACCTCCCTCAAAGAATGAGTCAGGTATATGAAGCATTTTAACACATTATCTCACTGAATCCTTACATCAATCTTTTAAGATGGGTACTAATATGAGCCCCATTTATCAGATGAGGAAATGGAGACTCAAATATTAACATGCCCATGGCTACATTATCCAGTGAGGTGCCAGAGCCAAGATTTAAATCCAGGCATCCCTCACGCCTGACTCCATGCCTTTAATAACCATGGTGGGCTTACTCCTACAGGCTGACAAGCCCCCACATAAATCAGCCACTCACAAGATAAGGGGTAGGTTCAATCTACACTAACCAGATTTTGTGACCTGCTCACAAAGGTCTGGTAACCTGCCTTAACTTAACATCCTTCTAAACTCCATGGTGACAGTTTACTTAGTTCATTGTTCCACTTAAGTGATTCATTCAGGATCTACAAAGTCATCTTAGAATAATCTGTGGTGGGCAGCCTGGGTGGCTCAGCGGTTTAGCACCACCTTCAGCCCAGGGCATGATCCTGGAGACCCGGGATCAAGTCCCATGTCAGGCTCCCTGCATGGAATGGAGGAGCCTGCTTCTCCCTCTGCCTGTGTCTGTGCACGCCCCTCTCTCTCTCTCTCCCCCCCCCTCCTCTCTGTCTCTCTCATGAATAAATAAAATCTTTAAAAAAAAAAAAAAAAAAAAAAGGATCTATGGAAGTGACTAAATCCAAACCCAGAGTCAGTATGGAAAAAGGAATGCACACACATATGCACACATTACACACCATTTAGAGACATCTCAAATAAGCTTATAAACACATCATACCAAATATATATGGGGGAGAAAGTTGTCAAAGACTAGTTTTCTAGGAATATGTTTTACTACTGTTATAAAAATCCAATCAGGAGGGGAGGAGGGTAGGTTCAGTCACCAAATCAACCAAATCAGGCTTGGCAATCCTTTCTGGTTACTGAACGTCCCATTTGGGCAAAATCACTGTGATATGGATATAAAACTATAAACTGAGAAAAAGTGTCCTCCCTCCTAGCTCAGGAACAGGGTCAATAAGGTAAGAACAGAAAAACGCAGACAAGGAGATGGTGTGCTATGGGCCCCATAAGTTCTGCTTCACCAGGAGGTCCTTCAAAACAGGATGTCCTAATGGAAAGCCTCCTGGGCTCTGTGCCTCAGTTTCTTATCTATGCCCTCATTATTTCATTAGGATGTTGTACATGTGACAACAATGATAAGAATGCAGGATGCAACGCCTTCTAGAGATGAAAGGTGGAATTATTATTACCAATGACTTTCACCAATTGGAACATTTGTTGAGGGCTTACTGTGTCCCAGGCACTAGGCTAAGGGCTGGAGATGCAGACGTGCCAACGACACAGCACCTGCCCCCAAAGAAGATGAAGATACAGACACATGTATAAAAACTGTGTCTGAAAGGGCTTTGACAGAGGGTTAAATAACATACCCACACACGCACACACACAAGAAGGAACAACTAGCTCTGTCTGTGAAGATCAAGGAAGGATTCAGAAAAGAGGGGAGTGTTTTTTACAGGGTCTTAAAAGAACCTCTAAGAGTTTACCAGGCAGAAAATAGGATGGAGAGTATCCCAGACACCAGAAAAGCACATTCTCCCCCTTTTTATTTTTAAGATTTTATTTATTTATTTATGAGAGACAGAGAGAGAGGCAGAGGCAGAGGGAGAGGCAGGCTCCATGCAGGGAGCCCGATGTGGGACTCGACCGCAGGACCCCAGGATCACGCCCTGAGCCAAAGACAGATGCTTAACTGCTGAGCCACCCAAGCCCCCAACATTCTTTCCTTTTCATTGTCTAAGTGGAACCAACACACTCTCCTACCCTAGGCCGGCAGCAACACAGGGCCACAGAGTTCAGAGAAAAGCAGGCCGCAGTTCTGTTCCATCTCAGAGGCAGCCGAAGAGTAGTGGTTAAGAGTCAGGCTCTGGAGCCAGACTGATGGGGTTCCGACCTGAGATCCAGGACTTACTGGTTGTGTAACCCTGAGCAATTCATTAACCTTCCCGGGCGCCTCGGTCTCCTCATCGGTGATACGGCAATAATCACAGGAGCTCTTCCTAAGATTCATAGCAAGGCTTAAAGGAGTTGATGTGAAGGTCTGGAACAATACGTGGCACACTGCAAAGCCCTGGATAAACATTCACCATCATTACTGTGAATCCCTGTCCCAATGCCCGCCCTGGGTCAGTCCAGGCCTCGCCAAGATTCGTCCATGTCAAAAGTCCCATATCCCAGGCCATGCGGTCATCCCGCCTGGCAATTGCCCTCTCCACCTGACAACTGTTTGCGGCTGCTGTCTCAGGACACATGGGCACTGAGAGAATGCTTCCTAACACACGTGGCTTACGATCCAAGTCACCCAAATAGCATCTTCCATAACACCAGGATCGTATCGCCACTGCCTCCTGCGTGTTGCTGAGAGACAGCAAATACAAAGGCACACAACGAAGCAAAGGGACTGCGGTAACAGTTGAACAAACACGCAATCCGATACCCCACATCTGGCATGTCCTCGGCCCCAATACCTACTCACCGTCAAATATGTTTAAGGCTGTGGCTACTTTATAGGTAACAAATGTCTTTATCAGGACATTAACGTGCACCGACCCTCTCTCAATAAAAGCAGTCATAAACAACAATCCCTCCTAAGCTGTCACGGAAGCTACTGTGTTTGTAATAGAACCATTCATCGAAGAGACGCTTGCCAAAGCCTGTCTCAACACAATAGCAGGCTAGTCACACGGCCAAGGCAGATCCAGGGAAGAGGGCAGACACACAGTAATTGGGACCTTTCTAAAGGGCTGAAAAAGAACTCAGCTTATTAACATATGTTAAATATTACCCCGGATGCTGCAAAGCTTTGTGGGGATCAATTGCTCTCCCTCCCCCCCACCCCAGCATTCTCTCATAAGGTAGCCTAAAAGTTCCTCTGGCCTCTGCGAAAGGCACATGTCTATGGAAATTTTCAGCTAATGACCAACTTCACTGCCTGTGAAGAAAAGGCTGTAATGCTATAATAAATTTTTTTTTAAATTAAATAAATTGAATGTCCTCGGCAGCAGGTTTCACTATCACACCTTTCAGACTGTGCTCTAAAAAGCTAAGGAAAAGAGGAGTACGCAAAAAAAAAAAAAAAAAAAAAAAAGGAGCACACCGGTACAAAAAAGAGGCTTTAAAGAAATAATATTTCTATAGGCTTTGAGGAATGAATTTGGTCTTATTATTTACCTAGATTTGCAGCATTTGAGAGAGGAGAAGGTGGGCAGATAAAATAATCTGCAGTTTATGCACCAAAGGTAAATATCAAGCAAATGAAACCTACCTGTTATTAATTCAGATGATTGTATCAAATGAGAATTTAGAGCACACCACAGTCTCCAGAGTATTTTCATCGTCTAAAAGCCACCTACCTCTGCCCAAAGGCAATGCAAGAACAAGACCATTTGCTAGAAATCTGTTACAAAAAATATCAAGATCATCAAGGTAACATTTTTAAAAGAGAGCCCCCACCCCTGCCCCGGCAACCCTCCAGCATAAAGCGCGTCCACTGCTCTTGCCAAGTCTGAGTTAAATGATAAACACGGGCTCGGCAGGGCACGCGCGGGGTGTTAACTCCGGTTAATACTGGTGTGTGTGTCCCTTTGCTGTGAGCAAAGAATGGAGAGATGTTAGAAGAACGGGTAACACTCTCCTCTATCTCTCCATCGCCGTTTTTGCCATGATACGTGAATGTCAGAATCATGCCACTGGTAGTCTGGGCAGCTGACTGACACATCCAACTGTCCAGGGCACCTGTTGAACTCCCGGACCCATGTCCTAAAAGTCTATAATAAGAACACCCTGTCCTGCTTCCTGGCCCCAGCACCACCGCTCTCTGGCCACCTGTCCCCAAGATTATTGCTCTGGACACCCATCCATGTTAGGAAGAGCTCAGTGGCACCAGCTTCCCTCCCAGCACCACCCTCTCGCCCACCAAGACCCTGAAATGCCCACCCCCTACATCCCCAAATGAATCCCTAGTGAACAGCCATACCAAAGTGGACCCAGGCAATATGGTTGGCTTCTAATTCTTGGTATTTTCCACCTTTTTTTCTTTAAGGAGTATTGCTTACTTACTCAGAACCAGAGGAAAAAGATAAACTTGATACGATTATTTTTTCCTCCGATTCCAAAAGCAACGTATGTTCACTAGTAAACTCCATTAATACAAACGTATAGCACGGAAAAGGAGTCTCCAATAATCTGACCCCCCCCCCCCGTGGCATCCACTATTCCTATGTTGTAAATTCCTGTGGATTTTTTCTATGATCACACAACACATATATACATTTAGATTTACAGAGTTGGAACATTAGCTCTTCGAGATAGCACCTTTACTAAAGAGATCAGTAAAACCAAATGGTAATAATTATTATTCAAATGACCATCTTAAGTACGATCAATGGAGTGGAATACAAATAAATAGCAATGGTAAGAACTCAGAGACAAGCTCCAAAGTGAAAGGGAGGGGCCACAGCCATGGGAGCGAGGAACTGAAGCTCTAGAGCTGGAAGCCAGTGGGAGAAGGTGAGGACACCAAGGTCCATCCAAGTCCCCATCCCCTTGTAGGCTGTGGAGACCGCCACTGCTCTGGGGCTGCCCACCCTCTGCAGTGCAACAGGCTCCCACTGACCGCCCCACATTGGGTGTTGACTGATTCAGACAAGTCTGCCCCAATCTCGAGGCGAGGGGAGGAGGTACATGCAGCAGGCTCAATCACTGCCTCCATCAAACCCAAAACACCCCTCTCTACCAGGCCAGGGAAACTTGAGCCCACGTGACAGCTTCAAAATATTCTTTCCTACCTTTCCAAGAGGCCCTGAGGGGGCTTAACTCCACAAAAGTATTATTTTTAGAATTCAGTTCAAAGCACTTTTTCATACATAATTGCATTTTTCTCAGAATTGTTGAGAGACAGGGAGAGATTTGTTGATTTCCTCTTCCCAATCTACAGATGATGGCAACAGAGTACAAAGAGCTGTATGGCCATACAAAGATACATCACAAACAGATATGGTACGGGAACAGCCAAAGAAATTGGGAGAAGGGAGATAGGAAACATTAGTATTTTTAAGATTTTATTTATTTATTCATGAGAGACAGAGAGAGAGGCAGAGACACAGGCAGAGGGAGAAGCAGGCTCCATGCAGGGAGCCCAATGTGGGACTCGATCCCGGGACCCCCAAAATCACAACCTGAGCCGAAGGCAGACACTCAACCACTGAGCCACCCAGGCATCCCACATTAGTATTTTCTTGTGACCCCCAAATGTTCCTTCTTACCCTGCCCATTTTCCCACCTGCTTTTTATTAGTCCATATCATTTATTTACTTATACCTAACTCATTCCATTCACAGCCATGGGGTCATGTCCTCAAAGAGATTCTCCCAATATCTGGTTACTCTGATACACTTATTTACAAATTCACACTTCACTACTGTGCACTTCCACATCAAGGTGATTAATGAACCCAATGCTTATGAGGCTCATCATGTCTAACTTCTTCTTCAATGGCCATCACCCACGCTCCTATCAGTTGACCACATTTGTGGCCACACCTCGAAACTCATCACATGAAATCTCTCCACCTCTAATCTCAGATGCCTCTCCCATGCATGACCACAGCCTCCTCTCTTAACTCAGCAGTGCCTCTGGGCAGCACGTATCATGATTTCGCACCTCTAGCTTCACACTGTCCCTTTCCCAACCCTGACTGGTACAAACACGCTATCACTAGTACCTTGGTGTCTCAAGTCCCAATCTTTGACAACTGTCAAAATATGGATGAACAAATAATCCTGGTTAAAAAGAAAAATGTATGCATCACAAAATCATGCCATCATGCCAACAGGCGTCCCCGAAAGTAACACTTTCCACTTGTGCAAGAATTAATTCAAGATGGATTCTTCTGGACTTAAAGATTTTATTTATTTATTCATGAGAGACACAGAGATAGAGGCAGAGAGAGGAGCAGGCTCCTCACAGGGAGCCTGATGTGGGACTCCATTTCTGAACCAGGATCACACCCTGAGCTGAATTCAGACAGATGCTCAACTACTGAGCAACCCAGGCGTCCCAATTCTGGACTTAAACATAAAACTATACACTTTTTTGAAGAAGACATAGGAGAAAATCTTCAGAATCTAGAGGTAGGCAATGAGTTCTTAGACATGCCACAAAAAGTACAATCTACAAAAGGATGAAAATTAATAAACTGAATCTCATGAAAATTAAAAACTTTTACTCTATGGGATCCCATGTGATGAAAATGAAAAAAAAAAAAAAAAAAAAAAAAGCTACAGACCAGGAGCAAATATCCGCAAAACCACAAGTCCTGCAAAGGATTTGTGTTTAGAATAAAGAACTCCTAAAACTCAACAGTAAAAACATAAATAATCCAATTGGACAATGGACAAAGGATATGAACAGACATTTCACCAAAGAGAATATACAGATGGCAAATAAGCACATGAAAAAATTTTCAAAACCATTAGTCATCGAGGAAATGCAAATCAAAACCACATGAGAAATCACCATACACCTATCAGAATAGCTAAAGTCAACAACAGTACAACACCAAATGCTGGTGGGGATGCAGACAACTTAGGTCATAGAAGAAAACATGAAATGGTACAATTGGTCTGGAAAAGAGGTGACTAGTTAAAAAAAAAAAAATGCAGAAAGGCACAACTACCACTCCTGGTCATTCTGTCCCACAGAAATGAAAATTAATGTTCACACACAAAACTGTACATAAACGGTCACAGCAGCTTCATCTGTAATAACCAATAACTAGAACCAGTCCATATGCCCTTAAACAGACATAGCACAGAATACACTCAACAATAAAAAGGAACGAGCTATTGATACACACCAACAACTACGGTGGATCTCCAGGGATTTTTTTGCTGAAAGGAAAAAACTAATCCCAAAAGGTTACATCCAGTACCATTCCATCATATAACATGTTTGAAGTTTGAAATGGCAACTGAAGACTGATGAATGGTTGTCAGGAGTTAAGTGCGGGGGGCCTGGGAGGGGGACAGGATAGAGTTAGTCGTGGCCATAAAAGGGCGACCCCAGATGGGACACCTGGGTGGCTCAGTTAGCTGAGCAACCAACTTGACTGCAGCTCAGGTCATGATCTTGGGGTCGTGAGATCCAGCCTATGGAGCCTGCTTGGGAGTCTCTCTCCCCCTCCCTACTCTCTTTAAAAAAAAGAAAAAGGGGAACCCCAAGGATCCTCGTGGTGTTGGGATTGTTCAGGATCCTCACTCTGGTAATGGATACTCTAACCTACACATATATTAACACCGTACAGGATGTGATACACCCACACACACACCACATACACAAAAACAAGCGAGAATGGGGAAACCTGAATGAGATCAATGGATTTTACAGTGAATTACATATCAACATTAATATCCCGCTTGTGATAGGATATAATAGTTTTGCAAAATGTAACCACTGGGGGGAAATGCACAAAATGTACAAAGGATTGCTGTACTATTTCCTACAATAGCAGTGAATTTACAATGATCTCAATACAAATTTCAATTAAAAAAAGAAAATGAGGCTCTCCAGGTTTTCTTAGGGCCCCCTGCCAGTGCTGGGCAACAATTTTACTGATGCCATCCCCATCACCCCCCCCCCCACACAGCATCTTTACTTGCTCTAGTTTTCAAGAGCCCACAACCCACCTCAGCTCACATGGCCTTACTCCCCATCCGCAGAACCCAACCATCAGGCCCTCCCTGGCCCCTCCACCTATCTGGTCCTGCCACAGTGGCTCCAAGTGAAAGAAGCCCTGTCCCCTTTAAAGTCACTTTTGTCTCATCTGATAGATCTTCACACCTTATCCATTTTTCTCCCCTGTAACCAACGGCCTCTCCCTTGTCCTAAGGGAAGTCTCCCCGAACTGTTCACATCTTTCAAGATACCATCTCATGGCTCTTCCTATGCGTGGCCAAACCTCTCCAAAGACTGGCCCACGGGATGTTCCATCCGGGTACAGAGGAGACATAATGTTGTTTACTTCCTGTACCTAAACCTTGTAAGGACTGTTTCAAGTGCTGGTCTCATTTTCTGCTCATTTCTCTCTTTCACCCACTCTACAAATGTGCTCCTGTCCTCCAGGCCCCAGGCTGTAGCCTCCTAGCCCTGTGGCTCTCAGGCTGGCTGATGATCTAGATTACCCAGGGAGCTTTTAAAAAATGTGGATTCCCAGACTGTATACTCCCAGAGGTTCTGATTCAATCTGTCTGAGTCAGTTTTTGTTTTCTTTTCTTTTTAAGCTTCTCTAGTGCTTCTGCTGCTGCTGGTCAGGCTGGGAACCACCGATGGGTCTCCCTTTTTCTTAAAAAGGCAATCTCTTCATTGTCCCACTGCTCCAGACACCTCATTTAAAATCCATGCCAGCTTCAGCGTGATCCCTGTGAGCCTGCACCTTGCAGGATGTTCCTACCACTCTCGAAGCTTCAGAAGCCACTTCCCTGATGGTGAGCCCCCAGACAGCCTTGCTGGCCACCCATGACCAAACCCAACTCCTCATTCTTCTCCGCTCTACAAGCCTGCTCCTCCTGTCTCCACTCCCCACTTCATCCTCTGGCACCCTCCACCCCCCGGCTCCCGATGCAGGATCCTGAAATCATTCCACTCCTTCTCTTTCACAAATCCCATTGGGTCAGCCAGTCCTGTTGGTTCCACGTCTGAAACTTCTCTGCCCACACTGCCAACACCTGGTTCAGGCCTCTTCCTCTCCCCCTGAGCTCCTGCAATAGTCATCGAGCTTGCCTACATGCCTGCAGAGCTGGCTTCAGTAAAACGCAGGCTGAGTCACATCATCTCTCCAGGAAAAATGTAATGGCTTCCTTTTGTCCTCAGAATGAGCACCAGACACCATGGCGTGGCTTTCAAGGGCCTCCATGACGCAGAGGCGGCCCACATTTCCAGGCTTGCCCACCACCACCCTCCTGGATACACCCTCCTTTCTTTTTTATTATTATTATTATTATTATTATTATTATTATTATTATTATTTATTCATGAAACACACACACACATAGAGAGAGACAGACAGACAGACAGACAAGCAGAGGGAGAAGCAGGCCCCATGCAGGGAGCCCAACGTGGGACTCGATCCCGGGTCTCCAGGATCACGCCCTGGGCCGAAGGCGGCGCTAAACCGCTGAGCCACCCAGGCTGCCCTACACCCTCATTTCTAAGAGCACCAGAGCTATGCTCTTTCAGGGTTCTGTGCCTTTACCACACTGTCCACTTAGACCTGAATGCCCTTCCCTTCTCGCTCTTCCCACAATAGCAAGTCAGAACCTAGGCTCCAGGCATCACCTCCTGTGGTACGCAGCAATCCTAGAGCCATGCACAAATAAATACGCATCTTCCTGCAGAGAAGAGCCACAATCTTCTACAGATTCTCAAAGGGGCCGAGAATCCAAAGTAAGTGAAAAACAAACATGAAGTAGCCTCTTCCCAAAGTTAGCTCAGAGAAGTCTGCCTCTTGATTCTTTCATTCTTCTGCATTCTCAAGTAGAGACACGTGCATTCATTCCCCAGGCATGAATAATCACACTTTCCGTGGCCCTACCACTAAGCCATGGATAGCTCTAGCACAGAATATACTTCCTCCCTATCACTAGGTACAGTTGACCCTCGAACAACACAGGGGTTAGGGGCACCAACCTCCTGCAGAGTCAAAAGTCCGAGAATAACTTTCGACTTCCCCAAAACTTAACTACTAATAACCAGTTGGCCGGAAACCTTACCAACAACCAATGGTCAATGAACACAAATTTTGTCTATGTATTGTATACTGTAGTCTTACAATAAAGTAAGATACAATAAATTATTTTTTTAAATCATCAGGAAAATACATTTACAGTACTATACTATATTTTAAAAAACAAAACCTGCATAGAAGCAGATCGGCACATTTCAAACCCATGTTGTTTAAGGATCAACTGTAGTTAATTGTATAAACTGGCTTGGTGGGACGCCTGGGTGGCTCAGTAGCTGAGCGCCTGCCTTCGGCCCAGGGAGTGATCCTGGAGTCCTAAGATCGAGTCCCATGTCGAGCTCCTGACATGGAGCCTACTTCTCTCTCTCTGCCTGTGTCTCTGCCTCTCTATCTCTTCTGTGTCTCTCTGAATAAATAAATAAAATCTTTTAAAATTTTTTAAAAAACTAACTGGCTTGGTTTCAGGTGTTTGCTCTACCACTCATTGTGTGACCTTGAGCAATCAACTTGACCTTGGGCCTCAGCTTCCTCGGCTGTAAAATGGGGATATTCATAGTACCTACATCGTTGGGTTGTCATGAGGAATAAACAAGACAACATGTTCTAAACAAAAAGATAGTGTCTAGCCCACAATAACTGGTCACATGGGTCAGCTTTGTTAAAGATTTTATATCTGCTGTCCCCATTCACAAAGCACAGTGCTGGCCTAAAATAAATGAGTTACGAATCCAGGTCTTCCTGAATCCCGGGGCTCATCCACTGCGTGGCAAAGCTGTTAGAAAGCATAACTTAGTAATAGTTCAACATTCTTTTCCTTTTTCTCCCTTATGACCAATCCTTGAGCCTTCCTAATTAGCTACTTTTTACCCAGATTGCACAAAGGCTCACACACCTTGTACATAAACCTTTGCATGCCCCCCACACATTAAACTTCCCAATCAAAATGCCAATGACGCTGGCTTTGCTACTCTCAAAAGAATCAAATGATTTCAAAAGCCCCCATTACTCATTTGTTCTGAGGAGTCCAGAACTAACCCTCATTCTAGGACTGTGCCTACTGGACAGGAATCCTTCCTACCTCTTCAACTAACATCTGTCAACATGCAAGAAAAACCAGGATTTCTTCTTTCTAGGAAGACCATTATATATACAAACATCTTTCTGCTTTCTCCCCTTTTTCCTAGCCAGTGCCCCTCACAGGAGAGGCCCTGTGGGCTCAGGATTACTCACCAACTTCTCTTTGTTTGAACCGATAATTCTGAAAAGCACATATTTGACAACCATTACTGATATACCTTCTATATCTGACAAGACAGGATGGGGCCCTTGCCTTATGGGGCTTATAGTCTGTTCAAGGGGCACAGTTCCTTGTGCTTCACACTTGCAGCCAATCCACTTGAAATAATATCCCAAATTACAGGTTAAACAGAAAGACGACATCAAAGATGCCACATGATGTCCAGATGCAGAAAAACAAGTTCACCTGGGGGCCTCATGCGTCACTTTTCCAAGTGGCCTGGAGATCCCACAGGGCTTGAGTTTTATAGCCATTTCCACATCAGGGCCTCTAGACCTAGGCCACCTTCCTGGTCTTGAAAAGGGATACTTCTTCTTTTCCCAAGCAGTTCTCTGAACCAGGGGCAACCTGGAACCACGAATTTCCATCTTTGCCTGCCTAACTCACGTTCACCTGTCCCTGCTTGTGTGGGCCCATGTTCATGGCCCCTGCCACCCCCTCACTACTACAGCCCCCTTCCCTCCTCTGTCAGTGCTTCTAAGAAGTAGCAGAGGGGTCCTTCTAAGTCCAGTGTTTCCCCCAGCTGGCAGGGTTCAGATTGGCAACTGGAGAAAACTGGCCCAGAGACATCTTCCTTCTCATCCCCCCAAACCTATCCAGTCCTCACAGCTCCTGTCTCCAGGGCTAACTAGTAGGCCTGGCATCCCAGCAAGAAAGGGGCCATCCCTGGAGCTGTCCCTAGGCAAGGACCTTGATGACATTTGCGCATAAAAAGAGAAAACCACTGCCCCACAACTGCTCTGCCCAGGCCGCCTGTAGGATCCCAAGGCACCAGAATCTTCCAGACAGCTTCCTGGCCACCATCAGGGCCAGCCTTGTGATCTAGGATCCTCCCTGCTGCGTTATTTGAGAAGCTTTCTTCCTGCCAGCATTGGGCCAGGTGCCCTGGACACTGGTGGCCAAGAACAGGCTTCAAAAGGCTAAGTGGAAGGTGACCATCTTCAAAGGGCCCTCAGACTTCCCAGAAAGCTCTGGCACACAGCCCTGACCTCAGGTCAGAGTTTCCTGCAAATGAACTTGGTGACGGCTCCATGAGGGCAGGGACCGTGTCTGTCTGGTTCACTGCTGCATCCCCGACAACCCCTAGCACGGGGCAGGAATACAGGCGGTGCTCAATGCGGATTTGTCAAATTAACATCTAATGACCTCTACCAAGGAAGGAGTGAAGGTGAGTGGAAGAGACGCCAGATTTGGGGGTCAGACAGATGTGGATTGGAACCCTTCCAGCTATAACCTTAGAGGACTCCTGGGCATGCTCTTCTACACAGCGGGGATTAGAATCCCCACCTCAAAATGCTGCTGTGAGCGGTAGATGGAAATCACATGTGAAGCCTGTAGCCCAGCTCAAGGCAGAGAGCACTGTTTCCAGTTCAGAGATACCTCTTCAGCTCTCACTCGATGCGGGACACGTCCCAACAGGGTAGGGGGAGTCCCAGATCACAACTCCTTTGTTTTATCTCTTACCACAATCCCATGAAGCAGAAATCTATTTAAATCCCTTTTGTGGTTGTGGAAATAAAGGCACGAGGTGAAAAAGCAACTTTCCCAGAGTCTGATATCCAGAAGTGGCAGAGCCAAGCCTCCTAGCAATTCCAAAGTCCAACATTTTAAGAGCTACACTTTGCTGTCTCTAAAGCTGTTGGGTCAAGGAATGTTTGCTTCTGTCTCTACCCTGGTTTGATTACGGGAGACACTTGACCACACTGCTGGACTAGGGTTTTCAGCTGCAAAACAAAAATGCATCCGGGTAGTCCCGCGGTTCACGGCTTTGTCTAAAACGAATGGCCTGTCCCCGTGAAATTCAATCTCAGACAACTTTGCTGATCAAAAACTTCTCTCTCATCCTGTCCTCCTGCTATCTCTTCTCCAACTATCTAACTGAAAAAGAGACATACAACTATGTCAAAATAGGAAAAAGGAAAAGAAAGCAGAAAGACAGAGCCTGGGCTTGCACGCCCTCAGGAACAGGGAAGTCTCTCTCTCCTAACTATCCCTAAGGACAGCTGCCCACACAGAGGGGCCCGGAAGAACTAGTCTGTCCACATGGAGGCCAACCACATCGAGTCTCATGCATCCAAGCAGCAGAGAGAGAACTGAGCCATCTCCTCTAATGCCCCAAACCTCCTCATACTGAGAGCTTTCCGTATTTCGCCTCCATAAGACTGCATTTGCCCTACTCCAACCACAGAGGAAATGTCATTACCAAAATAAATCAGCGCTGCACTTGACCTTGCTTCTCAACTGGCTCAGGATTAGTCACATCACAATGCACTCTACAAATGCTCAGAAATAGCAGAAAAACCCCCTCACGTCAAAAACTCTTGGTATTTCACTAAAAGGCATTAAATTATTTTGATTTTACTCCATGGAATCTAAAACGCTCTCAGTGTTTTCATTTTCAAAATGCTGAAAAGAAAAAATACGCTCTTAGGACCTTAGGAATCTCCAACTCCTGGTTCATGGATGGTAAGATGGGGAGCAGGCCAGAAGTCAAGGAACAGTAGCTCTGGCCCCACATGCTCACTGACTCAGTCCCCAAGTGGCGGAGGCTTCCCTGTGGAGGCTCTAGAGGCAAACTTCTCTCATCCCTCAAAGTCACAGGCAGGTCAGGAGCAGCCCAGACATCTGGGCCAGTTCTCCTAAGGGCCTAGTCTTCAGCCCCCAAATCCCTGCTAACCACCATGGTTCCCTCTCAAATTAACAGTAGGAGCACAATTCCTCCACGGTGGCCAATGAGATGGGGTTGAAGGTGGGTGTTCTTTACCCAAGGCATCTGCTTGGAGATGGCAAGGCTTGAAAGTCCCTGCAGCGCATGCATTTCCTGCATGCCCCCATCTGCACACATGACCCTGCAGTTGTAATCCCTAGTGCTGCTTGCTCAAGAGACCACCCTATTTTCAGCCAGGTTGGTCATTAACACGGTAAGTCAATGGAATGCAGACTAAAGGGGAAAAAAAGAATCCATATATTTATAACAAGTGCTCTGATGGGACACCTGGGTGACTCAGTGGATGAGCATCTACCTTCCGCTCAGGGTGTGATCCCAGGGTCCTGGGATCAAGTTCCATATCGGCTTCCCCGCAGGGAGGCTGCTTCTCCCTCTGCCTGAGTCTCTGCCCCTCTCTCTCTATCTCTCATGAATAAATAAATAAAATCATTAAAAAAAAAAAAAGTGCTCTGAGGACACACTCAGAATCTGGTTATCATGGGTACTAAAGACATACACCCACAACCAGCACTGCATCTGTCACCATACTGGTCACTCTTACAGAGGTACAAGTCACAAAACCACAGTATCACAGAACGTACAGGTCCCAAGGACCCACAGACATCAACTACTTGACTCTCTTTCTCTTCAGGGGAGAAAACAGAGATGCAGGCCAGGGGTGAAGACTGTCCACTGTTGGTAAAGGATTCAAAGCCAAAGCTTTTCAGTTAGCTTTCCATATTTAGCCCAGTGCCTCTGACACACAGTGACCCACAAGAGTTCTTACACACTTAGTGCCACACCAAAAAAAAAAAAAATTATTTCTATGATGGTCTTCTAAGGCAGACTGGCTAAATCCAGCATGGCTGCTTCCTAAAAAAGTAAAATCAACAGAGAAGAAAACGGAACTGGAGTTGACAAAATTAACCTTTGCTTTGAATTAAGTTCCCAGCCCAAAACCTAAGGTGAAAGCGCCTTTCTGGTGTTCCCTGTGAGAGGTGAGGGGCAGTGGTCGCTCCCGACCAGGATGTCCGACGCTAGGCCGCTATTTCAGATTACACTTTCTGGGCAACAAATGGGAGTTGTACAAGGAAGAGCAACCTGAAGCCACCTTCACAACTAGTAGTAAAATCAGCTTCAAAGAAGGCTCCAAGATTAAAGTACTTTCCTTTGCCTTTAGAATGGGTGGAGGGGGGGTGTTTGCATTTTTTTTTTGCATTTTTATATAAGAAGATAAGAACTTGCAAGCACAGAGCCAGGCTGAGAAAGGGGAGCCCAGCAAAGATACACACACACACACACACACACACAATCAGAGGCCCTGAAACTTTGTGCCCACAGCAGCTGCCATGTTTCACCCTGAGTCCATTTCACGAATGGACACGAAGAAGCTTCTCTGGCAGCAAAGGATCACATGAGAGCATAAGACAAATGAAGACTTGAGCGTTCTCTCTCTCTCTCTCTCTCTCTCTCTCTCTCTCTCTCGTGTGTGTGTGTGTGTGTGTGTGTGTGACACTGACAGGCTGGAGACTCTAATGCTGCAGAAGGCAAAATTTCCCTTGTTTCCATTACATCATCCAAGTTAGAGCAGGGGAGGGCGGGGAACACAGCTGGTAGCAGCTGCACCACCATCTGCTTTCTCCGTGGCCGCGTGTGCTAGTTTGAGCAGCAGCCTCCTACAGCTCCTGACTGAGGAGGCGCAGTATTAAAGGTACAACACCCTATTATGGAAAACCTTCCAAATTATTTAGAAATAAATCTCTTCTGCGATAAGTTAACAACCTCAGGCAGGTTGCTGAGCCAGTTCTCTTTGAGTTTCGGGTATTTGTTTGCATCTCTTTAGACTCAGCTACGGTGCAAACTCTTTCAACTCAACGTGCTCAATTAGACAAGCAGAACGTACAAGCAACCACCTGCCATCTGCTTCCCAAAAGGTAAGCAGCCAAAAAGTACAGGTCTGCAGCTGGAAGCATTTACGGAAGGAGCAGGGGGGGTATAGTCAAACCCAGCACACAAGCCCCCCCAGCCTGGCGGATGGCTACCTGCCGCTGCCTTGGGTGTCCCAGGCCATTCTGTTGACCAGTCTTGTCTTCTGGGGCACACGTGAAGCTTCCTTTGAAACACACTGCGAGGCATCCCCTTGTAGAAGGGGAGACTGGTGAGACCCTGGGGGTTAACACCACGTCTGGCCACTCAACTACAAACATGCAACAAAGTGGGAAAGTGGTGGTTTGAAAGTTTGATCAAGCTACACACGTCTCATCTGGCCTACATGGGGTTGTGTTTAAAAAACAAAAGTGCTGGCTGTTAGAAAATGACTGATTTTCATATATAAACATCTACATTGCTAGCTCTTTCGGTGGTAGTGGGGGGGGGGGGGGAATCAAGAGATTTGTCGGCACGATGCCCCATTTCCATGTGGCACCAGTCAATTACCAGGAGCTGAGAGGCCCCCCCATGAGATGGGGTGTGTGCTCTGAAGAACTAGCCCCACCCGTGGGTTTTTGCATATGCCACAGCAACTATATCCCCACCTGGACCCTGGGAGCCTTTGCTATAATCCTGTTGAGCATGAAGAAGGACAAGAAAACCTCAGTGAATGATTTAACAATGATCTTTTAGTGCCTCTTCAGGTTGGTTGAGATTCAGCCCCTTGGACGGCCAACTAAAATTCTACAAAGATCATTCAACCCAATACAATGACTGGATTTCAGAAGGCTAGCCGCAATCATCCCTTATGGCAAAAGCACATCGTAGCATCTCAAAGGAGCATTCCAGATCGCTTACCATACATCTTGCCTTCATCTGATAAGATGATTTTCCTCCTCCCACATGGTGGGTAGATAGCCAAGGCCTCCTGAAAGCTCTGCTCAATGTCAGGGCTCCAGACCCCCTCTGCATCATTGTCGATTGGCTTATCCGCAGAGTCGCTCATTCTTTCCATGTTTTCGGCAGGGCTCTCACTGCCGCTCCAGCTGCTGGGCTCAATTTTGGCGGTTGGATTTTCCAAGCCGAAGCCTGGAGCCTTTTCAAGAAAATAAACCTAAGAGAGAAATGAAAAGATAGTGTAAGGACAAGGTAATGGCCAACAATACTGCTCTTACTAGTTCTATTACCGATCTTTCAGTCACCAGCTTTGCTTGGAGAAGAACTCCTAGTGGAAAATACAGAATTTCGGGATGGATCTAAGTGGCTTTTGTCGTTTACCTATCACATTAAACACGCATACACAAATGCAACGGCAGGCAGAAACTGGACCATCTTCACAGATGTGAGGATGGTCCTCACTTGGGGTTACACGTTCACAGTGAATGCTGCAAAACCCCTGACTAGATGCCTACCATCTACCAAAGAGCACTTTGCCCAAGGATAATCAAATGTCCACAGCAAAACAAGTTGTTTAAAAGAAAATAAAGTAGGAAACAAAAGATGTCGTCTACCCCACCATAGCAATAGGCACGATAACTCGAAAACGTCAAGCCACCCTATTTGTCATGGAGAGCACCGAAATGCAAGATGGTAGCAGGATGGTAGGAGGAGGAGATTGTGTTGTTATCACAAATACTCGTTTCACTAAAACAGTGATGCCAGCTGCCCTGGATCTGCTCCTCGATAGCATTTTTCAGCGGGGCTTCTGCCCCATACAGTCGGGCCACTTTGCCACTCCAGCTTCTAGATCATAAACCTTGGAGCAGGAACCAAGTTGTCCCCAGTCCTGCCTTCCCTGAAAGCACTACAAGTGGCCAGCACATTTGCAGAAATGTGTTACACCTACATGGGGCACTTCATCTGGTTGCCTACTTGGAATTTCTGATCACATGAAAACCGTAGGGAGTCTTTCATTTATTTTTCTGTAGCACCGAAGATTACAGAACCAAAAGAAATTTTTCTCAAAGATTTATTCCCCTTAAATTATGCATGTAACCTATGGTCATAATGGGATAAGCTTTCCAAACAAATGTCAAACCGGCACAAACACCGATGTGAAAATGATCTAATCCAGTACCCCCTGCTGTCCGCACACTAACATATCAATATTCCTTTGTTGAAAAGGCATCAGATCATTAATTCAAAGGCTTCCCCAAAAAGGGAGAAGAAATGCTCCTGGGGATGGATCGAAGAGGGGAAGGCACCAGGCGTGAGTGGGGAGGGCTCAGTGTAACCACCATCCTACCCGCTGCCCCACGGCACGTCCACACAGCATTACAACAGAGGCAGCCAGAAGGGAAGCGGATGCTGGCAGCCCCACGAGGCTGGGGGCGGGGGGGACTGCTAGGTGTTCCAGGGCCATCACCTGAGAGCAAGCAACCTGTCTTCTTGCCTTCTCTCTCCCAACTGTATCCCTTTCACCTGCACTCCCCCAGCTGCGTATATCAACAGATCCCAGGTGCAGAAACTCAAGCGCACGTGAACATGACACAATTAATGGCGTAACCAGTGGGTGCTTTTGGCTTCATACTCTGACAGTTTTTTGGATCTAGCAGCACCTAGATAAAAGAAACCCTCAGGTCGTCTGCTTTTTAATGCTGCCATTGATCTATCATTCAAAGAACTTGTCAGCAAAATATTTACTGCCTCTTACTGACACATGTACATTAACACGGGACTTTTAAAACTGCCAAACGTTGAGGTATAAATTAATGCCAACAAGAAAGGGTTTTGTGATTGACCTGTGGATGAACTCCATGATGTCTCCAGTGTGGGTCTTTTGAATTCTCAAATTATTACATTTTTTGCTGGGATTTAGGAGTCTCACAAAAATTCAGGCTGAACTGTACTATTATACCCGACGGTCTGTTCCACCTCCAAAGCGGTTTATGGGAAAAAGTATGAGAATATGAGAAAACGCTTTGAGGTGGTGGCTAATCCACCTTCTCCCTCTCCACCCGAACCAAAAACATGACAAAACAAAACAAATGGCACATACAAAAACACAGGCCTGTCCCTGAGCTCTGGGCAGTACACAGCAGGATGAATTCACTGCGGGGAGCCACATTTTAGGGTGAACAGTGGATGTGCCCAGCACACAACTGCTACATTAGAGGGATAGAATCCAGGACACTGAGGCCCAGCGGAGGGACTGGGGGATCTTTATTTGCCCAAGAAGAACACTACCATATAAGTGAGAGCCTCAGTCTCCAGACAAAAACACACCAGCATCCCCAGATCCTATCTGCACTTGAACATCACCAATGGTTAAGGAACACAAAACCTTCCTAATACCACTTCCTTTGTAACTGCATGCTGAAATTTTTTTTTTTATCTAGGAGGCTAAAACCCATGTCCCAGTTAACTTCTTGGAGGTCTATTCATCCCTTTTGGGAATAAATACAACAGCCCTCCCCCCACACCTACTTAGTTATGACAGGAACGGCCCCCAAGCCCCTGATTGTGTTCCACACTAGACATAATTCACATCGTCCCTCTGCCCAGCCCTCAAAAATGCATCTCAGTTTGTCCACAACCCTCCATAAATGACACTTAGAGGTGGACCTATGATCCATAAAACCTCCAAGCTCCCAACTGCTGTTCCTGAAATTCCTCTATTGTGCAACCAGCTTAGGGTGTAAAAACACGAGTTTATATTTATTCCTATTAAATTCCATTATTTTTACCCTTAGGCCATGACTCAAAGCTGGTTAAGATCTTTCTGAATCATTAATTGCCAAGCTTAGTGTCCCTAGACATTGAACAACTTCTAAGAGGTGTCACATGGAGGAGGGTGTACACTCATTCTGTAGAAGTTTCAAAGAAGATTCTGACTCAACATCTGGAAAAATTTCCAGCTAGTTGAACTTCCACAAGGGGTGAAGTGCCGTAAAGACAGGTAGCAGAGTCCTGCAGACAACTTCTTCAAGTTATCTCTAAAGCTAAAAATCACTAGTCCTTGGCTACGGAATGCAATCTTAGCTAGCATTAACTGATCCAGCCATTTAGTAAATACAGGCACTGTTCTAAATGCTCTCATGTTTTTATTCATTTACTGCAAAGGGAAGAACTCTGTGTCCAGGCTCTTGCAATTTGGTCAACTAGAGCTCAGCAGGATGGAATTACCTACTCTGGCCAAGGGCCAGAACATAGCCTCAGTAGCTACCACACACATAATCCACAGAGCTATAAGGCCCTTGGTTTTACAACCCAATTGTAAGATGAGGCCCTGTATGGGCAGAGAGTTTCCGATCACAAGACTGGGGCTGGCTGAGAAAAGCTCCTCGTACTGGATACCAAAATAACCATTCTGGCATTCTATCCCTCGGGTCCCTTCCAGCCCAGCTCAAAATCCACCTCTCATCCTGGAAACGTGTATCCAGTGGCTCTGAGAGTATCAGCCACATGGTAGGAATATTGTAAAAATGTGTGGAATGGGTAAACTACCACCCAATCTACCTGGCTCCTGAGTGTATAGCAACAAGCACCCACTTATTACCAATAACAAGATCTAATCAAACGTGAGGAGCACAGACTATCTGTGCCTGCAGAGCTAACATCCTTACCTCCTAATACATCCTCTGAGCAAGGAAGTCAACTTTCACTCAGTGCAGTAAATGAAGAAGAGCACAGTATTGGGGGATGGGGGGGGCGGGGGGGGGGGAGCATGTGCTATTAAGACTCAACCTGACTTAGCTTCCAAACCTGGTTGACCCACTAGCCTTGACACCCAGGCTAAATTAGTTTATCTCGTAGAAGCTCAGGTTTTAACTTACAAATGGAGATAAATTCAATCCCAACACAGGAAAGCCGTTAACTGGTAGAGGAACTCTCCCCTCACAGGACTGCCACAGAGATTTAGTGAGATACTACTGAGTACCATTAGTCCCTATGTGCCTCAGTTCCCATCATTAACACTTTCCTAAAGTCTCATTTTTTCCTAAATTCTCCTTGGCTACATTATAATATATAATAAGTTACAGAAAGAAATGTTATCCATGACCCAAATATTCCTGTTAACTGCCCCATCAGCAGTACATTCCCTAAATGGATCGTTCTTTCACAATTACCCACTGACACTTGAAGAAGGGTGACATGATTACAGTAAAATGACATCATATGTCTATTTGTCCAATACACACTTTAATATGAAAGTCTGGGGGAAGAAGGAGGAGAGGCAGTCAAACGTAGGTGCTTCTGACACCAACTCCATTCAAGGGACGAATTCACAAGGGGTGTGACACAGGGCACAGGAATCTGCTGCTCCCTTCATCTTAATTCCTGTGGGTCTCTCATAATGGAAACATCTCACCCACTTATATGTGATTTAAGAGCTCTTAAATAAGAGGGTTAGGTTTAACTAACCCTCTTGATTAATGAAATGCCACTGAACATGAGGGTCACAAAAAATCCATACAGCTTCTTTTAGCCAATGTCTCAGCAGTCTATGAGGCAACCAGAAAAGGGCTGGACTAGGCGTCAGGACTCTCTTGTAGGCCAGGACCACAGGGCACTTGTCGACCCCCATGTACCTCAGTTCTATCATTAACACTGAAGGAGGCCAACTAAGTCATTCATCTTCACCTTGCATTCCCATACACTCTACCTACCTAGAATAAAATTTAGTAAGCTGATTTGTTGTTGCACCCCATCCATACCCCAGTCTCCTTGAGGGCAGGGACCACTGTATCCCCCCCAGTGCTAGTGGGCTACCTGGAATGATATTTAATGAAAGAAAGAATGAACCAGCAACCAGACGGTGTGAACATTCTCTGATGTCAATATGAGTGAACTTCTCACTTGAGCTTTCCATGAGAAGGGCAAGAGTTTCAGCCCCTTTCCCATCCCTCACCCTGACTCTGGTCAAGATTCTAATGAGAAAAGCCCCAAAGAAAGTCACCAAATTAGGAAGATGGAAGAGGACAGACTTAAGCCAAGCACAGTTTAAATAACCAAGAGTTGGCTATCTGATCCAAGTTCTTATTTATTCATCACAATTACAACCATCAGTCGTTCTGTGTTAAAGACACAAACATGGGGGTGCCTAGGTAGCTCAGTTAGTTAAGCACCTGAAGTCATGATCTCAAGGTCACAGGATCAAGCCCTGTCAGGCTCCTTGCTCAGGTAGAAGTCTGCTGGAGAGTCCCTCTCTCCCTCTCCCTCTGCTCCAACCACCCCATGTGCACATGCGCACTCTCTCAAATAAATAAATCTTGAAAAGAAAAAGACACAAATATTTTGGGTCCTCTAGCAGCTAAGTTTCTGCTTTGACGAACAAACATCATTTCAAGTGGAATGGTAATTTCTGAGATACAGTATTTTACCTTCTCTCTTTTCTTTGGGCCCCTAAAGAAGATAGAATCAGAAGATGACAGCTGTTAAGAGTAAGCGAGGCAGAGTGGCAAGGGTGTGAAGGCCAGAAGCCAAAGAGGTGGCCAAGGAAAAAATGTCAAGAGGTGAAAAATGGTAACAAAGCAAATTTGAGTGGGTAGGTGAATGAAAAAGGCAACACAGGTCATGACATTGAAAGGAAAACTGAGAAAGATTTCTACAAGCTCAGAAGAATGTGGACATAGGCAATGGCAGGAACCCATTTAAAGAATCACATGGTTGAAATAATATTTGTAGTAAACAACTCAACCAAGCATTCACTGACTCTAAGGTTACTATGATCTTAGGGAAAGCCAAATGTTTATTAGAAAAAAGGTGCCTTCCAATAAAAAGACTAGGAAAAATGATGCTTTGCTTCCAAAGTGAACTGGTACATCAAATCCAAATTCAACCTTCTCCCAATAAACCATGTTTTCATCCACAATGCCAGAAGCTTTCAACTACAGCATCTTCAGTCACTGCACTACTCCCACTGGGTATCATCTCCACATTATGAGGTCCAGAGATCTAAATAAGTTGACAAAAGTCATATACTACACAAAATTGGAAACCAGGAGTCATTTCGTCAGCTAGCATGCACCTTCCATGGGAATAGCAGACTCAAGTACACTCTCACTAGACAGTGAGCTGGAGGCTGGATTTCAAAGGGAGAGAATGTAGGCAGTGCCGAATGCTTAGCTCTGTCTACAACTGACACCCTCAAGCACAGTCTAATTAATTCCTAATGAATAGTGATGATACTGACTCACCTCCCCGGGGTAGTTGGAAGGAATGTCAAGCACTAATGATGGTTCATTGCTTTTGCATATGTAAAGCAGGGCAAGTTATGAGTTCCCTATCATTTCAGACACTAGCCAAACCTGCCAATAAGTATCCTGAGAAATACAGGACTGACTTGATGGCCTGGATTTTGGAGGGAGCCTCCAGAGAAACAGAACCGCAAAATGTAAGTAAGTCACTGTCAGCGCAGAATGTTCAGGGAATGCCAACACCAAGAACTGAGGCCACGTCTGCCATAAAGCTGGTAGCAGTCAGTGAGCCTTGGTGTCATAAATCCCAACTGCCAACAGGTTCTAGTTTCAGCAGGAAGGAGTGGGTAATTACTTCTTCTCATTTTCAAAAATCACTTCCTTATCAACAGGATCCATCAACAGGCCAACACCTCTTCACCAAGACCCCGATGCTGAGCACCCCGTGAGAGGACTTTGGCATTACCTCCTGAGATTCCTGATTAATACTCCTGCTCCATTAGCCCTAGGTACTAGCCCAGGTGTCAGTCATTCAAGAAAGGCTTTGATTGATTTCATGCTATGTAGCTCTGTATTATCAGCCTTTAGGGGAATCACCTTCCCCAACCTCTTAAGGAATCTGTTAGCCACTGAGAACAGAAATTTGTGCCTCTTCCTTTCCCCCACCATCACCAGCAGTCAACCTTATCACTACTCTGTTTCATCAGAAGACACCTTCAAAACAAGGAGGCCATAGACTGAGGGCCAGACAGTCTATCCAATCTGATCATTCCGAAGTGAAGACCTGATGTCAAGACAGTGCATGCATTTGGGAAGCATAAGCTGGATGGCCTGACCTGCATGCAGCCTGGGTCACAAATCCTCAGGAGGTGGACTACTTAACACATTTCAAAGCCAGAAACAAAACTTACTTTCCTGCTCCAAGAGGAAAAAACATGCCACAAGAGTTAGCATAAGTAGCTGTCAATGAGCGTACAAAAGAAAAACTCATAGGACCTTTCCCAGGGTCAAAGAAACCCCCAAAACTAACCCCTCAATCCCAGGTCTGTAGAGTGAACATATATTTAATGTAGGCTCACAGGGACCCCTGGTTAGCTCAGCAGTTGAGCATCTGCCTTCGGCTCAGGGCCTGATCTAGGGTCTAGGGACCGAGTCCCACATCAGGCCCCCTTACAAAAAGCCTGCTTCTCCCTCTGCCTGTGTCTCTGCCTCTCCTCTCTGTCTCTCTCATGAATAAATATTTTTTTAAAAAGGTAGACTCACCAATTATGCTTATTTAAAACAAAGAAAACAAACACCATGAAAAGTCTACTCCTTAATCACTAAGTTACGGATAATGTTACTTTCTCAGTTGATGAGGTTCACCATCGGATTATCATGATGCCTTTCTGTTTTAGATGACGGTGAGCATGAATCTAAAAATCAAAAGTAGACAGTTTATATTTTAAAAAATACTAAGACGGCAGGGAAATACACTGTGCTTGGCCAAGCCCGAAGACAAACATTTCAAAAGGGTCCATCTCAACCCCCTACCAGGGAGGAGTGTCTACAAATGAGCCTCCTATAATCAGAGGGTTGTTCCCTGGGTGGGAAGTCTGTAGGTCATGACTGGGGTGTCATCCTTCTTACAAAAGGCCATGGGGACTCACTCAATGTTACACAGCTTGTTGCCAGCCAACTTAATGATATGTTGGCTCTGGGCTGACTCCGAGTCTCAACAGCTGACCTGCCCAGATGCAGTTTCTCTGGCTGATGTGGAGTTCTAATTCTATTGCATCAGGAACTGTCCACACACAGAAATGGTCCCAGGCCACCTTCTCCAGCTCCTATGACTTACGGTGCTTCTCTCAGTCTGGCCATGCCCATGTCTACCCTGGATTATTTACACAGCATGCGAGGAGACAGAAGCAATAGGTAAATCCACGGTTCACTTCTGATTGGCTCATAAGTCAATCAACACGAACTACTGAAGCAAGCTGGCATTTTGAAGTGCTGAACTGTAAAGTCCAAGCTCTGCTCCTGTTCATGTACTGGGTACACTGGCATTCAAGTGCTGCCTAGAGATCCAACAGACCCACATGAATCTCATCAGCACTTGTGTTAGAAGATCCAAAATCAGGGCGCCTGGGTGGCTCACAGTTGGTTAAATATCTGACTCCTGATTTCAGCTCAGGTCATGAGATCAGAGGTCCTGAGATTGAGCCCGTGCATCAGGTTGAGCATGGAGCCTGATAAGGATAGCCCCTCCTCCCGCTTGCATGCCCTCTCTCTCTCTCCCAAGTAAATAAATCTTTAAAGAAGAAGATGATGATCCAAAATCTAGGCTCCAGTGTGTCGAGAAAAAAAAAAAACTACTCCTTCCCGTCACCTTCAGGTAACCAAGGACACAATTCATCACAATGCATTTTGTTCCTTTCCAACCTCTCAACTATCAAAAATCACGAGATCACTTTTTTGTGTGGGTGATGGGTCTGGCCATTTGTAAGGGACGTAAGCATACAGATCCTCATCCCAGATTATTCATGAGTATCTTCAGTCCCAAAACATGATCCTTAAACTCCCTGGAAACAGAAATTGAGCCCCTGAGCCCTCTAGAACCTCGGACAGTGGCAGGTGGCATTAGAAGACTGGATAAAATAAAAAAAATAAATAAAAATAAAAAAATAAAATAAAATAAAATAAAATAAAATAAAAAAAAAGAAGACTGGATAAAAGTGAACAGGACCGAACAGCAGCTACCACTAATCTTTCTGATTCCATACGTACCTTAGAGAAAATCTATTCCAGGGGCTCTTGATAAATTGCTTTTACTAGAATTATGCTTTTATGTGATGCCATCAGCAAAGAACCATCCCATGAATTAGTCACTGGATTCACTCCAAGAAGTTGGAGATGGCCTTCATCACATTTCACAGAGTGCTCTTTACAAAGATCCCAAAGGAAAGTTCGATAACAAGACACCATGTGTTTTTTTTTACCCTGTGGTCAACTGACTGGGCCTTGGCTTGACTCACTGGCCGCCAAGTGCGCCGAGCCACACTGGCAAGCCCCTTAGAGAAAGCACGGAGGTTATTCTGGTCAGCAAGTTTGATTTCATTCCCACACCCACTTTAGATCCCTACCTCCACCTCCATTCTCTTCCTTCTTGCGTTTCACTCCTTTTAACTTATGCTATTCTACAGCCTCGCAAGCTGCCTTAAATTCATTCTGAAACAGGGGCACCCGGGTGGCTCAGTGGTTGAGCGTCTCCCTTTGGCTCAGGTCATGATCCCTGAGTCCCAGGATCGAGTCCCCACAGGGAGCCTGCTTCTCCCTCTGCCTACATCTCTGCCTCTCTCTCTGTGTGTCTCTCATGAACACATAAATAAAATCTTTTAAAAAAATAAAAATTCGGGGATCCCTGGGTGGCGCAGCGGTTTGGCGCCTGCCTTTGGCCCAGGGCGCGATCCTGGAGACCCGGGATCAAATCCCACGTCGGGCTCCCGGTGCATGGAGCCTGCTTCTCCCTCTGCCTGTGTCTCTGCCTCTCTCTCTCTCTCTCTCTGTGACTATAATACATAAATAAATAAAAATTTACAAACAAACAAACAAATAAATAAATAAATAAATATTCATTCTGAAACAAAAGAGAGTAGAAGCACACAGGGGAAATCATTCCTGTTTTCTAATAATCCACTCCCAATGTCCACCACCACATTCCCGGCACTAGACAAATGGAGAGAAATAAATCTGCCCCCTCCCTGCCCTCAAGGAGCAGCCTTGCAGCCGGGAGCACAGATACTGAAGTTCATTATCTCTCCTCTGGGAAGCCTTCCCTCTCCCCTCCCTCCATTTTCTGCAGGAAGCACCACTGCTCACCAGGACAAAAGTTACCACCCTTGCTGCACAGGAACGATGTCCGTGTCGGACTCCTCTGCAGATCTGCGAGATATTCAAGGCTTAGGTCCTAGCCTTCATTTATTTCCCTCTCTTTGGCATTTAACAGAATGCCTGGCACCCAGCCATCACTCCCCCAAAATGATGACTTAGTGGATATCAAAAAAAAAAGAATCCATGGGTGGATAAATGAATGAGCAAGTCAATGAATACAGGACATGAGACGAGGAATGGCCATGGTGCTGTCGGAGCATATAGACATGGGAGTTGATCCTGCCTCTTGGGTCAACAAAAGCCTCACAGGAGGGGAGGAGGTTCAGGCAGGCCTTGAAGCCTCAAGACTTACCAGGCCCATTACAAGGGCTCAGGGGGCCCTGTTGGGAGAAGAGTGTCTGCGCATGTGATGTGCCAATGAAAGCACAAAGCAAGAAAGCAGAAATGTTGGAACAGAGCTTTAAAAAAAAGTAAGCTGAGCGGGATCACACACGGCCCCTCACACACCACCACAAAAGCTCAGGGCCGTCTCATACCATGGCCAACAAGAGAACACCAGCAACGCCAGGAGAGCGCCAGCAGCTCCTGAAGGGGTGTGTGCACCTCTCTGGGAGCATAAAGGATGAAGAACAGGTAATTTTTTAGGTTTGAAATCAGAGTTTTTTTAATCAAAAGTATTTTCAAGTGTGGTCCAAGGCCAGAACAGTCCTCCAGGTGAAGGCCAGTGTGACAACGGGACACATTCCAAGCATTCCAAGTGATAAAGATGTTGTTGTTGTTGTTGTTTAAGATTTATTTATTCATGAGGGACACAGAGAGAGAGGCAGAGACACAGGCAGAGGGAGAAGCAGGCCCCATGCAGGGAGCTCAATGCGGCGCTCGATCCCAGGACTTCAGGATCACGCCCTGAGCCAAAGGCAGAGGCTCAACCACTGAGCCACTCAGGTGTCCCAATAAAGAGGTTTTAAAGGCAGTGTATACAGGTGTGTTTTTTAAACAGGCCAGAGGTGCCAGATGAACTCCGCTCAGTACCCTGTCACCCAGCTCTTCGATTACTGCTCACACTTTGTTGTCAAGCACCCTATCTTATTCCCCTGGTCCCCTGTGTGTTGACAGCACAGTCATCCCCAAAGCAGCACGGGGACCAGACTGCCCCGCTCTCAGACACACCCACGTGAGAACAGCCAACGTGCAAACACCAGCTAATGGCAACACACGTAAATGGATAAACTGACCAGAAACATACAACCTTGCTTGTTCCCAAATGTCCACTGGCTCCCAATGCTATGGATATAATGCAGCCCCCACTCTTCAACTGAGAAACACAATCTGCCATTTAATGAGGACACAGTGACAGAGCGGCTGCAGAACAGGTCTTACACGGACAGGGATGCAAATTCAGAGACAATTAAAGCCTCACCCCTGCCCCCACCTCTGTCCTCCAAATTTAAACGTGGTCCTTGGTTTATACCCAGTTCAACTTCAGCCTGGAGCATTCATCTTGGCACTTTGGCTAGAAACTGGCCAGGATAAGTACGGTTTCCCTCTTTAGACAATAAGCCACTCATTAAAAATAATAATAAACACTTGAGCACCTCCTGTGTGCACAGCACCAGCTCCAAGCAGCTCATAAACAGTTAAGGACACACAGTGGGGCAAGAGAACTACCCACAGAAAGGCTGAGGCACCCACTTCTGGAATCAGGCCTCCCTGGGCCTTCACTTCGGCATGCCCTAGGGTGCTCTGAAGGACGGCGGACCACCTGAGGGAAGGCTCCTCCTTCCCCCATCCCACCA